>NW_004443951.1:21566936-21592503 GCF_000243295.1 Trichechus manatus latirostris | reverse complement strand
AAAAACCACTCCTAGTTACTTTTTCCAACTTTAGCTACCATTGAGAACAGACTGGCCAACTGTCACCCTGCATTCAAAGTCCTATCATTTATGGTCATGAAAGGCAGGAGTCTGGTGGCTTTCTGAAGCCTGATTTTTATTAAAAACCTTATATTATTATTAATTATTTTTTTAGCTGAGCTTGTCTAAATCCTAGGGCTCCAGGGAACTCCTTCTGGGACTACTAGCTATTAAGGTTCCTTATCTTTTCACCCACCCCTACTGTCTTTGAGCAGTTCAACTTATAGCTGTCATTCTTCATAAGATTTCATTTGAACAAAGAGCTCTGCAGTTAAATAAGGTTTAAGAACTATTGCTTTAGAAAAATCTATGAATGACCCAAAGCTGTATGAAAGTTAGTTTGACAGGTGAGAAATTAGAACCAAAAACTGACCTTAATAGAGTGGAATGATGGGCTAAAAACAACAATATAAATCTAATAGGGATCAATATAATGTCCTAAATGTAGCTTACAAAAGCCATTCACACACAATGTAACATTGAATACTAATTCAAACTGTCTTTATAAAAGTTTTTAGCATCATGGAAAAATGCTTATGGATATGTTAAGTGTAAAAAAGATGCAAAATTATACATAAAAAATTATATATACAGCATGATCTCAACGCAGACAGAAGTGCATGCATAAAAAAAGGTTAAGAGGAAATGATCACCATCAACACTTTCACAGATATATTCTGGACAATGGACTTAGATGATTTTTTTTATTAATGTGTCTGTACCCTTTTTAATTTTCTAAAATCAGTGTTGTACTTTCATGATCAGAACAACAACAAAACACTAAAAATATAAAGGGGCATTTGCCCAAGACCAGAAGGAGGGAGGCCTGGAATGACAGCAATTCATATACAAAAAGACCCAAGAATTTTAGTTATCTAGTAGACCCTTTGGAAACCCTGGTGGCATAGTGGTTAAGAGCTATGGCTGCTAACCAAAAGGTCGGCATTTCAAATCCACCAGGTGCTCCCTGGAAACCATATAGGGCAGTTCTACTCTGTCCTATACGGTCGCTAAGTCAGAATTGACTTGACAGCAATGGGTTTAGTAGACCCTTTGGAGTCCTGGTGGTGCAGTGGTTAAGAGCTCCGCTGCTAACCAAATGGTCAGCACTTCAAATCCACCAGATGCCCCTTGGAAACCCTATGGGGCAGTTCTGCTTTGTCCTGTAGGGTCCCTATGAGCTGCAACTGACTTGATGGCAATTGGTTGGGGGTTTTTTTTTGGTTAGTAGACCCTTAGGATCTAGAGTGTGACCCAGCTCCTACAAACTTTGGTTACATTATAAGTAGTATGCATCCAGAACAAGGGCTGCAGCCATACCACCATACTCGGCAATAGTCAAACCACACATGAGAATAAAGAGAACACCCAGGACATGAGGGGTCTGGAAGCAATGTCATGTGAAAAACAGCTGCAGGAACTAGAGATGTTTAGTGTAGAAACCACTTCATGAAGATGGTAATGAAGATGGACATGACCATCATCTTCAAATATTCAAGGGATATCATGTGGAAGAAGGATTTTGTTCAATCTGTGTTAACCACAAAAAGCAGAAATAGGACCAGTAAATTTAGGTAAAAATTAACTATTAGGAGAACTTTCTAGCAACTGAATAGAATGGATACAACACCTACATTTGCCTTTTCAACTTCTCAGACTGCTTTAGGAGTTCTTCATCATCATCTTCATGGTCTTCCAGTGCCAGATCTTCATTACCAGAGTCACTGTGGTCACTGTGTTCATCCTGTAAAATCAGCATCACACCCAAAGTTAAGCAGCATAAAATGTATCCTCAACTGAAACAGGATTTATAAACTTCTGTCCAAACACCTCATTCTAGGAAATTGTTTCTGATAAGATGCCAAACCTAGAATTTTCAAGAACTCAGACAAGAAAAAAAAGCTGAGGGCAGCAATACATGGAGTTTAATTATGATTACTTTGTTCCCTTCATACTCACCTCATCACTATCAAACTCATTATCATTTGGGACAAGCTGAAAGTCTCCAAATTCTTCCTCTTCACCTTCTTCTTCCCTAAAGTACAAACCAACAAATCAATAAGTCGTTGAAAGCAAACTACAAGCAGCTAGCTGAGTTAAGAATTTAATTTTTTTTTTATTATTGTACTTTAGATGAAGGTTTACAGAACAAACTAGGTTCTCATTAAACAATTAGTACATATATTGTTTTGTGACATTGTTTACCAACCCCACGACATGTCAACACTCTCCCTTCTCGACCTTGGGTTCCCTATTACCAGTTTTCCTGTCCCTTCCTGCCTTCTGGTCCTTGCCCCTGGGCTGGTGTGCCCCTTTAGTTTCGTTTTGTTTTATGGGCCTGTCTAATCTTTGGCTGAAGGGCGAACCTCAGGGGTGACTTCATTACTGAGCTAAAAGGATGTCCAGGAGCCATACTCTCAGGGTTTCTCCAGTCTCTGTCAGGCCAGTAAGTCTGATCATTTTCTGTGAGTTAGAATTTTGTTCTACATTTAGAATTTAAAATATTTTGTTAGTACCAATAATCTCTTCAAGAAACTGCAGTATGGTATCTTGCCTTTTTTTACCCTGTTTTTCACTAACTAAATGAAAGTATTATAATTTCCTTACTATGTAAATATAAGGCTCAAATCCCCTGCAAGACTCTCAGACAGGATATGAAGTCCCTAAGATGACCAATTATTGGTAAGCCCAGAGAACCTGATCACAGAATTTTATTAGAAGATTGGGCCTTCCCAAGATCCCATCAATCACTGAGACTCACCTGTCTGTTGGGAAAGAGCCTGAGCAAAGAGCAAGTGCTTCTTCCATTGGATCACCTGTGCTGCTCTCCTTCTCCTGCTTATTTAACTCTGATTGAGCCAGAGTGGAGGATTCTACAGCACAACAAGGAAAAGATTTGTCACCAAGGAATGACAGTTTTCGCTTCTTCTCCCAGCCATCTGAAGGCGTGCCAGCTCAATACAGTTCTAAAGTAAGCTCGCCAAAAAGAGCTCGCCATCCATTCACTAACAAATCCTTACTTAGTACTATATGCCAGGCACCATGGAAACAGTAGTGAGCGAAACAAAGACGCCAGCCCTCATAGAGCTTACATTTTAGCAGGTGTGGGACACAAGTAGAAAAAAATAAGTTAGCATTTATGAAATTTACTATGCACCAGGCACTGTGCTAAGCTTATACATATATTAACCATAAATGACAAATCACATGGCCAAAGCTAAAGCAGTCTTAAGTTGACACTTTATCACTCTAAGAAAGTGAGAGTTCTAACTGTCAGGCAGCTAGGCAGTGAATTCAACCTGCATGCACATCCCATCTGTTTTCTGAGAACTTTTCACCTGAGGGTAAAGGGCTTCTTTTCAGGACATTGACTTAAGGTATTTAGCTGTCATGAGCCTAGCATTCTCTTAGATATTTACCCTGAGAAGTGAATTTCCCTGAACAAAGATTCAGAAGCTCCTCCATGTTCTCTTTCTTGTCATTCTTCCTGGGTAGAGGTTTTTCAGCCTGGGATGTGAACTTCCCAGTACACAAATCCAACAGCTCATCCATGTTAGCGTCCATAGCATTCTCATCCATACTGGCCAATGGCAGTCGAGGCTTCAAAGCCTGGTACTGATTCCTGTGGTTCCTAACGTTTAAGAACCTACAAGCACCATGAATAGTTGGTGAGAATTTCTCCAGGCAAGAAGCAAAGTAGTGGGGGAGAACTTTGAACTTATTTCTGATACCAAAATCAGAAGCTGAATCCCAAACCAGAAAACAAGAGTCAAACTTTAGACTTGTGATGATCTAATGGAGGAGGGGGATGAGTTAGGTGAAAGGATAAATGCTATTTAAAAGGTAAAGGATCATTTCTGGCTTCAGATGATGCTGGAGTAGGACTTGGTGTTATGTCCATGCAGTGTGCCACAGGTCAATTAATTCTCAACCTTACCCAACAATCATAACATATAGGGTGGATACAGGGAAATTTGATGTACTTACAAGATCTCTGCATTTCAAATAAGGCAGAGATCGAAGGATCAGGATGCCAGCAAGTGCTATTTATGTTTTACTTTCTGGAGACTTAGTTCAAACTTGTAGAATGTAATACTAATCATCCGTACACCTTCTCTTTATCACAAGAGAAAGCACAGATGGAGTGACAGAAACTCACTTTATTTTTAACCAAAATTAAGCAGTACCCAGCGCCATTCCCACCCATAGAAACATGAAACTACCTACCCATCTGCATCCAACAGTTGGCTCTGAGTGTCATCTTCTAAACAGAACTGGAAGTCTCCTGCTCCTAGGAAAAGTGTCTTAGGCTCTGGGGAGGCGTTATACAGATCCTGGGAATCCTCTATGGGAAGTGAAGGCTCAGACAGCTTCCCTGAACTCTGGCACAGAACAAAAACAAAACATTTTACAAATGTCATTCACTGTCATGACAACAACAGAAGTTGCTATTTGTAATATTCAATCTACTCTTAGGCAATTGCTAGTGAGGAGGACAATGCATAGCCAAGAACAGCATAAAGAAAAATACGTCCAAGGAACTCAGAGGACTGGATGAAGATTGTTTTTAATACACAAAGGGGGTGGATTTTTTAAACTGGACATACATAAGCTCAGTGCCATTGTGGTGGGAGTTGGTTGGCTTGGACACACTTTATTTAGCAATGTGGGAAGCAAAGGAGGAGATTAGAAAACCATTACCATCTTACCTTAGAAGCTGAGCTGACCAAACTGGCTCGAAATAGCCCCGGGGAAGGAGATCTGAATCCTCCTGCTGTAGGGAAGAAACTGGTCCCACGACCTACTTGTCTGTTGCAAGGCTGATAGGATGGAATCGTGGAACCAATCAGCTCAAAGCTGCTATTATGACTGCTCTCTTTTGTCAGCAATGAGCATGAATCATCTTCATCTAAAGAGAGAGAAATAACTTTTAAGTGAGTGATTCCAAAAATGAGGTGGATTTGTTTAGGAGAAAGAGATGATAATGAAACTGTCAGGTAAAATTTATAGGCAAACTCCTCAATTGGTATGTTCTAAAACATTAAGTTAAAGGTAAATTATAGTACTAAGATAGCATTATATAATCAGGGTTTATCACTCTGAGCTAAGTGACACCTGAAAGTTCCCTTCTTTCTCTAACCTGCCTAATGCCATTGATTACCTTCTCCACTATCCAGTCAATTACACATCTTCCTTTGATCTACAATTGATAGAAATATTTCCTGGTTCACTCAATCAACACGCACTCACAAAGGACCTACTAGGTGCCCTTGATCAACTATGAAGAAACTGCATATAAGTTTTTGAAACATGGACCAAGAAATTTTTTCTAATTATTAAATTCCTATCATTGCCTCATATAACACTGGAACGTCACCAGGATTCAAAAAATAAAATCTCACAGAGTCCTTAGTATTAAAGTTGGAGGACCAGAAAAAACTCAAGTTCTACATAAGAGTTACTACTCACCCAGTTTGCTAGGCCTTTTGCCTGAGTTTTCATCTGTTTCTGACTTTTCTTCAGAAGCAAAGTAACTACAAAATAAGAAAGTATTTGAGTATCTGCTCCCGCTTCTAGCCAGAAGAGCATATCCAAGGGAATCTTACTCTTCCTTAGAGAAAATTCACTTACCCCATCTTAGAAGAGTTGTCCTTAAATAGAAGGAAGGTAGAATCTGATGAGAGAGGCTTGGGAACAGAGAGAAGGCCAACTGACTTGCCACTTTCACTACTGCCATCATTGTTTTCTTTATCCATTTCTTTCTCATCTTTGGTTTCTATTTCTTCACTATTAAGAAGGAATTCTTCAATCTTTACCAATTATGCCACCGAAAACAAAATAATACAAGCCAAAAATTTTTAAAGTAAATACAGTGTTAACCTGAAATATATTTTGATTACAGGTCACATCTTAAATCTGAAAAGGTAAACCTGAAGGAAGTTTCTGACCATTATCATCAACATAATTTTCCATATCACTTCTAGAGCTCTCTTATACTTATTTTACCTTTTACTCTCCTAATATTGCTACAAGATTATAAAGGAAGACTGGATTATCATTTTATTGAAGCAATAAGAGATTAAATGACTAGCCTGAGATTGCAGTAGGATTACTGACCTCAAACCAACTAGACTGTGATGTGCTGCCTACCCTCAGATGTTGCTTTCTTCTTCCTCTACCCACAGTTAAGTATTAACTACCTCTTTCAAGTGACCCCAGTATGCAAACAAGAAAGCTTTTCTTTTTTTCTCATACCTAGCAATCTTATCACCTATCTTCCCTAGGTGGAAAACAATACTATGGAACAAGGGTAAGAGATCCTTCAACAAATATTCTCATCAATGTAGAATGAAATCAACTCAGGAAGGTCTCTGCCTGGAATTTTTTCCAGACCTTAACCTGGTCAAAGTTAAGACCACTTTTTATTCTGAGAAGAGAAACATAAACAATAGACAGAGCTAAAAGTCTCTATCAATACAAAGCCGTTCCAATATTAGCATTATGTTAACTAACAGGTAGCAGCCAAGGCTATGGCTCTGGGAACTTTAACTGTACTAAGATCTACACACATAGGGGGCAGCTACCTTCATCTCCACCCGTGAAATCTTTTATACAATTGAATATGTTTATTCTACTATTGTTCAAATCTGACTTTCTTTTTCCCTATTCATCATAACTTGGGAGCAGATATTAAAAAATTAAGTAAATTACACAATTGTCAGAGACCTCCTGATTGCCTTCTTCCTCCTCTTCCTCTTCCTTCTCCTCTTCTTCCTCTAATTCTTCCTCTTCTTCCTCTTCCTTCTCCATCCCCTCTTCTCCATCTTCCTCAGATTCATCTGTCGTTTCTTCTTCCTCCTCTTCCTCCTCCTCCTCAAACCCATCTTCATTATCTAATTTAAATAATGCTTGGCGCTTTTGACGTTCCTCAAGTCTTCGGAGTTTCATTGCCTCTTGCAGTTTAGCTTTCAGCACTTGAAGCTTTTCACCTGAACAGTAACATGTAGAAATGCATTAGACATAATCATAGACTACATCTTACAATAATGTAAGTATGCATTTTAGGCAACTCCAGAGTGTTCCAGTCACATCCACCCCTAAAAATTAGAGACTTTACTACTCTCGGCTTTTGCTACTTTAACAAATGGGGATTATTATGAATTGAGGTGTAAAAGAGAATGCCTATAATTAATGTCCTACACCCTGGGATAATATACTACTCAGAGATTATAAAATTATTGTAACAAAGGACAAAAATAATGGAAGAGAGTCTTCAAAAGTCTCTGGCTCAGATGCCAGGAAAACATTGGTAAATTTATCTACATTAAAGAAAGAAAAACAACTCAAGAGTAAAATGGACAAAAGATATGAACTTGCAGTTCACAGAAAAATAAATACATATTAATAAATAAATCAAAAATAATGCTTAACCTCACTTCTAAGTAAAGAAATACAAATCAAAATAATGAGATACCATTTTCCACATATTAGTTTGGCCAAAATTAGAAGATTTAATAATATCCATTACCGACAAGAGGAAACAAGAACACTTAACATACTGGGATTTAGACTGTAAATTGGCGCAACCTTTTTGAAGGATAATTTGATGATACATATCAAAATCTGATTCAATGATTACACTGCAAGGAATTTTCTATCCAGGTATACCAATATATAGGTACTTGGATGCAACATTGTATGAAATAGCCAAAAACTGGAACAAACAAGATGTCCATCAATAGGAGTATGATTAAATAAGTCATTTCTTATCCACACAATGGAACATTATACAGTTGTTAAAAACAGTCAAAAGCAATATAGTAAGGCTTTTAAGTATCTGATCTCTGGAATTAGTCTGGTTCTACCACTTACTAGCTGTGTACACATAAGCAAGTTGCTTAAAGACTCTATCAGTTTCCACGTATACAAAATGAGAACACTAGTATTACCTACCTCAGAGGGTTGTGACAGTTAAGTGAGGTAATGCATTAAGGCACCGAGTGCAGTGCTTGGCAGAGAGGAAGTGTTCAATTTCATGCACTGACACACACACACACAGAGGTAGATGCATGTAAATTGTCTTAGAATAACACACAAGAAATTATTAATAGTTACTTTTGGGAAGACTTATTTTTCATTTTATACCCTTTTTTCCAGTGCTTTTGTTTTTTTCTGTGTAATATTACTTGTATTTTTGGTGTTGGGAAGATGGGGGACAACAGACCTGTCCATAATACATTGTATTAGAAAAAGATTACAAAACAGTGTGCATGGTATGATTGCATTTTAATTTTTTAAAAAATATATACATAAACATATATGCAAAGAAGAGAGTTTAGAAGGACAGATACATGAAAATGGTAATAGCAGTTGTCTCTGGTAGAGGGCTGTGGATGTTTTTTGTTTATTGTATGTATTCTCTGTAATAGACATATATTGCTTTTTACAGTAAGACAAATGTTATTTTAAGAAATAAAGCCATCTTGCCCACCACACACCTTGAGGCAATCTTACACATGAATCATGCAAGAGGTATTACAAATCCAGTTCCAAAGTGCCAAAGAAAAAGATTTCATAACTTTTCACCATAGCGTCTTCAGTAGCCAAAAAGACCTGTCAGAGTACAAAGCAAAAGGCAAAAAACTGTGGACTCAAATACCTGGCTTGGTGTAGCTTCCTCCATCCAGCTTTTCAGCTGCCAAAGTCACAGGCACCACATCTGCCTTTAGCTCTTCCTTTCCATCCATGCCCACATCTTTCACGATGACATTCACATTCACCGTCTGACTGGCCCTGGGTTTGGCTGCTGGACAAGCATGCTTCCAGAAACGCTGTTTCAAGGCTTCCAGTTCTAAACCCAAATGCCAACGAGTTTGTTAGTTTGCAATGCTCAAACACTTTCCTTTAAGATTCCAATTAAGAATTATAAGCTAAGTTTTTTAGCTCAAGAAAGTTGCAGGGAAAAAACACAAAGAGAAACCAAAAATCCCTTTGCTACTAATGCCTTGTCTCAAATTCACACAACTGTAACTCATATGGACTACTACAGCTGTTCTTCCTTGATACGTTTAAAAAACCATAGGCTTTTTAAACAGAAATTTACAATGGAAGTCTCTAAATATGTGTATTAAATTCTAAAAAATGTATTAAACTGGTAGAAACAAATACCATAATTTTCAACTATTCAAGGGCTTAATTTTTCATGGGTTTCAGTCTCCTCTCTTTTTATTCCCTATTTTGAATACTTCACTATTGATCAGCAATCTTACTAAAGATAGGCAAGCTTTTTAAAAAAAAAAAGGAAAAAGAAAACCAATCCAGTCACTAATGCAACTCTGCACCAAGACTGGGAAAAGTTTTCTTGGTGAGAGAAACCGTTATACAAGAAAATCCCACTTACTGGTAGTTACTGAAACCACAAACCCAACTTACATACAAGTGGGAATATATATACTGAGAGAGGTAAGATCAGCCGTTCAATGGCTACACGACCTTTCCCCCTCTTCCCCAATACTATTGCTTAGAATTTTCTTCGTTCTCCCTTAGCCAGCTGCTGCCTGGCACCATCCCCTACTCACTCTGCCTAACACATCATACCGTAGTGGGATCTGTTGTGAGAGTTGACAGCTATAAACAGAAAGGAAAGAAAAAGGATAAAAACTTCTTTGGGGGTTGAGGGACTCTGGATATTTTTGTGTGGCCTTCTCCTTTTCCATGATAAAATTTCCAGGATACTCTGAGTTTGGTTGTCTTTCTAAAATGCATTTGAATCATACTTTAGTAGCTTTGTGATAAGCATCTACTGGTACGTGTAGTTTTTTTTTCCCTAGAGGGACTTAGCAGAAAAAGAAAAGACTGGAAGGAAACCTTTTTATTCTGAGTCCCTTACGTTATTAGCAGCAAAAACCGAACTCCAGAGTTGTATGTTTACATTACGAACAAGAGTAGGGAGACAAGCTATAAATCTGCCTCCTGTTTTATAGTGGTCCAATAAGGTATTAAGGTTAGAAGCAACAGGTGGTGGCAGTGGAAAGGGAAAATAAATAGGTAGGTCATCATTGGTGCCAAGAGAATAAAAGAAATGGGATGGGTAGGGAGATTACTTGGGACCTAAAATATTAGTGAGGCAAGAGGTGCCTTGGTTCATATCTGCAGAAAGTTAGAACCTTCAAAATTTCTCATGCTCCAACCCACTGGAGCACCCATTTTCCTTGTCCTTTACTGCATGACTCAACCACCACACTCCTCATCCTGGAATCCTCATTCAAGCTCCTCTCCCTCCACTTGTGTTCTCCCAGAACACTTCATCCCCTCTATAACTGAAAAGTCTCTGTCCCAGCTCAAATCTTCACCAGTAGCGGTTCTAAGACTGTTCTCGTTCTCATTGCTCGTAGCCTGGAAAGTAGAGGAAAACAGAGCAGGGATTATCTCCTATCCTATTGCAGAGAACAGCAGTAATATATTTTTGGGACTCCATATTTTAAATCTACATGCATTTTCTCATGGAAACCTTACTTTACATGCAGATAAGGAAACTGAGTTTTTCCCAATGCCTTTCTTAACCCTTTCCAATGTATTTGCCACACTAGCCGCCAGACTGAACTTTGGCCTCTGCTCACCTCTTGTCACCAATCCCCTTGCAATTTTCACTTCAACCAGTCAGCTTTTTCTTGTCTCTGTACCTTTTGCAGGTCTGTCTCCTCTACCAAGAAAGGTTCCCTCACCTCTCTGCCTTAGGGTCTCCTACTCAGCTTTCAGGACTCAGTTCAGGTATCAGCTCCTTTCAGAAGCTTCCCTGACTCCCTGGTTCAAGTGAAGTACCCCTCTTTTGGGCTCCCAATGCATCCACCACAAGTGTATACCTTGACCACAGCACTTACCAGCCACTATTATAATGGTCTGTTTGCCTGTCTGTCAGTCCTACTAGACTTTAATTGAGAGCAAGGACTATGTCTTACTTGTATACGTATATAGCACCTAGCAGTGCTAAATAAAAGTTTATTGCATAAATGAATGCATTGACACTCAGCTTCATGTATATCATGGATAGGCTGGTCTGGGAACCCAACTGTCATATCAAATATTATTTCTAAAGGAAAACATGTTCTGAGTTCAAATAAGTGCCTACTGTGTTCCAGGCACTGTGCTACAAATCCCTGAACAAACCAAGTGTAATGTTGGAGAAATTATCTAACCTAAGTCTCATTCTCTTCATTTGCAAAGTAACACCTGGGGCTATGAGAATTAATCTGTTGCCCGAGAGTTGATTCTGACTCATAGTGATCCTATAGGATAGAGTAGAGCTGCGCCATAGGATTTCCAAGGCTGAAATCTTTACGGAAGCAGACTGCCACATCTTTCTCTTGCAGAGCAGCTGGTGGGTTTGAACCGTCAACTTTTTGGTTAGCAGCCAAGCACTTAACCACTGTGCCACCAGGGCTCCTTATAAGAATTAACAAAGATGACTAATAAAGAATCTAAGAGTGTCTATACTGGGTACTCAAAAAAAAAGAAAAAAAAAAAAGCTTCTTCCCTTCCCTATCTGTTAGTCTGGAAATTGTTTAGATAACTTCTAGTTCCATTATTTCCATATAACAAAACTTTCCCTCAGTGTTCTAGGCAATAGCTCATTCTCATGCTTCTTTGCTAATGGAGCGATCTAGTTCTGTTACACAATCGCTTCACCCCCACCTCCTGCTCTGGTCAAACCAACTTACACATCCCCCCAACATGCACTGTGCACAGCTCTTTCTGTCCCTTCCAGGAATGTCCTTCTCTCCACCTCCAAAAAGTCATCCATTCAATCAACAAAGACTCAGTGAGCAGAGTTTACATGCCAGATACTGTGGCTGACAGCACCTGCCAACAATAAGTTGTTTAATGAAGGAGTCTTGATATAAACAATTTCACTAATAGTAGAAACAGCAGCCACTATTTGAATGCTTCTTTATGCTAGCCATTTGTATGCATTATTTCAGTATATATTCACTGTAATCCTATCTGTGAGCCAGATAGTACTATTTTAGCTTTTTAAAAAGATGACTCAGAGGTCAAATAACATACCAAAGTTAAACACTAAGTAACAAAGTCCAGATTTAAACCCTGTTCTGGCTATACAGCCGAAGCTTAACCACGCTGCCTCAACACAGAGGAGGGAGCACCAAACTCTATCCAAGAGATGCAAGGAAGTTTACTAATGTGGTAATACTTGAGTTCAGTCTTGAAGTCTCATTCATTTATTCATTCATTTACTAAACATGAATGTCCACCATGTGCCATCCACTGTGGAAGCACTAGGGATAAAGCAGGTACAAAACAGAATAAGATCCCTACTCATAGTATAAAGGGGAAAGCAGTGAACAAGTACTTACATACACTTACTCTCCAAGTGGGGCCCTGGTGGCACAGTGGTTAAGAGCTCGGCTGCTAACCAAAAGGCCAGCAGTTTGAATCCACCAGCCGCTCCTTGAAAACCCTATGGGGGCAGTTCTACTCTGCCCTATAGGGTTGCTGTGAGTTGGAATTGACTCAGTGGCAACAGGTTTGATTTTGGTTTACTCTCCAAGCATTCCTTTAACCATCCATTTGGAGTCCCTGGTTAGTGCAAACAGTTAAGCACTCGCCTGCTAACCAAAAAGTTGGCAGTTTGAGTCTACCCAGAGATACCATGGAAGAAAGTCCTGGCAATACACTTCTGAAAAGATCAACCACTGAAAACCCTATGGAGCAGTTATACTCTGACGTACATGGAGTGGCCATGAGTCTAAACCTACTCCGTGACAAGTGGTTTGGTATTTTCTTTTAATGTAATTTATCCTTCTTCTGAACTTCCATTGGACTTTATTCTAAATATTTCTTTTAGCAAAGAATACTTTTCTTTTTTCTTCCCATTATTTAACATTATCTTGCATATAGTGGACAATATTAGTTGAATGAGTGTAAAAAAAATTCAATTTTGCAGACAATTTACTGAATCAAAATGTTTCTCTTCAGCTGTGATAAACTGAATGTTTTAAAAAATATCTTAATAAGATTTGACACACACCCTCCCAGACTAGAACAGCAATGTACCTCTTTTGCATATCATCTACCTATAGGCTTCCATTTCAAACAAGGCTTAGATCATTCGGATACCCTGCCAAATTTATTAAAATGGGGTTCTACCTGTATCTGGTACATCTGTAGATTAAGATCATGTGTGGCTATCAGTTTCTCTTGTGTTCCCTGTCCTCCACAGTGGCAAATAATTGAAAGCTGCCAGGAAAAATTGTGAAGAGACACCCCACAATTCAAAGGATTACCTCTGTTAGTTTCAGGTTCATCAAGTATCACAAAGGATTCTTCATCAGCACCCAGCCGAGGTTTAATGGAAACATCTACTCCCAGTTGCTTAAGTCTATCCAGAGTGAACCTTCTCACTTTTTCAGGTGGCACAGCTGCTGCTGATTTTGTTTGCTGCCTGGGCTCTTCCACTTTACCATCTGCTTCTTCTGTTTTTTTCAGGCCTTCTTCTCCTTCCAGGGCATGAGGTTCAGGTGCCACAAGTCCTCCAGCCTGATACTCTTCACCACCCTCCTTGGTTCCTAGGAAGCTGGGTTCCTTTTGTTCCACTGAGCTGCCCCCAGAAGCATCAGTTTGTTTCTGTTTCTCCTGAGTTTCTGGCTCTTCACTTCCCACCAAATCCTTACAGCAAGACTTATTTGATCCAGCAGTGTTTTGGGGTTCCTTTAAAGCTTCAAGGAGTGGGTTAATCTCCATTTCATATTCTGTGCCTGTTGCCTGCTCAGAACTTTTGCTATGGGAGTCACTGTTCATTTCAGTTGTATGTGCAGTGTTTATGATTTCTTTGTTATGGCTTGGCTGATACTTAGATGACCTAGAGAAGGGAAAATGAGCTGGACTTGAAAATTATCCTAAATGTGAAACACTCTCTTCCCACAGCACATAATGAATCAATTAAATCAGTTTTAAGGAAGTGAGGAATCTGAATTTTTTGTGCCAGATGTTTGCTACAAAACTGAATGCTTAATAACATTATAATCACAAGGAAAGCAGGTTCTTACTTCAGCAGTGCCATGCCATTTCCCCAGCAGGTGGGTCGGGGCTTACGTTTGAAGAAATCGTGAATGGTTTTATTCTCAGGCATATGATATGGAAGATTCAGTGCAGACTCTATAATATGGAACAAAACAAGTAAATACAAATATTGTACATTGTGAAATGTCACTTCATATACAGCTAACTAAACAGTTAACCAAGGAGCTAAGTACAAAAGAAGCTCCCTGAAGACCAGTGGCTTTTAAACCTGTGGTGAAATCAAAATGATCCAAGAAGCATTTTAAAAATATAGATTCTTGGACCCCATTCCAAATCGACTGAATTAGGCCTCTGTGGCACCTAAGAATTCATATATTTGAAAAGCTCCCAAAGGAATTATGATGCAGCTAATCCATAGACAACCACTAAAAAACTTACTCCTTCCCTCCACTATAGTTCTGGAAATATGCTCAGTTTACACTAATGTTCCATGGACTCTAGAACAATGTCCATTCACCAAGATAAATTCTAAACTTGTTATAATCCAAGCTCTTATGAGGAGTGTTTAAAAAAAAAAAAACCCAACATTGAAGTTAAGCTTACAAAGAAACATTGTGATTTGCCTTAAAGTTTACTGTACTGGCTTGCATTACCTCGAATAAGGCGCTGAGTCTCACTATGCAGTTTTTTTAATGCTTCCTTACTTAGCTTGGCTGCCGTCCTTTCCTTAAAGGAAACAGAAAGGGAGATTACATTAATGGGTATTATCCAGAAACACAGATATTCATCCCTCAAGAGTTTGCTCTCTCCAAGAAAAGAGGATGGAGAGAAAACAATATAGCATTAACAAACTCAATACAATATAAACTCAAGGGGCTCATTTATTTGCAAGTCTCAGAGAGTTAATTCAATCCAATCCATATGTGTATCCATACTATGTACAAAGCAATATGTTGGGTAGCAGGAAAATATTATGATAGACAAGATAAAATATTTATCCCCAAGAAGTCCACAATCTCCCGGGGAAGGAGCTCAGAGGCTACATGATTACTACTACCAAGGGCTTTACCTCACCTTCCTCACAGAGCCGTCTGATAACTCATTCTCTTCTTCAAATGAATAGAACCCACTCTCCAAAGTTGGTTCCTTTTTCTAAAAGAGAAAATTTATCAGTATGGACAAAAACTAAAGTGAAATAAGATGATGTTTCTCATTCAAAGACTGCTTTTGTACTCCAACATCACATCATGCTATATTAAAAATAAAACAATAATTATCCAATAAAAATGTTTATACACACAGCATCCTATAATGCCCAGAAAACAAATCACATGTGTCAAAAAGAGTTTGAACCCTCATTTCTTATATCTCTCTTACATCTTTCCCTAGGAAGGCCAATGATTCCAAAGAGCTAAAGAAATCTTAGGAAGAACAATTATGCTTCTAGAAACTCAGAGAAGCAATGCTTTGACTGATGCCTCTCTTCGATTCCCTTCCTGAAACTCTATAGGGTTCATTTCTTACAGCCCATAGGATTGTAAAATTTACTTCTCTGCTCCATTATTTACCTGCTTCTTATCACAACATAAAGGATCTTACTTTTCTTCCAATGTTCCTAAAAGGGCAATAACAAAATACTAGTTTCCAAACAAGTTAGCATGTCTGTCACTTGTACTGCCAGTTTCCCAAATTAACAGCTGAAAAAAAACTTAAATCAATTGACATGTGTTAAAATAAAAATTAAGGTTGCAACTATAAATCAAAAAACAATGCAAAGGTTAGAAGCAGTTGGTTAGCTCTTATTGCAATCATCCTTTACTTGCCTTGTGCTTTTTTACTTTGTTTTTCACAGCTGCCCTTATTGATTCTAATGACTCTTCATCTTCCAATGAAGAGTTATTTTCCTCCTCCAGTCCAGTTTCGAAAAGGTCTTTATCCACAAGAAGACAGCCACTGTCACTAAATGGCTGTTTCACATCCTCTTCCTGGATAATGTATAAAGGAAAAACAGAATCCAATCATTTTAGAATCCAGTATTTCAAAATATCATATGGCAATTTGGATCAGGCCAGAAAAAGCCCTTATTTCATCAGTAGTCAAGTATATGGCATTCTAGAACAATTCTCAATGGTTCCGAATTCAGTTATTCTTTGAAGTGCAAGCTGTGATTTTATGCACTGTCCAAAATTAAATTAATAACCAGTAACTATTTTTTTGAAAAGTCAATTAAAAACTTATTAAAAATCAGTTGCCATTGAGTTAGCTCTGACTCATGGTGACCCCATGAGTGTCAGAGTAAAACTGTGCTCCATAGGGTTTTCAATGGCTGATTTTTTACACATAGAGCAACAGGCCTTTCTTCCAAGGTGCCTCGGGTAGACTCAAACCTCCAACCTTTCGGTTAGCAATCAAGCACATTAACTACAGTAAAACCTGCAGAAGCCACAACCTGTGTAAGGCAGAAACCTATTAGAGAAGGAAAACTCAACTATTTTCCATCAAATCGAGTAACAGAAAAGTGGTAAGAATGTGCCCTATCAAAGGGAGAAAACTTGGGAAACCCGGAAAAACAAGGCAGTTGCATCGAAGTCTGGCTCTTACAGGTTTCACTGTATTTGTACCACCCAAGGAGTCCAAACACTTATTAACTAGTTTATAAAACTTGAGGATGTTTTTTCTCATTAGGAGACAAGATGTCTAACTGACGGACCCATGAAAAATCCTCCTTTGAAAGTTAATTTTCATCCATGCAGAAGCAACGAAGAATTACTCCATGTGTTTTACAAAGAAAATCAGAAACCCATTTATCTGGAGGTCGCCTCTGCATATCCAATATGAAGAATGAGACCAACACATTTTAAATCACATACCCCAGTATTCCCAATGCAAAGCAGTCAACTCAAAGCTATATTCTGAGCATAGGAACAATCTCAAGAACTAAAACCAAATTTTTCTAGAATGTTAACCTGCCTTAGAAATAGCAAACTATTCTTTAAAATGTACCTCATTTTTTGTTTCCTTCTTTTGTAGCCACCTAATTTTTTCCATCTTTTTTTCTTCTTTCTCAAGTCTTCTCTTTGATTTTACTTTTGCTTTTCCTCCAGTTCCTTCTTTATCACGTACAGATTTTTTGGAAATCCTTCTGTCAACCGTAAAGTCCACAGACTTTTCAGATTGGAGATCAAGCTCTAAGCAAGGTGTTGCTTGGGTTTCAAGATTTTTCTGATATAAAGACCCCTCAGTGTCACTCTCATCACTGTCGGCCAGACTTTTGTAAATTCTTCGGATGTTTCCATGTTTGCCAGCATATAAATTCTCTTTATCTTCCTCCTCTGTATTGTCATAAGTCGTTTTCTCTGGAGAGGCATTTATGTCCTCTGTTTCAGAATCACTGTCTGGTAGCACCTTCCTGCTTTTCAATTTCTTACTCACAAAAATCTCTTCATCTGAATCTGAAGGAAACACAATTTTTAAAAAATTCATCCAATCATTTAGCCTACCTTAAAAACATTCAATTATACAAGTGAGTATTACCTGTGAAATTCTGTAACAAAGAAATAATTGTAGCAAAGCAAATCTAAAAATACATTTTGAAAACATTTTCCCTGGAAAAAATGTCTCTTACTGAGAAATGTACTTATATATATATATTTACAATGTGTAAAGTTGTTCTAATCCTTCTGACAAGTGTTAAAAATTCTCTTATTAACCAACCAGAAGGAACACATTCACCCAGGCAATGTTGTAACTTCTAGACATTTTATGCATTCAATAATATAATAGAAATGGCTATTTTCAAAAAGGTACACACACTGTTAATTTGCTTTTATAATAAGTAAAACAAATAATAAGATTAGGGCATTAATAATTTAATAAATCAAGAAAATAGCGAAATTAATCCAATTCTTTTACAACACAGGCTCTCACTTTCTATTCCTAAAAATAAAAGTACTGAGTATTACAAACCTCTTTCACTCAAGGCCCCAGTTGTTTCACAGCTGCCTTGTCCACTGTCTGAAGGACTGTTTCTTTCTCCTTGTGAAATGAGTTTTAGATCATTGAGTTCTAGGTGAACCTAGAAAATGTGAATATACTTTGCATTAGCCAGCAGGTGACAGAATGCTCTAAGCACATAATGACACAGAAATCATCATGGAATCATCAGGAAGGAAATAAGGAACTAATACAATGGTTCGATGAAGGGATGACACTAAGAGTTACTAGACAAAAAAAAAAAAAAATTAATTGGTCACCTTTGGGTTATGCTATAGAACCAACTGGCAGCACAGTGGTTAAGCACTCGGCTGCTAACCAAAAGGTCAGCAGTTGAAATCCACCAACCATTCCGTGGGAGAAAAATGTGGCAGTCTGCTTCTGTAAAGATTACAGCCTTGGAAACCCTATGAGGCAGTTCTACTCTGTGCTAAATGGTCACTATGAGTTGGAATGGACTCGATGGTAACAGGTTTTTTGCTTATAGAACCAATAGTTTACTTTGAATAATGGTAAAAAAATGAAAAGAAGCATGTGTTATGCTTTTCCCGTGTGAACTGTTCCTCAGTGTATCCAAATGATTGATGAGGGAAATTTCTCTTTAGAGAAATATCCTAGCTAATCAATGAAAAGGAAATAATAGAATTAGACTATCAGAATTTTAGCAACCTCCAATCAAATAACAGACCTAGGCAATGATCAATGGCCGCTAACATCACAAAAAGAGAAACAATCAGTCATTATGTGCCACCTGACTGAAGTACCCAACACCACCCATGAAGCATTCTTGCCAAAACAATCAAATCTGAGTCTGATCAGGTTTAGAGAATCTGTCTCTAGATCTAACTACCCATTTACAGGAGACAGAGGAATATGTTAAATAACACCAGAGATGCAATTCAGAATGTGAGAAACTCTACAGAACAAACTATATGGTTTATCTAACGAATAAATTGCAAGAAAAAAGAGAGGAAGGGGAACCTATATGTTAGTGTTAAGATACATAACAAGAATATAATGAAATTAATCCAATCCACTTACAACACAGGCTCCTGCATTCTATTCCTGAAATTAAAAGTACTGAATATTACAAATCTCTTTCATTCAAGGTCCCAATTATTGCACAACTGCACAGCAATATACAGACTTTGTTTGGATCCTGATTTTAAAAAAACTGAAAAAAAAAGTATGCATCAAAGCAATCTGAAAACTGACTTCCTATTGTGTGCCACCGAGTCGATTCCGACTCAGTGACCCTATACGACAGAGTAGAACTGCCCCATAGGGTTTCCAAGGAGCAGCTGGTGAACTGGAACTGCTGACCTTTTGGTTAGTAGCCAAGCTCTTAACTACTACGCCACTCACAATGACTAGCTATTTAGTATTAAGCAGTAATTCTAAATTTTTTAGGTGTGGTAATAGTTTTGTGGGGTTTTTTTAGAAAGCCATTGTCTCTTAGAGATGCATACAGAAATATTTGTAGATGAAATGATATCTAGGATTTGCTTCTAATTAATCTAGTGAAGGGGGAAGTGTGTGAGGGTATAGATGAAACAAGATTTGCCATGATTTGATAATTGTTGAAGTTAGGTGATGGATTCCTTATACCAATCTCCCTATGCTTGTCTAGGTTGGAAAACTTCCAAATAAAACGTTTGGAAAAGTCACAAATAAAAAAACCTAAGGAGTTTAAAGACAGAAGAAAATATTCTTTGATGGTTACCAGGATGGGGAGGGAAGGAAAGGAGAATTTACTAACTAGATAGTAGACAAGAATCATTTTAGATGAAGGGAAGGACAACACACAATACAGGGGAAGTCAGCACAACCGGACTAAACCAAAAGCTAAGAAGTTTCCTGAACACAACCAAACACTTCGAGGGACAGAGTAGCAGGGTAAGGCAAGGGGCTGCCAAAAAACTCAGTACCCACCCACCCAAAAAACCCATTGCCTTTAAGTCTCCGTTCCGACTCATAGCGACCCTACAGGACAGAGGAGAACCGCCCCCGTAGGATTTCCAAGGCTGTTAATCTTCACGGGAGCAGACTGCCACATTTTTCTTTTGCAGAGCGACTGGTGGGTTCGAACCGCCAATTAAAAAAAAAAAACTCAGTAATCAAGATAAATAATATTTTAATGCATACAATATTTTTAAAAAAATCAAATTGGCAAACTACGGCTCGCGGGACAGCCACCTGTATCGGAACCAGAGTCATGATTAGGTGGAGTCGGGCAAAGTCCTGCAAGTTCAGAGTTGGATCTTGCCTTTATTTAGAATTTGACATTTTGTTCATTATCAAATATGAAGTTTTTGCATTAGTTTTTTTTTAAGCATTGCTTTAAAAATATTATTTGTTTTGACTGCTGAGTTTGTTGGTGCCCCCTTCAATTTGGCGCCCAAGGCGGGTCCCTCACCCTAGTCCTGGCCCCAGAAAATACACAGGTCAGAAAACTAATGTGGTTTCCACGCCCAACTTCGCCAGCTACCAGACGGATTACTTCCTCACTCTGGGATCAGTCGGAAAAGGAGGGGGTCAGAGCGGGATGACCTCGAAGACGTCTTCCAGATCCACTCTCTTATTCCCCAACACCCCGCTGCCGCCTCTATTTATCGAGAATCCTGCCCCACACCCCAGCAGCCCAGTTCGGCCTGGGCCTTGCTCTTTTGGGACGCTGTAGGAGGAAGGCCTCCTGCGGCAGGAAACGCGCCAAAGGGGAGGGCAGGTGTGACGGATGGGATGAGGAGGGGCACGGGAGCTGGCAGCGCGCACCGCGAACACGAGGAGCTACACAACCAGGAGAGCAGAAGCGCGGGAGAGCCAACACCCCGACAGCGGAGTCCCTAGCCCTCCCGGCCGAGTCCGCGGGGCCGCCTGGGCTGGCGCGGTGCACGCCGGGAACTGTAGTCCTCCCACCCAGGGCAAGCCGCCTTTGCCGGTCTCTCTCCCTGTCAGACCCCTCGGAGCCGGGCATCCGCAGTCCCGGTTTGAGGGATGTGCATATGCTCACCTCAGAAACTACCTCGCCCGTCATGATTTCTGCTTCCCCAGGGCCCCGCCTGCCTCCCGTTCCCTCAGCCTGGGTGCAGCCGCTCGCGCCGTCTCCAGCTCCGCAGAGCCGTTCGATCTTTCGCGCCCAGCCGGCGTGGAAGCCCCACCTCGATGATTTGCACCAATCCAAAGGAGGCTTTCTAACTGAGGCCCCGCCCCAACCCCATCCTACCAATCATGAAGCGCCTCCCGGCCGGCTCCACAAGTATAATTTGGGTTGGGTTGGCGGGTCCTGGATGCTGTTGTCGTCTGAGCCTGTGAGAGGCCCGAGGTACACTGGATATGGGGAGTCGGGTTCTCTGGTTTTGCAAGAAGGTACCACGCGAGTGGTGGTCTTTGATCTTTGGCCCCTGCATAACTCGGCAGCTCCTATCTAGCGCAATCTGAGGAGTGAGCCCTCTAGGTGGGAAGTGAACTGGGACAGGGTTCCTAGGCACCCAGGATTGTCCTGTACCTGAATCTTTTCAGGGGGAGTCCCAGGCCCCTGTGGGGATTTTCTCCAGTTACTCCATACGGAACAGCAAGATCTTGTCTGCCCCTTCTTGTACATGACACACTATTGAACATCAAAAAAGAAAAACCTTCGTGGATTCCTCAGATACCAAAAAATATCCTTGCTTGCTTGTTAGCTGCCGTGGAGTCCCTCTGACTCATGGCAACCCCCTGCATAACATAACTAATGCTGCCCAGTCTGTGCCATCTACATGTGACCCATAAGGTTTTCACTGGCTGATTATTGGAAGAAGATTGCCAGGCCTTTCTTCCAAGGTGCCTCTGGGTGGACTCGAACCATCAACCTTTTGGTTAGCAGCACAGGTGTTAACTGTTTGCACCACCCAGGGACTCCTGTCCTTGGTGAGACCTCTATAGGTTTATTTAAGATTAATTTGAGGATGCATAAAACACCCATCTCACTCCTAAACGGCCTTTTCCTCCTAAAGGTCAGGAAAAAGAGTAAGCTCTGGAGGCAGTCTAATCCCAGACAATTTTAATACCATCTTTGCCACTGTGCTGGTTATTATTTTTTTGTCCCTCCATGTCCATTCTCTGACCTTTCTTTGACCTGCTCTGTGTGCAGGCAAGGCTGACCATTCCCGACTGCATTACTCCAGCTCCTGTGTTCTCTAGAGGCTGCAGGTTGGGTTAGGGAAGTCACTGGGAGGAGATCAGAGGGTACTAGGAAAGAAAGTTAAGAGTATTTACCACTCCCTCCTCACCTTCCACCATCCTAGCCATAGTAGGGTGATCAACTCATCCCAGTTTGCCTAGGACTTCCCTAGTTTTAGCACCATAGGTCCCCACATCCCAGCAACCCACTCCATCCCCGGCAAAATGGATGGTTGGTTACTCTATCCACTGGCTTCTTATTCCAGGTGTCCACCTTTAGCTGGATTTGGGTAATGGCTCCCTCTACTCATCTTCACCTCCCATTCATTCATCGCACGGTAAAATGCTTTCTACCCTCACACCCACCGATAAGATCCCACCATCCATCATCTTCTCCTCTCATGACCCACTCTATCCACCTTTTCACCCACTTTACTATTAATTTCTACACTGGTGATTCCAAAATATACATCTACAGATCTATAGCATTCCTCCCTCATGTTTGCAGGGCTAGCACTTTTTGAGGGCTGGCTTTATGCCAGAAACAGTTGTAAGAATTTTGCAAGTATTAGGTAATATTCAGAGTAACTTTGTAAGGCAGGTAAATTATTATCTCCATTTTATCAGATGAAGGAAACTAAACTTTTAAAAGTGTAGTAACGGGTGGAGCCAGTCTTCACACCCTGCTCTTTCTGACTTCAGATCTCAGACTCCTCAGAGAGACCTTGCTTAAGTACTCTGCATTCTCTCTCCTTCCTTTGTTTTGGTTTCCCCAAAAACACTTACCTCTGCCTGAAATTTTATTTATATCCATTTGTTTATTGTTGCTCCAAGAGGACAGGCACTTTGTTTTCTTTACTACCCTATTCTCACTATCTAGAACATTCGTTCTCAAACTTAAGCATGCATCAGAATGATCTGAAGGGCTTCTTAAAACATAGATTGCTGAACCCCACCCCCCAGAGTTTCTGATTCAGTAGATCCAAGTGGGGTCCAAGAAGGTACATTTCTGACAAATTCCCAGGTGTTGCTGATGCTGCTGGTCTAGAGACCACACTTTGAGAACCAAGGGCCTAGAATATTCCTGCCTCATGCTAGGGGAATCAATACCTATTTGTTGAATTAATTTAATTAACGTGTTTGACAACTATTTATTCTTCCTGAACTCCCTCTAGAAATGAATAAATCATATAATACTGTTTGTGTCATGCTAAAGTGGGCCTGTATCTGGAATTAGCAGCCTGTATTCTGAATTTTGGCAAACAATACCATAATCTATTCACTTGCCCATCCGGAAACCTGGAAGTCACCCTTGACTCCTCTCTGTCCGTTTTCCCTCAAAGGTTGGTTGTCCAACAAGCCCTGCCTGTGAAGTTAAGATATGGCAGCAAGGGAAAGATCTGGAGTATTCACTTTAGCTGTCCTATAGATGGCTCTGTGTCCTTGTTGTTGTTGTTAGGTGCCGTCCAGGCAGTTCTGACTCATAGCAACCCTATGTACAACAGAATGAAACACTGCCTGGTCCTGTGCACCTCTGTGACCTTAGGTAAGTCATTTAGCTTCTAAGAGCCTTGTTTTCATCATTTATAACTAGAAACTATTGGATCAGATCATGATTCTCAAATAATGCTCTTAATCTGGTCATATAAATAAGGAAACGTTTTCATTGGTAGGAGCTATCTTATATCACATAAAATCAATATTAAAATGAAATTATAACATGAAAATATACTCAATGTCATTAGCCATCAGAGAAATACAAATCAAAACCACAATCAGATACCATTTCACTCCCGCTAGGATGGCTAAGATAAAAAACAAAAAAAAAGCCCTGAAAATAGCAAATGTTAGAGGGAATGTGGAGAAATAGGAACCCTGATCTATTGCTGATGGGAATGCAAAATGGTACAACTATTGTGGAAAACAGTCTGGCGGTTCCTCAAAAAGCTAGAGGTAGAGATGCCACATGACCTAGCAATTCTATTCCAAGATGTATACCCTAGGGATCTAATAGAGGTGACACGAACAAACGTATGTTCATTGCAGCAATACTCACAATAGCAAAAAGATTATGTCTTAGTTATCTAGAGCTGCTATAACAAAAATACTACAAGTGGTGGCTTTAACAAACAGAAATTTATTTTCTCACAGTTGGGAGCCTGGAAGTCCAAATTCAGGACTCCAGCTCTAGGGGAAGTCTTTCTTTCTCTGTCGGCTCTGGGAGAAGGTCCTTGTCTCTTCAGCTTCTATTCCTTGGTTGCTTGGTGATCTTCATGTGGTGTGGCATATATCTTCCCCTGTCTTTCCTTGCTCACTGCTTGTTTAATCTCTTTTATATCTCAGAATAGATTGACTTAAGACACATCCTACAGTAATACTGTTCATTAACCTAACAAAGAAAACCCATCCCAAATGAGATTATAACCAGAGGTAAAGGGGTTAGGATTTACAACACATATTTTTGGGGACACAATTTAATCCATAACAGATGGAAATAAACTAAGTGCCCATCACCAGATGAATGGATAAGTAAAATGTGGTACATATATATGATGGAATACTATTCAGTGATAAAGAAAAACGAGTTCCTGAAACATCTTACAATGTGGGTGAACCTGGAGGACATTATGTTGAGCAAAATAAGTCAATCACAAAAAAACAAATATTATATGTTCTCACTTTTATGAAATGACATGAATAGGTAAATACACAGAAACTAATGTTCATTAGTGATTACCAGGGGCTGGGGGTGAGGGGTGAGGGAGAGGTACTCTTTAGATAGTAGTCACTTACTGTTTTTAGAAATGGGAAGGGTGGCACTGAATATGGGTGAAGTTTGCACAGCATGACTGATGTAACTGATGTCAATAAGCTATACATAGGGAAAAGGGATGAATGGGCAAATGCTAGCCTGTGTGTGAGTTTGCAATAATAACAAAAACCAAAATGAGGGGGGTGCTACAGATGCACATACTAATTAGATATAACCAATCACCTCATGGAAGTAGTTCTCTTGACTTGGGGATTTAGGGCTGTGGTCTCATGGGACAATCCAGTCAACTGACATAGTTCTTAAAGTTTATGTTCTACCTTCCAATAGTGTCTGGGGTCTTAAAAGCTTATGAGTGGCCATCTAAGATATAACTATTAGTCTTTATTTGTCTGGAAAAAAAGAGAAAGAAGGAAACTCAAGAATCAAAGAAGGTACAATGCAATCCCAATCCAAATACCAACAACATTCTTCAAAGAGATGGAAAAACTAATCATTAACTTTATATGGAAAGGGAAGAAGCCCCGAATAAGTAAAGCACTACTGAAG
>NW_004443951.1:21531198-21564752 GCF_000243295.1 Trichechus manatus latirostris | reverse complement strand
CCTGAAGTACAATCAAAAAAAAAAAAAAAGAATCAGAGAAGGAACTTTTAAAAAATGGCCTGCCAGCAGCATTAGACCTCCTTGTCTAAGTACACGATGGGGAGAGAGAATCATCAGCATCAACAGCCTAAGGCTGATTCCTATGAGGCAGAGGTCAGGACATACCTCCTCTCTCCAAACTTTTTAGTGATTCTAACACTAGCCATCCCTCCCATGACACTCTCTACTTCTCTGCTGGGTTTGATAATTCGTTGTAATGGCCACACAGAACTCACAGACGTTACTCATGATTATGAGGTTTATTAGGGAAGTAACAGGTTAAAATTCAGGATCAGAAACAACTCAGGATACAGTTCTTTGATCAGGACAGCCTCTTCTAAGCCATGTCCACAGGGAGGCCTCTCTCTGGCCTCGGTCCCTTGGCCCCTTGGCCCCGCCTCTGCCCTGCTTGATCAGGTGTAACAAAGCTCTTTAACTCGGCTGGTAAGTGCCCAGAAGCACCCTACTCCGCCAGGAAACCTCCTGCCCAAAGGCACTCAGCTCTCTCTTGCTCTGTGGGTTGGCTACTGCTTGCCAGTCTCCTGGTCCTGCTGCCGCCATTTCTCTGCCACTGCTTCTTGCCGTCTTGCACCATCTCTCCAGTGTTACAGCTCCCTCTGAGTGTCTCCTGGTTCTAGGAGGTTCTCAGTGCAGGAACCCTGGGTCCAAAGGATGCACTCCACTCCCATCTCTTCTTCTTGGTGGCATTGAGGTCCCTCCCCCTGTGCTTGCTTCTCTCTCGTTTTTTCTCTTGTAAGATAAAAAGCATGATTCAAGTAAGGGCATGACTTGAATAAGGGTGGTAAGGGTGGTGACTGGCGCAAGGGTGGTGACTTGAGTCACACCCTTTAGTAAAGTGGTGACTCAAGATACATCCCACCTCAATCCTGCCTCATTAACATAACAGAAAACTCACTCCTAAATGGGACCATAACCACAGGCACAGAGGCTAGGATTTACAATACATCACAAAATGGAGGATGATTACATCATTACATAACTGCCAAATTACATCATTACATAAATGCCAAACCACTGAAAATCATGGCCCAGCCAACTTGACATATAACCTTAAACATCACAGGTTCCATACACCTTATTGCATAGTCCCACCCAATCATTGTGTGGGAGTTACAAAGACTATGACTAGAAGGGCAATAGTAAGTAATTCACTGCAACACAGAACTGGACTACAGGACTAATTGTCTACATGAACCACTGCCTCCTCCACATTGAAACCGAAGGACTAGATTGTGCCCAGCCACCACTTCTAAATGTTCTGATCAGAAACACAATAGATGAATCTTGGTAAAAACGAGGAAAATGTGGAACAGAACCTCAAATTCTTAAAGAATCCAGCCTTACTGGATCTGTTGAGGCTGGATAAATCCCCAAGACTATGGCCCTGAGTTGCTCTTCAAACTTAGAATAGAAATTACCCCCTGAAGTCACCTTTAAACTAAGCAACAGTTAAGCCCAAAGAGTAAAGATTGTCACTGTTATGGATTGAATTGTGTCCCCCCAAAATATGTTGTAAATCCTAACCCCTGTAGTGGTTGTAATCCCATTTGGGAATGGGTTTTCTTTGTTATGTTAATGACACAGTATTAGTGTAGGGGGTGTTTTAAGTCAATCTCTTTTAAGACATAAAAGATTAAATAAACAAGCAGAAAAGGAGAGATGGGAGAAGACAGACTCCATGCCACATGAAGATCACCAAGGTGCCCAGGAATAAGGACATTCCCTAGAGCTGACAGAGAGAGAAAGCCTTCCCCTAGAGCTAGTGCCCTGAATTCAGACTTCTAGCATCCTAAACTGTGAGAAATAAATTTCTGTTTGTTAAAGCCACCCACTTATGGTATTACTGTTATAGCAGCACTAGATAACTCAGTCACCCTTGAGAATTGTGTTTAAAAAAATTTTTTATATAAGACCAAAGGATCAACAGCTTTTTTTTTTTTAAATTTGATTGTGCTTTAGGTGAAAGTTTACAGCTCAAGTTAATTTCTCATTCAAAAATTTATACACTTATTGTTTTGTGACATTGGTTGCAATTCTCACAATGTGACAGCACACTCCCCTTTCCACCCCCAGTTCCCCGTGTCCATTTGTCGAGTTCCTGTCCTTTCCTGCCTTCTCATCTTGCTTTAGGATAGAAGTTGCCCATTTGGTCTCGTATATTTGATTGAACTAAGAAGCACATTCCTCACATGTGTTGTTTTTTGTATTATACCCATTGCCGTTGAGTCGATTCCAACTCATAGCAACCCTATAGGACAGAGTAGAACTGCCCCATAGAGTTTCCAAGGGGCGCCTGGTGGATTCTAACTGCCAACCTTTTGTTTAGCATCCGTAGCATTTAAACACTACTCTATCAGGTTTTCCTTTTGTTTTATAGGCCTGTTTAATCTTTGTCTAAAAAGTGAGCATTGGGAATGGTTTCAGTTCTGGGTTAGCCAAGTGTCCAGGGGGACATAGTCTTGGGGGTTCCTCCAGTCTCTGTCAGACCAGTAAGTCTGGTCTCTTTTCGTGAATTTGAATTCTGTTCTACATTTTTCTCCCACTCTCTCCAGGACTCTCTGTTGTGATCCCTGCTTCAACAGCTATTTTAAAGAAGAGATGAGAATATTGCAGGACAGAGAGATTAAGTAAATGAAAGTGAAACAACTAGAACAGAAATAAGGAGAGTGTTGACACAATGTGAAGAATGTAACCAATGTCACTAATCATTATTTTTAGAAACTGGAATGGGAGCAGGTTTTCCTACGTATATTTTCACCAAAAAAAAAAAAGCAATTCTGAGATTACATGTCCATGGAAAAATAAAACATGGAATTTACCCATTGCTTGCTGGCAGACAAATAAAGGCAGATACCAAAAGCTTAACGAAGTTTGTTGTTGTTGTTGTTAGGTGCAGTTGAGTCAGTTCCGATTCATAGTGACCCTATATACAACAGAAACATTGCCCTGTCCTGCACCATCCATCCTCACAATCGTTGTTATACTTGAGCTCATTGTTGCAGCCACTGTGTCAATCCAACTCATGGAGGGTCTTCCTCTTTTTCGTTGACCCTCCACTTTACCAAGCATGATGTCCTTCTCCAGGGACTGATTCCTCCTGATAACATGTCCAAAGTATGTGAGACGTAGTCTCACCATCCTTGCTTCTAAGGAGCGTTCTCGCTGTATTTCTTCCAAGACAAATTTGCTCATTCTTCTGACAGTCCATGATATATTCAATATTCTTCGCCAACACCACAGTTCAAAGATGTCAGTTTTTCTTCATTCTTTCTTATTCATTGTCCAGCTTTCGCATGCATATGAGGCTATTGAAAACACCATGGCTTGGGTCAGGCACACCTTAGTCTTCAGGGTGACATCTTTGCTTTTCAACACTTTAAAGAGGTCTTTTGCAGCAGATTTGCCCAACGCAATGTGTCAATTTGGTTTCTTGACTGCTGCTTCCGTGGGTGTTGATTGTGAATCCAAGTAAAATGAAATCCTTGACAACTTCCATCTTTTCTCTGTTTATCATGATGTTGCTTATTGGTCCAGTTGTGAGGATTTTGGTTTTCTTTATGTTGAGGTGTAATCCATACTGAAAGCTGTAGCCTTTGATCTTCATCAACAAGTGCTTCAAGTTTTCTTCACTTTCAGCAAGCAACGTGGTGTCATCTGTATATCACAGATTGTTAGTCTTCCTCCAATCCTGATATCCCGTTCTTCTTCATATAGTCCAGCTTCTTGGATTATTTGCTCAGCATACAGATTGAATAAGTATGGTGAAAGGATACAACCCTGACGCACACCTTTCCTGACTTTAAACCATGCAGTATCCCCTTGTTCTGTTCGAACAACAGCCTCTTGATCTATGTACAGGTTCCTCATGAGCACAATTAACTGTTTTGGAATTCCCATTCTTTGCATTGTTGTCCATAATTTGTTATAATCCACACAGTCGAATGCCTATGCATAGTCAATAAAACACAGGTACACGTCTTTCTGGTATTCTCTGCTTTTTCCAGAATCCATCTGACGTCAGTAATGATATCCCTGGTTTCATGTCCTCTTCTGAATCCGGCTTGAATTTCTGGAAGTTTGGAGGGAGAAAATTAACCGAATTACATCTTTTACTTCATCTTTTCTGAAAATTGAGAAAGCCTCCATGTTAAACTTTTAGTGTTGCTATTCCTCTGGAAAAGAAACCCTGCTGGCGTAGTGGTTAAGAGCTACGGCTGCTAACCAAAAGATCAGCAGTTCGAATCCACCAGGTGCTCCTTGGAAACTCTATGGGGCAGTTCTACACTGTCCCATAGGGTCACTATGAGTTGGAATCAACTTGACGGCAACAGGTTTGGTTTTGGGTTTATTCCCCTGGAATAAGGTTTGAGAACTACTTGCTTCTCTGAAGTCCTACCCATTGCTGTCGAGTCAATTCTGACTCATAGCAACTCTGGAGGACAGAACAGAACTGCCCCATAGTGTTTCCAAGGCCGTAATCTTTATAGAACCAGACTGCCACATCTCTCTCCTGTGGAGCAGCTGGTAGGTTCGAACCACCTACCTTTCAGTTAACAGCCAAGCGCTTAACCCCTCTAAAGCCCTAGACCTCTAAAACCATCAAAGGAGGGTATTTAATCTTCATCTCTGGAGAAGCACTGCCACCATGTGACATGTTTTGGTCATGGCAACCCGTCTACGGCCTGTAGCCACTCTATCCTAAAGCCTTTTAATTTTAGTCGTTTTAAGATTGTTCAAGGAGTTACTTAAACTTTCCTTTGGTGGCAAGAAATGGTCGCACCTCTCAGCACCGGCTTTTAAAAATAATTCCACACTGTAATTGCATGGAGTTATAAAGCTTCTCTTGGAGAGTGTCCTACTGGAAGGCTGGGCTGTTTCTCTTGCTTACTGTACTATACCCTAGCCTTTAAAAAATGGCACAGGACCTGACACATCGTGGGTGTTTAGCAAATAATTGTCGAATGAATGATTAAAATACCATGGCCTAAAAAAAAAAAAAAAAAGGACAAGGACCAGGGCCTTTTCCCAAGGCAAACAGCACATAGACTATCAGCTATTGTGTGTGCAGAAGCTCCTTTGCCACAGTTTCTGGTAAACCTAAAAAAAAAAAAAAAAAACCAAACCAAACCCATTGCTGATTTGCCAACTCCAACTAATAGCAACCCTATGAGAACTGACCCATAGGGTTTCCAAGGAGCACCTGGTGGGTTCAAACTGCCAACCTTTTGGTTAGTAGCCGTAGCTCTTAACCACTACAACACCAGGGTTTCCTGGTAAACCTAAAGTACCTACTACATATTCATCCACTCATTCTACACACCTTGAACACCTCTTCTATTTTAAGCCTGTGCTAGACATTGAGAATATAAAGATAAATAAAATGTAGTCTTGTTCTCAGACAGGTCCCATTCCATGTTGGAGATAGGCAAGCAAACAAAAGTGTGCAAAAGTGGAAATGTGTACAAGTAGCTGTGGGGGCCCTGAGGCATGAGCAACTTTCCCCAGGCAGAGGTGACTCCTTAGCTGCGTTTTGAAGAGAAGTTGGCGTTCTCCAGGCTGGCACAGGAAGGAGGAGGCATTCCAGGCATGTGTAGGGACTTGATAAAGCATGTTGTGTTTGGAGAATTAAAAGTAGGTCAGTATGACTAGAACATAGGTTGTGTGTGTGGGGAGTGGCCAGAACGAAAGCTGAAAGTTAAACAGGAAACAAAAGTCCTGGAATGCTGTGCTTAGAGTTTAATCTTTAGACAGTATGAACTGGGCAGCTGGGGCGGCAGTTAAGGAGAGTGGCATGACCACGTATATGTTTGAGAAAGATTATTCTGGCAGCGGCATGAAGGATAGATTGGAAGGGGATTAGACTGGAGGCAACAGAACCAGTTGTCTAAGTGGGAGATTATGGGGACTTGAACTAGGTCAGTGGTATGGCAATGGAGAGAAGACAATGGATTGAAAGAAGAGGTAAAATTGACAGGACTTATTGGATGATTACAGAAGGGACAGAGCGGAGGCCAGGGTGACTTCCAGGTTTTTGGATTGGTGATGAGTGGATTATGGTGCCATTCGCCAAAATTGAGAATACAGATTTCTAATTCCGAATACAGACTCACTTTAGCATGACACAGGTTAATATGCAAAACAAAAGGTTTCCCCTTCCTACCTCACCCCTGTCTGCCCATTGTTCAAAATTGGAGCTCTCTCTCTTAGCTTCTGTGGTGACTGAAGAGGTGCTTCCCAGACCTGTGCCCATCTCTCCATTCCATTTCCAAACTACTGTCCTTGCAGCAGGAGCCCTGGAGGTGCAGTGGTTAAATTCGGCAGTTGGAACCCACTAGCAGTTCTTCGGGAGAAAGATGTGGCAGTCCGCGTCTATGAAGATTTGCAGCTTTGGATACCTTATGGGGCCGTTCTACTCTGTCCTATAGGGTCACTATGAGTTGGAATCAACTTGACAGCAATTTTTTTTTTTTAATCCTTGCAGCACCCAAAACCTTAATTAATGGAGCAGCTTTTTGTATTCCATGCACATATTTTCTCTTCAATTCCCTTTTCCCTTTCTGGCTACCTACTCAGGAAAATGTATAAGAGAAATTTCTCTGCCCTCTTGTATTCAATTTTTTCTCAGATTTTTTGCTTCAGTTTCTGAAAACCCAAGTGTTTTCGCTACATTCCCTCCCCTGAAGTCCTATAGAAACTTAATGGCTTGGCAGTTCTAGTAGTGTTTATTTAGACGTTAGCATCTCCAGCACCTGGCCAATTATACCTCAGTCACATATGCTTCAACCAGACAAGAGAAACTCTGTCCACATGTGTATGTTTGGGGCAAGGTGATCCTACCACAGAAGGACAAATGGAGTCTTGTCCACTAACACTTTCTGTTACATTTAGTTGCTTCTTGGTTGGCTAATGCCTGAAGCCCTTCAGACAGGCCACATAATTCAACTGTACCTAGAAGGGCAGAATCACATAAGAATATAGAAACTCCTTCAAGCACAATGTAGTTGGAGTGAGAGAAAAAACACTTCCAAAGGCAGGAAGTGGTACTGGACAGAAAAAACAATATTTTGTGCCCACTGTAGGTCCTGTTATGGATTGAATTGTGCCCTCCAAAAATATGTGTTGTAATTCCTAACCCCTGTACTTGTGGTTATAATTCCATTTGGGAATGAGTTTTCTTTGTTATATTAATAAGGCAGTATTAATGTAGGGTGTGTCTTAAATCAATCTGTATTGAGATATAAAAAGAGCAGATTCAGCAAGGAAGTAAGCAAGCACAGATGGGGGGAAGATAGATGCCATGCCACGTGAAATCTCCATGGAACCAGGAAACAGAAGCTGAAAAGAGAGAAGGACCTTCCTCCAGTGCCAACAAGGAGAAAAAGCCTTCCTTTAGAGCCAGCACCCTGAATTCAGACTTCTAGCCTCCTAAACTATGAGAAGTAAATTTCTGTTTGTTAAAGCTACCCACTTGTGGTATTTCTGTTATAGCAGCACTAGATAACTAATACAAGCCCAAAGGATGGCTTTACCAGTGATATTCAGCCAGAGAATTTATCAAGGTTAGCATAATGACTGAGCTTTTACTGGCATTTAGTGACTGGGGCTGAGGTTGCCAAGCATCAGTGAGAAGCACTGAAATAGCCAAGAGGAAGAGGAATAGTATTTTAGGCAGGGGAAATGGAATGGGAAAAGGCATGGAGGCACAGAATGGTTCAACTAGTGAGTTCAAGAGAGGTAAACGAAGGTAGGGGATAAGATACAGTGTGTCTATTTGGAGCCTGGATCTCTGCTAGGCACATGGAGTATATAGAGAGAACAAGACAAGGTGTCTTCTTTGAGGATAAAACAAACACAAATAAATTACAGAGCAGATTGTGATAAGTGCTCTGGAGGTAGCATCATAGTAGAGCTTTAATATGAAACAGAACTTTAGACTTGATATAATCATTCATTCATTCATTCCATAAAACTTTATTATTGGGGTAAATTGTTAGAATAATCACACCTCTCTGTGCCCTCTACCTTTTGCAATGCAACTTTGCTGCTTCTTCCGTCGAGAGGCGAAATCTAATTCTCCATCTCTTTGAATCTGGGCTGACTTTATGATTTACACTGATTAACAGAATGTGGTGAAAATAGCATTGTGTGACTTCTGAGGCTAGGCCTTAAAGGGTCTTGCAGCTTCCACTTCAATTATCTTGGAACACTGCTGCCACCATTTAAGAAACCCAAGCTATCCTGTTGGATGGGCCACGTGGAGGAGAACCAAGCATCCAAGCCAATACTAAATGCTGTTGACCATCTTGGACCATCCAACCCCATTGAGCCTCCAGATGAATGAGTGACCACAGGTAAGATCCATCCAACTATGTCCAGCCCAAATTACAGAATCATGGACAAATAAATGGTTATTGTTTTAAGTCACTACATTTTAGGATAGTTTGTTATATTGCAATAGATCATTGAAACAAGGTCCCATCATAGGCCAGGCACAGGAGATGAAGTTTTAAACAAAGTTTCTACTCTCATGGAGATTACATTCTTGTAGCAGAAGACAAGCCATGAACAAATAAGTGAATAGATATCCAATATGTCAGATAGTGATAATTGCTTTGAAGAAAAACAAAGGATAAGGGATTAGAGAGTGACAAGTATGTTTCAGAGCTAGAGGGGATAGCTGCTATTTTAGAAAAGGAAATCCTTTGAAGAAAATACTGGGACTATTCTAGAAGAAATTGTCATGTTTGATGACCCTCTACCAATTATCAAAAAGTTTTTTTGTTAGCCTAACTCAGATCCTTCTAACTGCATTAAAATCCATTCATAGAAGCATAGAAAGTCAACTCTAGAAGAAACTTTAGAAATTAGTTTATTCTCCTCACATAAACAAACTGAACCTTAGAGAGGAAAGGTGTTAGGTTGTCTATAATTTATTTTTGGTATTTCAGACTAGAAAATGTGATACATATGTGTGTTAATTAATTTTACTGTAAACTTAGAGGCCCTTGCTTAACATTTGAAGTACCCTAATAAGAAGTATACACTCTAAGAGTGGTTATTTAGTATCTGAGAAATTCCAATCAATAGTCTGCATTCTAGGCGTAGCTACTACAAGAATTTCCACTATCTTTGTCATCAATCAGCACTAGTTGTACCAGTTGCCACTGAGTGCATTCCAACTCATGGTGACCCCATGTGTATCAGAGTAGAACTGCCCTCCATAGGGTTTTCGTGGCTGTGACCTTTTAGAAACAGATTGCCAGGCCTTTCTTCTGAGGTGCCTTGGGTGGGCTCAAACAGCCAACCTTTCAGTTAGTAGTTGAATGCTTACCATTTTTGCCACCCAGGGACTCCCAATCAGCACTAGAGGGCTGTTATATTTAGTGAGATGTTAATAAAAAACAAAACTAAACCCATTGCCACTGAGTTGATTTCGACACATAGCAACTCTATAAGACAGGCTAGAACTGCCCCATAGAGTTTCCAAGGCTGTAATCTTTACAGAAGCTAACTGCCACATCTTTTTGCTGTGGAGAGGCTAGTGGGTTGGAACTGCTGACCTTTCGTTTAGCAGCCGGGCGCTTTACCACTGTGGTACCAGGACTCCTTAGTTAGATGTTAAATATTTTTTTTTATGGGTGAAATGAGCAGTGTAAAGATATGTGATTTGGCTAGAAATATTGTACAGGTACCTCTAACCTTGCATGACCAAGATATAAGGATCTAATGAGCCCAGCACCTATATTCTTCAGAGTTATGTTATGGGCTAGGACCTATTCAGTCGTTTTCTCTCCATTTGAATCTTACTGCTAGAATATTACCTTGCTTACCTAAAGTAAACTTTCCTTGCAAGGTGCTTGGCAGAATGCCTAAAAGAACCAAGAACTGGAACTTCATTGAGCTTACAAGTTGTATGACTTTTTTTGCCTGCATGTTAATAAATATTTGAATATGTGGCAGATTTCAGTCTGAGACTTGCTTTCATTATAACACACCATTTGGTAGTAAGAGTTAGGGGAGGTACATGTGGCCCTTCTCTCACTGTCAGAGGCTGCTGACATCTGCCTACCCCCTCAATAATTAATACATATTTATTAATATAATTAATAAAAGAACAAACTGGCTGGATTGGTTTGCAACAGTAGATGATTTGCCTACGGTCACACAACAAACTGATTCTCTCCACCGTTAAATGCCAAAGCAAAAAATATGGACCCATGTTACCAAAGACAAGTCATCTGCCATTAAGTAGAGGTGAACAATGCAGTGTTTTAGGACGTCGAGTATATTGCAGCCTGATTGGTGAGAAAAATACTGGAGACAGGAACACCAGTGAGGAGATTGTTGCTATAGCCCAGGTGAGGCAAGAGTCAGAGGTGCCGCATGGTACAATGGAACCAGCAATGGAGCTGACAACAGAGAAATTCTAGTTCAGATCATGGCTCTGCCACATATCAACCATGTAACAGTGGGAAAGTTACTTCTCTCTTCTCAGATTCAATTTTCCCCAAATAAAATAATGATGATATATTATGGTATACCTTAAGGCCCTAACTCAGTGATTCGCATGCAGTCAGCGCTCAATAAATGCCATTTGCTTTCTCCACCATTAAACCATAAGATGGAATGGAGAGAAAGGCTAGTCAGTCTAGGGCTTAATCTCTTGCCTGTCACCAAACATTACAGAAACATTTGGGCTATAATTTGGTAGAATTCTCTTGTTCTTCTTGTCTGACAAGATCATTTCAATTCAATAAGCTTTTGCTAAGCAGGGCACTAATAATTATATTCAAAGTATATGAGTGATAGAGAAATAAAGAAGATATCTGCTTTCAAGGAGCTTCCAATCTTACTATTCTGTTTGTGTCTATTAATGCTGTTTTCTCCCCCTCTGAGCTACCACTAGCTTTCCAAATACAATGACATCGTATTCAACTATCATTTTTGAGAAGCAACTGATATGTCAGGCACTAGACTAGGCCCTTCATATATGTTATTTAATCCACACAACAAACCTACAAGGTAGGTACTATTGTTATTCCCATTTTTATAGATGAAAATTGAGACTCAGAGAAGGAAAGTGGGTTTATTATTCAGGATCACACAGCTAATTAGAAGCTTACCTAGGATTTGAATCTAGTCTCTCTAATTCCAAATCCAATGCTCATTCCACTGCTCCAGGCTGTTTCTTTTCTGTATTTAGAGATACATACTCCTGTTATTGGAGCCCTGGTGGCACAGTTGTTGAGAGCTGCAGCTGCTAACCAAAAGGTCAGCAGTTTGAATCTACCAGCCACTCCTTGGAAACCCTATGGGGCAGTTCTACTCTGCTCTATAGGGCTGCTATGAGTCGGAATTGACTCTATGGCATGCAACAACAACTCCTGTTCTCTTATTAAAAGACAGATATTAACTCTGTTAGAAATGCAAAGTTTTTAGGAAGGTGTTAGATATGATTTTCTAATATAAGGGTACGTATATGATCATTAAGCCAGGTCACAACTTGAACTTGCATATGAGCAATTGATGGTCTGTTCCACAGTCGGCCCCTGGCCTTGTTCTGACTGATGATATTGACCTTCTCCATCATCTTTTTCCACAGATGTGGTCATTTTGATTGCTGTGTATTCCATCCAGCAAGGTCCACATGTAGAGTCGCCATTTATGTTGTTGAAAAAAGATATTTGCAATGAATAATTCATTGGTCTTGCAAAATTCTATCATGCGATCTCTGACATTGTTTCTATCACCAAGGCCATATTTTCCAATACTGATCCTTCTTCTTTGTTTCCAACTTTTGCATTCCAGCCACCATCTTGATCGCATGTTTGATCAATTTCAGACTGCCAATGTTGGTAAAAATCTTTGATTTCTTTATCTTTGGCTTTAATGGTTGGTGTGTAAATTTGAATAATAGTCGTGTTAACTGATCTTTTACTTATAAAATTCTATAAATTTCACACTATATTATACACACACATGCATGTGTGTGTTAGAGATCATTTTTGGAAGGTCTTTTATATTTATCCAGTATTAACCATTTCTGTTGCTCTTCATGTCTTCCTGAAGATCTAGACTTCTGTCTGGTATCATTCTCCATCAGCTTTTAGATCTTCTTTTAGCATTTCTTATAATGCAGGTCTACCTGAAACAAATTCGCTCAGCTCTTGTGTATTTGCAGATGTTTTTATTTCACCTTCATTTTTGAAGGGTATTTTTTTCTTCTAGCACTTTAAAGATGTCATTCCATTGTCTTTTGGCCTCCTATTTCTGATAAGTCATCGTCCTTTGTATCATTGCTCCTCTGTAGAGAATATGTTTTTTTTTCTCTGGCTACTTTCTTTATCCTTGGTTTTCAGGAGTTTGACTATGACATACCCCAGTGTACTTTTTTTCCCCCTAACTTGTTGAATTAATTTAATGAATAAGTGAATGGTGAAAAGGTAAGAGTAGAGATAAGGTAAGATATAAATATCCCCACCAAAAGAAACCAAACCAGTTGCCTTTGAGCTGATTCCAATACATGGTGATCCCATGTGTGTCAGAGTAGAACTGTGCTCTATAGAATTTTCAATGGCTGATTTTTCCAAAGTGTTAGTGTGGTTTTTTATGTATTTATTCTGCTTGGGATTTGCTAAGCTTCTTGGATTCGTTCATTGTTATCTTGCATCTATTTAGAAAATCTTAGCCGTCATCTCTTCAAATACTTATTTTGACTCATTTTCTCTCCCCTCTTCCTCTGGGAATCCAATTACATGTATATTAGAACATTTAATATTGTCTTAGTTCTTAAACACTTTGTTCCATTTTTTCACTCTTTTTTTCTCTTTATATTTCAACTTATATTGACCTGTCTTTAAGTATATTCATCTTTTCCTCTGCTGTGTTCAATCTGCTATTAATCCCATTGAAAATGTTCTTCAATTCTATTTTCCTTTTTACTTCTAGCATTTCCATTTGGCTCTTTTTCCTAGTTTCCATCTCTCTGCTAAAATTCCCCATCTGTTCATGCATTTTATCCACCTTTTCCACTAGAACCTTTACATATTTATCATAGTTATTTTAAAGTCCTTGTCTGATCATTTTAACATCTAAGCTATCATTTCATCTGCTTCTAGTAGTGTTCCCTCTCTTCACCATGGGTCACACTTTTTTGATTCTTTGTGTATCTCATATATATACATTTTTTTAAATAAAAGAAGAATAGAAACTGAAATAAATAGAAAAGAGCAAACTCCTTTTTGTCGGGTCATTAGTGTGAGGAAATGACTCAGCCCAACCTGTAACTGAACTGGGTCTGAGCTTTGTTGCAGCTTTTGTGAGATTCAAGTCACCAGTGGCTTCATATATTTTGAGGGTGGATCAGGACTTTCCCTTTAGCAGGGTTGGACTCTGAGCACCAGCAATATTCTAGTAAACTCTTTATGCTTTAAGCTGGCTGCTAGCTTTCTGAACTGAGGGAGATCTCTCTTTATTTTACACCTTAGCTGCCAGATTTGGGAATTGGTTTAGATTCAGTCCCACCTTTGGATTTCTGTGCCTCAGGAGATGTCTCTTCATCTTGCTGCCCTGCCTCCATCTTTTGCAAGGCTGCAGCATTCTTGCTTAAGACCTGCACTGCCCCTACTCAGTCTAAAACAGATGCATCAAAAAATAGAAAGAAAAGACTTTTTCCTTTGTATCCCAAATAAGAAGAAATGAAATTATAATTGAATTTTACTATGGGCCCACAAACTCTGCCCCTGGGAAAATAATGAAAATGATCAGAATGACCCTTCCCTCTTCCTGAAACTGCAACCCAGACCAAGTGCTCAAGTACTCAGAGACTCTGTTATAAGGTTGCAGACATCCACTCCACTACTGACCCCAATTACAGAGGAAGCAATACTGCCTCTGGTTTCAGGACTATTCAGATGGTTGAAGAATCCCATTTTTAAACAGTGGACGAAATCAGTGAAGGTGCTACCAAGGTGTTAAATATAATAGGAAATAAAGGCTGTGGAAAAGCTTTTGATTGATTTCTGAGACTTGGTATCTTAAAATCTTCATCTTATAAATTAGAGAAAGCAAAATATAATCTAACGCTGAGGAGAAAGGCAGCATAACCTAGCGGTTAAGCATATGAATTCTGGAGTTAGAATGTGTAGATTAAATTCCCTTCACCTTGAGCTTGTATTTAACTCCTTTGCACTTTGTGGTGAATTGGTCATAATGGCATAATGGATTGTTGAGGATTATATGGTTAATATTTGATTATATATTTTATAAGTTAATATATAAGCACTTAGAGTAGTACTGGCTCATAATAAGCATTACGAAAATGTTTTATATTATTATTAGCACAAACTTAGCAGATTCAGAAGCATTGGGATGTGTGAACAACAATGTAAATTAATATTTGCAGCCCAAATCACTCTCACTCACTTCACACACATCCTCTCAGCCTAAAGTTTGCAAGTATTCGCTCCATATACCTTGGAGACTCCTATTCATAACTACTGTCACTTTAAGGACTTTATATGGTTGCGCATTTATTTCTACTGTATGGATCTCATGGACACAAAAGCCTTGATAACAGGGAGGAATCAACCTGAGTTGGCTCCTTGGGAAGTAGGAAATGCCTTCATAGTCAGGTAGATAGAAACTGGATGGATGGACCAAGCAGAAATACTTCTGGCCCAGTGCTAGCCTCTGGGAAAAAGAAAAGGGAGGATACTCTGGAAGACCAGAGTCCCCAGGAATTCTAAGGACTGTGGCTTCTACATGGCAGAACTCAGAGCTCTCATGAAATTCTGGTCCCAGAACCCAGTAAACTGCTGTACATCTGATGATCTCAAAATACTGTTGTTGGGCGGGAGCGGGGGAGGGGGTAACAGCCGTCTGAACAATATGTTTATCTCTTCTCCTTCCTGAAACACCACAAAAATCAGAGTAAATGAATAAAACCAGATTAAGCCCACAAAGATAAAGAGTGGGAGAAGAGACATCAGAATATGAAGAGATGGAAAGCCAAAAAGAAGAATTAGCAGAGCTGAGAAAGATGCATACCAAGTGTCTGCAGAGGTGGTGCTAATGAGAAGCAAGCCATATCCTGCCACAGAACTCCAACTAAGCTCACGTATTGGAGGACCCAAGAACCCAGAAGGAGAGACCCAGGGAGAAAAATAGCTTGAAGACAAGAGGATTAGTGGAAAGTCTCTATAAGGATCAGTTAGCCTTTAGGTCTTTCCACAGTCTTGCACTTGTCAGATGATTGCTCTTTCCTGGCAGAAGTCTGGAGGATTAAGTCTGTGGAGCAATTGAAATGGAGAGATGCCTTATACTGGAATAAGGCAGATTCACTGGAAATCTACATACTGAAGGATGAGCCCACACACTCCCCTCTCTGTCTACTCCCATCCCAGCCCCAACAGACTGCTTATGCTGGTGGCTAGGCTATTCCCTTCCCAGGGGTGAAAAAGGAGAATTCTTTTCTGAAAAAACTGAACAGGTCCAGACAAATGACCTAAAGTTAGAGCTTCTATTATGAAAAGCTACTGACTGACCCATAGATACAGAATTCAAATACATAGATACCCACCCATAGATACAGAATTCAAATCAACTTTTTAATACCTGACTCTTAGATGTGAATGGACAAAAAAAAAAAAAAAAAGGATCACCAGACATTTGAGGAAAGCCTCCAAAATAAACAGAGACTAAAACAGACAAAAAAAAAGGGACTTAAGAAAAAAAAAAAAAACACCCCACTTACCTCCCTTAGTGCCTGGGATTTCACATGTTCTTTTTTTTTTTCTTATGTCATTGGTTATTCCTTCTCAATCTCTTTTGCTGGGTCCTCTTCATTCCCTTGATCTTTAAATGTTATAGCGCCCAGGACTCAATCCCAGGATCTCTTCCCTCATGGCTTTAAATATTATCTATATGCTATTGGGTACTCTAAGGAGCCTTGGTGGTGCAATGGTTAAGCGCTTGACTGCTAACCGAAAGGTTGAAGGTTCAAACTCACCAGCTGCTCTGCTGGAGAAAGATGTGGCAATCTGCTTCCATAAAGATTAGAGCCCTGGAAACCCTATGGGGCCGTTCTACTCTGGCCTATAGGATCACTATGAGTCTGAATCGACTAGATGGCACACAACAACAACATTGGGTACTCTGGGTGACACGAACAGTTAAGCGCTCAGCTATGAGCCAGAATTTTGGCAGTTCAATTCCTCCCAGAGGCGCCTTGGAAGACAGGCCTGGAGATCTGCCGCTGAAAGGTCACAGTTTTGAAAACCCTATACAGCAGTTCTACTCTGCACACATGGGGTCGCAATGAGTCGGAATTGACTCTGCGGCAATTGACAACAACAACAATATGCTGTTAACTCTCGAATATATATCTCTACATCAGATCTCTCCCTTGACTCCAGGCTAGTTATTTATATGCCTACTTAGCCTTTCCACTTGGTGACCAAATAAACCAGACAAACAAAACCCGTTGCCATCGAGTCAATTCCGACTCACAGTGACCCTATAAGACAGAGTAGAACTGCCCTATAGGGTTTCCAAAGAGTGCCTGGTGGATTCAAACTGCTGACCTTTTGGTTAGCAGCCATAGCTCTTAACCACTATGCCACCAGGGTTTCCATAGGCACCTCAAAACTAACGTGTTAAAAAATGTACTACTGATATTCCACCCCCTAAGAATCTGCACCTGCCAAAGTTTTCTCCATCTTAATAAATGTCAATTTATTTATTTATTTTTAAAATTTATTTTATTTGTTTTTGTTGTTGTTTGTGATGGTTAAGGTTGTGTGTCAGCTTGGCTGGACCATGATTCTCAGTGGTTTGGCAGTTACATAATGATGTTGCTTGGCAGTTATGTAATGATGTAGTTATCCTCCATTTTGTAATATAATCACCTCCATGATGTGGTCTTATGTGATCAGCCAATCAATGGTAAGGGGAGTTTCCTCGGGGATGTGGCCTGCATGCAATATATAGGGACATTCTGGCAAAGCTCGCTGGCTTTTGCTTGCTATGGATCCTGCATCCAGCTCATCATCATCTGACCTCTGGTTCTTGGGACTTGAGCCAGTGGCTGGCCATATTCCCTGCCAATCTTGGGATATGTCAGCCTCCACAGTCTGTGAGCCAGTAGGCTGCCATCTTACCTGTCTATCTTGGATTCGTCAGCCTCTGCCGCTCGTGAACCAGCAGCCTGCCATCTGACCTTCCGATCTTGGGTCCATCAGCCCCTGCAGCTTCAGGAGAAGCCTCCAGCCTGACACCTGACCCACAGACTTGGGACTTGCCAGCCTTTACAATCGCATGAGCCATTTCCTTGAAATAAATTTCTCTCTCTTTCTATATATATGTATATATATACACACACATATATATATATATACTTCATTCGTTTTGCTTCTCTAGAGAACTCACCTAAGACATTGTTGTTGAGAATATACACAGCAGAACAGTCGCTATAGGGTTGCTATGAGTCAGAATCAACTTGACAGCAGTGGAGGGTGGGTATACATGTACAATTCAGTGACATTGATTACATTCTTCAAGTTGTGCAATGCTTCTCACCCTCCTTTTCCAACTTGCTCCTCCCGCATTTCATAAACTCATTGCCCCCTAAGTTTCCTATCTAATCTTTCAAACTGTTGTCAGTTTGATCTCATATAGATAGCTCTCAAAAAAGCACAATGCTCAAGGCAGATTAAATGTCAATTTATTAATAAATAAATATTAATAAATACCCTTCCAGTTGCTCAAGCCAAAAATCTTGTGTATTAGTTTGGGTTTCCCTAGAAACAGATCCTGAAACAAAGATTCAAGTATAAGTAATTTATTTTAGAAAAGCAGGAACCACTAGCACGGACCAACTGGTTTATCACTGTTTGACTGGAGCTTAATTCTTCAGGGAAACTCTGAGAAACAGTGTTAAGACACATGCCTCAGAATTATTCCACCTGAAGGGCAAGGGAGCATCACTGGCTGAAGGCCGCTGCTAAACAAAAAAAAAAAAAAAAAAACAGCTGCCATCAAGTTGATTCTAACTCATGGTGACCCCTTGTGTATCAGAGTAGAACTGTGCTCCATAGGATTTTCAATGGCTGATTTTTCAGAATTAGATCGCCAGGCCTTTCTCCGAAGGCACCTCTGAGTGGACTCAAATCTCCAACCTTTCAGTTAGCAGCTGAGCATGTTAACTGTTTGCACCACTCAGGGACTCCAAGGGCTGCCCAAAAACTGAAAAAACTAAACCCACTGCCCTCAAGTCGATTCCAACTCATAGCCACCTTATTAGGACAGAGTAGAACTGCCCCATGGGGCTTCCAAGGCTGTAATCTTTACAGAAGCAGACTGCACATCTTTCTCCCATGGAGCGGCTTGTGGGTTAAAGTAGCCGACCTTTTGGTCAGGTCTGCCGCTAGAGGGTGTTAATTTCCCAGCACTTCCAGTCTGCTGTGGGCACTGTAAGAGTGACTCTCTTTTTACACCTCTGGGAAAAGCCCTCAGGCACAGAGATGCAGATACCAGGGGCACTGACAGCACTGAAACTTTGGAATTATCCTTAAGGCCTCTCTTTTTCTCACACCCCATATCCAGTCCATAAACTCTACCTTCCAGACATAGAAAGAATCCACAGCTATCACCCTCACTCAGGCCCATCAACATTTGATAGCCTGCACTGAATCACTGCAATAACCTGCTACTTGGTCTCCCTGCTTCCACTCTTGCTCCCGCCCCACTATAATCTATTGTGATCCTTTTAAAACTCAACTGTCTATGTTATTCCCGTTCAGAACACTCTAGTGGTTTCCCAACTAATTCAGAGTAAAATCCCAAATTCTACAAAGCCCTGATTATCACCTCCTCTCATCACTCCTTGCTCAATCTGTTCCAGTCCGTGGTCCTCCTTACTGTTATTTGCAATTCTATGATGAACCATGCTCAAATAGGATTCAGTGAAAGTGTGTATACTGAATGGTGATACCCTCAGCCCTCTTCCTCCACTCAACTCTGAGAATACAAGCAGCCAAATTCGTATCTCCCAGTTTGGAAATAGAGGGATCTTCCCTAGGGAAACTGACCAAACCATGATAAAAGTCTACAACCTCAAGTAGTTGGGGCTCCATCAATGAAAAGATCCAAACAAATCACCCTATGAGTGAAGCTCACCAGAAAATTAGCCATGCCTACATATACAAAAATTTCAGTCAACTTTTTAATACCTCACTCTAAAATTTAAATGAATAATCAAATTTAAGGAATTTAAGGAAAACCTTCAAAATTAAAGAGTGATCACCCACCAAAAGGAAATCAGGGGAAACAGAATCAGAGCAAGAAGCAGAAGAAAACTTCAAAAACTAGTTTGTTTGTTTTTTTAAGTTGAGATCCTTGAAAATAAAAGAAGTATTACATCAATAAAACAAGTACAGGAAACTATAAAAGAGCTCTTGGAAGTTAAAAATATGATGGCTAGCGTTTTTAAAATTCAAAAGAAGTGTTGGAAGATACAGTGGAAGGAACCTCCCAGAGAACAGAACAAAAATACATAGAAAAGAAAAGATAAGAAAGTTTAAGGCTCAGTCTAGCAAGCTAAATAATCAGTTAATAGGAAATCCAAAGGGGAAAGAAAGAGAAAACAGGAGGAAAAATTATCAAAGAAATAATACAAGAACAATTTCAGAATTTAAGAACAGGATTTTTAGAATGTAAGGTTTCGGAGGCAGGGCCAAGATGGCGGAATAGTCAAATGCTTCCTGTGGTCCCTCTTATGACAAAGACCCGAAAGAACAACTGAATCAATTATATATGACAATCTAGGAGCCCTGAACATCAAAGACAAAGTTGAGGAATCGAACTGAGTGGCAGGGGGAGGGAGAAACAATTCAGAGGCAGCGAAGAAATGCCAGACCTGACATAGTTGGCACCCTGCAGGCTGGATCATTTGGTGCCCGTGGGCTGCGGCAAGCAGCAGCACTTGGGATGCATTTTACCATGTTGGGAGAAACCAAGTGGCAGAGAACCTGTACAAACCTCTGGAGCCAGGGGTGGGGGTCGGGGAGGAAGCAGCGCTGGATCTATGAAAGTTAAGTGCAAGCATCTAACCTACCTCGTAGGATCAAAATAACCCTTTCCCCTTTGGGACTTCAGTAACGGAGAAGTGCCTCTCTTCCCCTCACCTGCCCCTCCCTGCTGTGCTCTGGTGCCAGCCTGGCAGTGTTCAGTGGTTGTCGTGCCCCCTAGGCTGGAAGTGATACCCATCATGCCTGAGCCAGTCTCTAGGCTTTGGGGAGGGAACAAATAAACAAATGAACAGAAGAAGAAAAAGAAACTGCCAGCTCTCCTAAGCTGGGAGCTCAGGACTAACCAAGCCCAAACCAGTCTAGTGGCTTTAAAAAAATTACCATGCCCCCAAGCAGGCACAATGCCTTTGCATAGGCACAGGCATAAGGGGTCCACAGACTTCAAATGCCTTTCACCCCTACGTAGACCTGTGTGGGCCCATTCAACAGCATAAGCCCTCATTAGTGTAGTACAACAGGGTATATACCTGAAGCCTATTTTCAACTGCAACCGCTAAAGGGGAGTAGCAGATCTGTAACATTTGACACCTCCCTGCCCACTAAGCAGCGTCCTCACCCACCCACATAAGGGGCCTGAGGACTGGTGGCTTCACCCATCCTACCTAGCCACCCACAACAGGGGTCCAAGAATAAGTGGTGCCTTCCAGTCCTTACAGACAACAGCATTGAGTGCCCAAAGTCCAGCTGCAAAACCCACCCACCTATGCGCTCTAGGGGACAGGGACACGCCTTCCACCTAGGCACTCAGGGGGAGCCGTCAGCCACCTACCTTGCTCAGCACATAACCCCCATTGCAGCCAGATACCTGTGCCTGCTCCAGTCACCCCTACATAGCCCTACTCATCTAGGACTGTAGGTGAGAGCCTGCACAACACACTCAATGACCAATGACCTGAACACTTGAGCTGAATCCACACAAGAAAAGTAAACAGACTCCTGGGCTCACACACCTAGTAGCAGTTCTAACCACCTGGTGACAGGATATGAGAGCTTCAAAGATGCCAATGATCAAAGTAGCTCACACACCCAGCCTATTTGGGCATATCAAAACAAAGCAAGAAACTAGGACACAGTAAACAAACATACAATAAATAAATATAATAACTCATTGATGGCTCGGAAACAACAGTCAATATCAAATCACATAAAGAAGCAGACCATGATGGCTCCAGCAAGCAACCAAAACAAAGAACCAGGAAATCTCCCAGAGAAAGAGAAGATCTTGGAATTATCAGAGGTAGAATTCAAAAGATTAATATACAGAGCTCTTTAAGAGATCAGGAAGGAGATCAGGCAAAACTCAGACCAAGCCAAGGAACACACAGACAAAGCAATAGAGGAATTTAGGAAAACTGTACAAGAGCAGAATAACAAATTTTTAACAGGCTGCTAGAATCCATAGAGAGACAGCAAATAGAAATCCAAAAGGTTAACAATAAAATTTCAGAATTAGACAATAGAAAGTCATAGGAGCAGAACTGAGGCAATGGAAGTCAGAACTAGTGAAATTGAAGGTAAAGCACTCGACACCAATTTATTTGAGGAAAAATCAGACAAAAGAATTCAAAAAATGAAGAAACCCTAAGAATTATGTGGGACTCTATCAAGAGGAATAACCTACGAGGGTTTGGAGTACCAGAATGGGGAAGGGGGAGTAACAGAAAATACAGAGAATTGTTGAATATTTGCTGGCAGAAAACTTCCCTGAAATCGTGAACGATGAGAAGATATCTATCCAAGAAGCTCATCAAACCCACATAAGGTAGATCCCAAAAGAAAGTCACCAAGACATATTATAATCAAACTTGCCAAAACCAAAGATAAAGAGAGAACTTTAAGAGCAGCTAGGGATAAACGAAAATTCACCTAGAAAGGAGAGTCAATAAGACTAATCCCTGACTACTCACCAGAAACCATGCAAGTAAGAAGGCAATGGGATGACATATATAAAGACTTGAAGGAAAAAATATTGCCAGCCAAGAATGATATATCCAGCAAAACTGTCTCTCAAATATGAAGGTGAAATTAGGGCATTTCTGTATAGAATATAAGGTTTCATTGAGTGCATGATAACTAAAAAAAAAAAAAAAAAGCCACGGCTGGGTATATTACTTTTAAACTCTAGAACACCAGGGATAAACAGAACAATCCGTAAAAAGTTCCAGAGAGGAAAATAGGTCACATACAAAGGATCAAGAATCAGAATGGAATCAGTTTTCTCAGCAGCAACACTGGAAAACAATGGAGTAATGCTTTCAACATTCTGTAGTAGTGGTCTCATATAATATTTGTCCTTTTGTGATTGACTTATTTCACCCAGCATAATGTCCTCCAGATTCATTCATGTTGGCGCTTCAACATTCTGAAGAAAAATTATGTCTAAACAAGAATTCTATATCCAACCATTAGTCAAGTGTGAGAAAGGAATAAGACATTTTCAGACATGCAAAGTATGAACAAAAAATTTCTCTCCCTTGCACTCTTTCTCAGGTAGCTCCTGAAGAATGTCTTCCACCTAAATAAGGGAATAATCCTAGAAAGAGGAAGCATGGAATTTATTAAACACAGGCCCAATACAGGAGAGGGGAAAGGAGAGTCCCAGAACAACCACCATGTGGCAGGCCTAGGCAGCAAGTCCAGATTAGGGCAGGAAGATAGACCTCCGAAGAAGATGCCTCCTAGAAAATGATTGAATTGATCAATTATATGATGTACTTGACCAAGAGGAAATAGTATTAAGAGATATTTTGTAATGTGTTGGACAGTTGGGAAGAATAAGAAATAGTCACACCAAAAAGTTTGCAAATGAAAAATATGGTAATTATTAACTCTAAGAAGAATAAAAAGGTTGAGTTGATTCCTATTCATAGCAAGTATGAGTATAATCATAGTAACCAAAAGCAAACAAACAAGTAAGATGCCCTTAAGTTGGTTACAACTTATGGTGACCCCATGTGTTTCAGAGTAGAACTGCACTCCATAGGATTTTTCAAGGCTGTGACCTTTCAGAAGCAGACTACCAAGCCTTTATTCTGAATGACCTCTGAGTGGGTTCAAACTGCCAACTTTCCAGTTAGTAGTTGAGTGCTTAAACATTTGCGGCACCCAGGGACTCCATAAATCACAGTAAGTAGGTGTCTTAGTTATCTAATGCTGCTATAACAGAAATACCACACGTGGATGGATTTAAAAGAGAAATTTATTCTCTCACAGTCTAGGAGGCTATAAGTCCAAATTCAGGGTGTCAGCTCCAGGGGCAGGTTTTCTGTCTCTCTCGGCTCTGAGGGAAGGTCCTTGTCATCAATCTTTCCCAGTCTAGGAGCTTCTCAGCTCAGGGACTCCGGGTCCAAAGAACACATTATTCTCCTGTCTCTTGTTTCTTGGTGGTATGAGGACCCCAAGTCTCTCTCCTCACTTTTCTCTTTTATGTCTCAAAAGAGATTGACTTAAAATACAATACAATCTAATCTTGTAGATTTAGTCCTGCCTTATTAACCTAACTGCCTCTAATCCCACCTCATTAACATTGCAGAGGTAGGATTTACAACACATAGAAAAATCATGTCAGATGACAAAATGGTGGACAATCACACAATACTGGGAATCATGACCTAGCCAAGTTGACACACATTTTTGGGGGACACAATTCAATCCATAACAGTATGTAATCATAGTAGGTAGTAAGAAATAAGGCAAAAATTTAACCAAAAATTGTGATATAAATGTAATGAGAGAATAGAAGGAGGGAAAAAGGTAGGTAACTTAAATTCACATCTTCTACAATAGTCATTAGACAGAGTTGGTGATAAATCAAGCAGTATTATAAACACATTATTTTAAAATATGGCATTAAATATCCAAAGAAACATCTAAAAGAGTTGAAAATGGTTGCCTTTGGGGAGCAAGACTCTGGGATGTGGAAGTATGGAACTTTGAAACAATGTGCGTGTACTACTTTGCTGAAATGCTGATCTGGTGTTTAGGTGAGAAATTGTTTACCCTTTATTTTCCAAACTTCTATATTTCTTTTTATAACTCTTTATTTTATTTTTATGCAAATACTAGATGACTACATTATCTTTTTTTTAAACAATCCATGAAAACAGGAGTATATAGAATAACATGTATAGTTCCCTTTAGCTGCCTCCCATTTTCCTCACCAGAGGTAACATTTATGAATATTTTGTGTGTAGCCCCTGACCTTTCTCTATGCATTTATAGTTGTGCACATACAAGTACATGCTATATTTTGTATCAATGGGTTCATATTGTACATATTATTCTACAACTGGATTTTTTTCACCTTAACCATATATTTTAGAGATTCTTCCATGGCAGTACGTGTAGACGCACCTCACACATTTTAATTGTTGCATTGTTGTTGTTGTTAGGTGCCATGGAGTAGGTTCCAACTCACATGACCCTATGTACAACAGAACAAAACACTGCCTGGTCCTGCACCATCCTCATGGTCGTTGTTATGCTTGAGCCCATTGTTGCAGCCACTGTGTCAATCCATCTCGTCGAGGGTCTTCCTCTTTTTTGCTGACCGTATACTTTACCAAGCATGATGTCCTTCTCCAGGGACTGATTCCTCCTGATAACATGTCCCAAGTACTTGAGACAAAGTCTCACCATCCTTGCTTCTAAGGAGCATTCTGGCTGTACTTCTTCTAAGATTTGTTCATTCTTCTGGGAGTCCATGGTATATTCAATATTCTTCGCCAACACCATAATTCAAAGGCATCATTTCTTCTTTGGTCTTCCTTAGTCATTGTCCAGCTTTCGCATACATATGAGGTGATTGAAAACACCATAGCTTGGGTCAGGCACATCTTAGTTCTTAAAGTGACATCTTGATTTTCAACACTTCAAAGAAGTCTTTTGCAGCAGATTTACCCAATGCAATGCGTCCTTTGATTTCTTGACTGCTGCTTCCATGGGTGTTGATTGTGAATCCAAGTAGAATGAAATCCTTGACAACTTCAATCTTTTCTGTGTTTGTCATGATGTTGCTTATCAGTCCAGTTGTGAGGATTTTTTTTTTATTGTACTTTAGGTGAAGGCTTACAGAACAAATAGTTTCTCATGAAATAGTAGTACACATATTGTTTTATGACATTGGTTAACAACCCCACAACATGTCAACCCTCTAACTTCTCAACCTTTTTTTTTTGGTGAAAATACACATAGCCAAAGATACACCATTTCAAAAATTTCTACATGCACAGTTCAGTGACATTGACTACGCTCTTCCAATTGTGCTGTTATTCTCACTTAAGATGAAGGCTTAGAGAACAAAATAGTTTCTCATTTAACAGTTACTACAAATGTTGCCCTGTGACAATGGTTAACAATCTCACAACACATCAACAATATCCTTACTCAACCTTGGGTTCCCTAAGTTGTGAGGATTTTTGTTTTCTTTATGTTGAGGTGTAATCCATCTTGAAGGCTGTAGTATTTGATCTTCATCAGTAAGTACTTCAAGTCCTCTTCACTTTCAGCAAGCAAGGTGGTGTCATCTGCATAATGCAGGTTGTTAACTAGTCTTCCTCCAATCTCGATGCCCCGTTCTTCATATAGTCCAGCTTCTTGGATTATTTGCTCAGCATATGGATTGAATAGGTATGGTGAAAGGACACAATGCTGATGCACACCTTTCCTGAATTAAACCACTCAGTATACCCTTGTTCTGTTCAAAAAACTGTCTCTTGATCTATGTACAGATTCCTCATGAGCACAATTAAGTATTCTGGAATTCCCATTCTTCGCAATGTTATCCATAATTTGTTATGATCCACACAGTCGAATGCCTTTGCATAGTCAGTAAAACACAGGTAAGCATCTTTCTGGTATTCTCTGCTTTCAGCCAGGATCCGTCTGACATCAGGAATGATATTCCTGGTTCCACATCCTCTTCTGAATCCAGCTTAAATTTCTGGCAGTTCCCTGTCAGTGTACTGCTGCAGCCGCTTTTGAATGATCTTCAGCAAAATTTTACTTGCGTGTGATATTAATGATACTGGTTGATAATTTCCACATTTTTTTGGATCACCTTTCTTTGAAATAGGCATAAATATGGATCTTTTCCAGTCAGCTGGCCAGACAGCTGTCTTCCAAATTTCTTGGTATAGACGAGTGAGCACTTCCAGTGCTGCATCTGTTTGTTGAAACATCTCAATTGGTATTCCATCAATTCCTGGAGCCTTGTTTTTCGCCAATGCCTTCAGTGCAGCTTGGACTTCTTCCTTCAGTACCATAGGTTCCTGATCATATGCTACCTCCTGAAATGGTTGAACATTGACGACTTCTTTTTGGTATAGTGACTGTGTATTCCTTCCATCTTCTTTTGATGCTTCCTGCGTCATTTAATATTTTCCCCCATAGAATCCTTCAGTATTGCAACTCGAGGCTTGAATTTTTTCTTCAGTTCTTTCAGCTTGAAAAATGCCGAGTGTGTTCTTCCCTTTTGATTTTGTAGGTCCAGGTCTTTGCATTGTCTTTACTTGTCTTCTCTAGCCCCCCTTTGAAATCTTCTGTTCAGCTCTTTTACTTCGTCATTTCTTTGGTTTCCTTAGATACTCGACGTTCAAGAGCAAGTTTCAGAGCCTCTTCTGACATCCATTTTGGTCTTTTCTTTCTTTCCTGTCTTTTTAAAGACCTCCTGTTTTCTTCATGTATGATGTCCTTGATGTCATTCCACAACTGGTCTGGTCTTTGGTCATTAGTGTTCAACGAGTCAAATCTACTCTTGAGATGGTCTCTAAATTCAGGTGGGATATACTCAAGGTAGTACTTTGGCTCTCGTGGACTTGTTCTAATTTTCCTCAGTTTCAGCTTGAGCTTGCATATGAGCAAGTTGCATTGATGGTCTGTTCTGCGGTTGGCCCCTGGCCTTATCCTGACTGATGATATCTAGCGTCTCCATCGTCTCTTTCCACAGATGTAGTCAATTTGATTCCTGTGTATTCCATCTGGCGAAGTCTACGTGTATAGTCACCGTTTACGTTGGTGAAAAAAGGTATTTGCAATGAAGAGGTTGTTGGTCTTGTAAAATTCTATCACACAATCTCCGGCATCGTTTCTTTCACCAAGGCCAGATTTTCCAACTACTGATCCTTCTTCTTTGTTTCCAGCCTTTGCATTCCAATCACCAGTAATTATCAATGCATACTGAGGTGGGGCCAAGATGGTAGAGTAGTCAGATGCTTCCGTTGGACCCTCTTACAACAAAGACCTGAAAAAACAAGTGATTTGATTATATATGGCAATCTGGGAGCCCTGAACATCAAAGGCAGAGTTGAGGAACCAGACTGAGTGGCAGGGGGAGGGAGAGATGGTTTGAAAGCATCGAGGAGTTGCCAAAATGCTGAAAATAGGGAAACAGATGTCAATATGTAAAAGATGACAACGTTAAAACAAAAAAGAGGGACTTAAAAAATGTAGACATAGATTTTCCGTATGAAGAGGAAGTCAAGGTGATATAAAGAAGTAATTATCAATGCATCCTGATTGCATATCCCATCAATTTTAGACTGCAGAAGTTGGTAAAAGTTTTCAATTTCTTCATCTTTGGCCTTAGTGGTTGTTCCTAAATTTGAATAATAGTCATATTATCTGGTCTTCCTTGTAGGCGTATGGATAGTATCCTATCACTGACAGTGTTGTACTTCAGGATAGATCTTGAAATGTTCTTTTTGGCAATGAATTCAACGCCATTCCTCTTCTAGTCATCATTCCTGCCATAGTAGGCCATATGATTGTCTGACTCCAGTCCATTTCAGCTCACTAATGCCTAAGAAATTGATGTTTATGCATTCCATTTCATTTTTGACAATTTCCAATTTTCCTAGATTTGTACTTCGTACATTCCATGTTCCGATTATTAATGGATGTTTGCAGCTGTTTCTTCTCATTTTGAATCCTGCCACATCAGCAATTGAAGGTCTGAAAGCTTGACTCCATCCGTGTCATTAAGGTTGACTCTACTTTGAGGAGGTAGCTCTTCCCCAGTCGTATTTTGAGTGCCTTCCAACTCGAGGGGCTCATTTTCTGGCACTATATCAGACAATGTTCCGCTGCTATTCATAAGGTGTTCCCTGGTTAATTCATTTCAGAAGTAGACTTGCCGGGTCCTTCTTCCTACTCTGTTCTTAGTCTGGAAGCTCAGCTGAAACCTGTCTGCCATGGGTGACTCTGCTGGTATTTGAATACCGGTGGCATACCTTCCAGCATCGCAACAACATGCAAGCCCCCACAGTACGACAAACTGACAGACTCATATCTGTTTGTTGAAACATCTCAGTTTGTCTTCAGTCAGTTCCTGGTGCCTTGTTTTTCACCAGTGTCTTCAGTGCAGCTTGGACTTCTTCCTTTCTTTGTTGCATATTAGTCCATAATATGAATGTAACATAATTTTTTAATCATTCCCTTTGATGAATGTTAAGGTAATTTCTGATTTTTTTCCTATTGCAATCGATGCTTCAATGAACAAACGTCCTTGTATATGTTGTGAATGTGTGCAAAAATTCAAGTGTCTCTAGAATAAAGACCTAGAATGGAATTAAGCATTCGAGAGAAGACACAATTAAAATTTTTTTTTCTTTATGTAATACGGCCTTTATTACAGAACTTAGCCTTCTTACAAGGCAGCTTATATAACGTTACTACTCTTTTGCTTTCTCAATCCTCATCAATAATAGGCGTTGCAGGCAACCCCACTCCAATAGATTTTCCACCAAGTCCTTAAAAACCCCTCCCCTTAGAAAGGTGAAAAAACCACTCAATTGCTGCATGAACCATTTCAGTTAACCCTGGAATAGTTTCAGCAAACACGAGAATTAGAAAGCTTCAGTGTTGACCAAAGGAAGACACAGGTTTCTCTTTAAACTTTGTTTTAATGGGTCTCAAAATTCTGTGACAGATTTTTGGTCAAGTTGTTTCCATTTAAAAACTACTGATTTTAAAAACTAATAACTTAAAACTGCCACACAAAAAAGAAACAAATGGTCCACAAAACATTCCTTTCCTTCTGAAGGTTTTACGATGCATTGTTATCATTAACCAGTCTTTACTATTAAACTGAAATGGCCAATTGAGACAAACAGTTCTGAGACTGTTCTTCCGCCACTGATTAAGACCGGAGTGGCAGGTGTTATGGGTAACATTCATTTAGCCTTCTGAGTTTTCTGAGCAGACTTGGTGACCTTGCCAGCTCCAGCAGCCTTAATCCACGGCCTTGATGACACCCACGGCAACTGTCTGTCTCATGTCTCGAACAGCAAAATGACCCAGAGGAGGATAATCAGAGAAGCTCTCAACACACATGGGCTTGCCAGGAACCATGTCAATGATGGCAGCATCACTAGACTTCAAGTATTTGGGGCCATCTTCTAGCTTCTTTCCAGAACGGTGATCAATCTTCTCTTTGAGCTCAGCAAACTTGCAAGCAATGTGAGCTGTGTGACAGTCCAGCACAGGTGCATAGCCAGCACTGATTTGGCCTGGATGGTTCAGGATGATCACCTGAGCAGTGAAGCCAGCTGCTTCCATTGGTGGGTCATTTTTGCTGTCACCAGCCACATTGCAACGACGAACATCTTTCACAGAGACATTCTTGACATTGAAGCCTACATTGTCCCCAGGCAGAGCTTCACTCGAAGCTTCATGGTGCATTTCAAGACTTTACTTCAGTGGTGACGTTGACTGGAGCAAAGGTGACCACCATCCCAGGCTTGAGGACACCAGTCTCCACCCTACCCACAGGGACAGTGCCAATACCACCAATTTTATAGACATCCTGGAGAGGCAGACGCAGCGGCTTGTCAGTTGGGCGAGTTGGTGGCAGGATGCAATCCAGAGCTTCAAGCAGCGTGGTTCCACTGGCATTGCCATCCTTATGGGTGACTTTCCATCCCTTGAACCAAGGCATGTTAGCACTTGGCTCCAGCATGTTGTCACCATTCCAACCAGAAATTGGCACAAATGCTACTGTGTCAGTGTTGTAGCCAATTTTCTTGATGTAGGTGCTGACTTCCTTAACAATTTCCTCATATCTCTTCTGGCTGTACAGTGGCTCAGTGGAATCTATTTTGTTAACACCAACAATGAGTTGTTTCACACCCAGTGTGTAAGCCAGAAGGGCATGCTCACGGGTCTGCCCATTCTTGGAGATACCAGCTTCCAATTCACCAACACCAGCAGCAACAATCAGGACAGCACAATCAGCCTGTGATGTTCCTGTAATCATGTTTTTGATGAAGTCTCTGTGTCCTGGGGCATCAATGATGGTCACGTAATACTTGCTGGTCTCAAATTTCCACAGGGAGATATCAATGGTGATGCCTCGCTCGCGTTCAGCTTTCAGTTTATCTAAGACCCCGGCATACTTGAAGGAGCCCTTTCCCATCTCAGCAGCTTCCTTCTCAAATTTTTCGATGGTTCTTTTGTCGATCCCACCACATTTGTAGATCAGGTGACCAGTAGTGGTAGATTTGCCCGAATCTACGTGTCCAATGACGACGATGTTGATATGGGTCTTTTCCTTTCCCATTTTGGCTTAGAGTCTGTGATAGTTTTCACCAACACCTGTGTTCTGGCGGCAAACCCGTTGCGAAAAATCACACAATTAAAATTTTGATTGACACTGACAAAATACCTTCCAAAAAAGTCCCAATTTATAATTCCACCTATACTGTTCGAGAGTATTAATTTCCTTTACCTTTACCAACTGGATATAATCGATCTTTTTATATTTTTTAAGCTTTGGATGTATAATTTTTGTCTTTTGCATTTCCAGATTGCTAATAATTGTATACCTTTTTGTATGTTTGTTTGCATTTTTATTTCTTCTGTGAATTGCCTGTTTTTTCACTGTATTGTTAGTCTTTTCTTTATGGATTTGTAGGAGCTCTCTACTGTTAATTTTATGGTAGTTTTTGTCGTATAGACGTTTCAGGTTTTTATGTAATTAAATCTTATCAGCCTTCATCTTTATGGCTTCTGAATTGTATGTCTTATTTAAGAATGCCTTTCCTACCACCAAAATTTGGAAATATTCTATATTTCCTATTATTATTTTAGTTTTAAGTTTTATCTGTTTTAATCAAACTATTTTTGTGTATGGTGTGAACACTGGTTGAAACGTTATTTTTTTCTAAATAGAAAACAACAACATTTGTTATAGCCATTTTTTCCCCTTCTGATTTAAAATGCTGTTTTTATCATGTGCTAAATTCTGATAAATGTATAGATCAGTAAATATACAGATAGATATCTGGTTTTGGACTCTATTCTATTGATGTTCATATATTCATGGTCCAATAATATTCTATTTGAATAATTATAGCTTTATAACACATGTTGATACCTGTTATGGTAAATCCCTCCTCCTCTTCCAATATTTTTGGCTATTTTCATGTTTTCTGTCAGCCTGCCAAGTTTTACTTTTAAAAATAGATTAATTTGGGGAGAACTGACATCTTTAAAATAAATGATTTTCCATGAGTCTTTATTTATTCTGATCTTTTACATCTTAGAGTAAAACTTTATAATTCCGTTAAGATAGGACCTTCACATTTCTTGTTAAGTTTATTTATTGTTTTTTTTAAAATAGATTTTGCAGCTATTGTGAATTGATTCTTTTCCATGATATATTCTAATCAGCAACATCATGATAAATGGAGAAAAGACTAAAGTTGTCAAGGATTTCATTTTACTTGGATCCACAATCAACACCCATGGAAGCAGCAGTCAAGAAATCAAACCAAGCGCTGCATTAGGCAAATCTGCTGCAAAAGACCTCTTTAAAGTGTTAAAAAACAAAGACGTCACCTTGAAGACTAAGGTGTGCCTAACCCAAGCCATGATGTTTTCAATCGCCTCATATGCATGTGAAAGGTAGATGATGAACAAGGAAGACCAAAGAAGAGCTGATGCCTTTGAATTGTGGTATTGGTGAAGAATATTGAATATACCATGGACTGCCAAAAGAATGAACAGGTCTGTCTTGGAAGAAGTACAACCAGAATGCTTCTTAGAAGGATGGAGAGATGGCATCTCACATACTTTGGACATGTTATCAGGAGGGATCAGTCCCTGGAGAAGGACATCATGCTTGGTAAAATAGAAGGTCAGCAAAAAAAGAGAAAGACCTTGGACGAGATTGATTGACAAAGTGGCTGCAACAGTGGGCTCAAGCATAACAACGATCATGAGGATGGTGCAGGACAGGACAGTGTTTTGTTCTGTTGTACATATGGTCGCTATTGAGTCAGAGTCAACTCAATGGCACCTAACAACAACATTCTAGTAAGTTATTGTTGGTCTATAGGAAAGCTATTGATTTTTATATGATAATTATATATGTAACCATTTTATTAACTCTCTTATAACAGTCTAGTAATTTTTAAGTTGGTTCACTTAGATTTTCTAGGTAGCATCTTTCATCTTCAAATAATGACTGTATTGCCTCTTTTTTCCAAGATGATGCCTCATCTCTTTTTCTTATCCTCATTAGTAGTTAAGTATTCTAATACAATGCCGATGATTAGAGGTGATAATTGGCATGCTTTACTTGTTCTTTATTGTAGTGGAGTTTGCAGTTTTTCACTGTACATTTTAACAGCAGTTTGATGGATTGACCCTCAATTATCAGGTGCATGAATGTATTACCTAAACAAATTGTTTACTTAGAGATGCTTCATTTGGCAAACAGCAAGACATCTTGGAGACTATATTCTGCAGCTGATCTTCCTTGGGCTCATGGAAATGCCGTGGCCAAAACGTTAGCAGTTTGTATGAGGTGAGTATCATGGAGACTAAGGAGCTGCCCCAGATACTTTCAGTTACCCCCTTGCTTGCATGGGTAGTACAGCTGGCACATATTACAGTAACCTGTTCAACTTAAAAGGATACATCTATATGTAATATAAACTAATTTAATAGAATTCATCTGGATATAACATTTACATATTTATAGCTTGCCTTTGTGGGGGGGTTCATGATGTGGGTATATCCTTCAAGTGAACCTCCACTACAAGTACAATGTTTGCCTTTAGTTCCTGGTAGATACTTTTTATCAAGTTATGGAAAGGTGATAATAACAATAACAATATCTAAAATTATTATAATGCTTACTATGTGCTAGTTAATGTTGAAACTGTTTTACATATATTAATTCAGTTAGTTTCATTTATTAACTCATTCAGGAAATTTCCTTCTATTCTCAGCTTACTAACAGTTGTGTGTGTTTGTTTTAAATAGGAATGAGTGTGGGATTTTATTGAATACTTTTTCAACATCTCTTTTTTTTTTAATTTAATTTTTTTTATTGTACTTCAGGTGAAGGCTTACAGAACAAATAGTTTCTCATGAAACAGAAGTACACATGTTGTTTTATGACAT
>NW_004443951.1:21510137-21519281 GCF_000243295.1 Trichechus manatus latirostris | reverse complement strand
AGCCAACAAATGGTGCTCAGAGAGCCAGCTAGTGCGGGCTGGTGTTTCTGGACAAGAGACTGTGTCCATGGGAAGCAGAGGGGGCCTAGTGTGGGTGAAGAAGAGTAGAGAGTGGGAAAGTGTATATCACAAATTACCGGAGCTCTGCAGCCCTTCAGGAAGAAGCAAAGATGGCGCACTGAGTGAGGTACTCGAGCGAAAGGAGGGGGAGGTGGGGAGAGGCAAGGAAGAAATAAAAAGAAGTGGAAAAAAAGCAACACCAGCAGACAACAAATGGCACTCAGAGAGCCACCCGTTCGGGTCTGTGGAATCCAAACAGCCGCTGTTTCCCGGTCAAGAGACTGTGGCCGCGGGAAGCAGAGGAGGCCAAGTAGGGGTGAAGAAGGGTGGGGGGTGGGAAAGTGTATATCGCCAATTACCGGTTGTTTTGTCACCCGCTGGAAGCTCCGTGAGGCTGCTTTCTCGTACCCCCTGTTTGCCGGTCTCTGATAGGAGTCCAAGATGGTGGATCCGCGCTGCGTTAGCTGGTAGGGGACTTCTGCATGAATCTCTCCTCACTGTCCATTCTGTCAGTTTTCTCTCTCCATTTGGTGCTTGGCTGAGTTCTTTATCTCTTCATTTGATGTTTTAGGGTTTCAGGATTGTTGTATTCTCTGTTCGGCTTAGTTTTTCGGATCTTTGCTGTGGAGGGATGGCGTGGTGCTTCTGTCTAGAGCGCTATTTTGCCTGCCTATCTCAACATCTCTTGGAATCATCATATGATTTTTCTCCTTTATTTTGCTACTAAAGGGAATGATATGAATAGATCTCCTAGTGTTCAATCAGAACCTCTTGGAGCCCTCTAATCCACTGACACCATCATTTTTCACCAATTATCCCACCTTCCTCATGTTCTTATTTTTTTTTCTTTCCTAGTCTGGATTCCATGGTGCATTATTGTAATCACCATCTTGTAAATATTAACTCTCTTGTCACTCTTTCTCTTCATTGTACTCACTGACAAAATTCCAGCTCCCCCAAACCCATGTCTGTAGTCCATTTCTGCACCTGAGCAGCTGGACATAGCTGGAGAAAATCACACAAAAATGCAGTCTCAACTGAAATATATGACTACAAACCTGAATGGACACTCAATACTGTCCAGCAATCCTGCTGTGTTTCCCTAGCACTTTTGTTTCCCCACTCTCCAATATGACCTTTTCCTCTCTTTTCGAACTTCCAAAACACTCTCCCTTCTCCCCCTCATTCTCATATGACCTCAACTTTTAATTAAGTGAGAAAATAGAAGTAACCAGATGGTTATGCCTTCATCTTCCTACCACTGAATCTACCAACATGTCTGACTGCATCAGGATCCATATTCTCTCCTTTTTCTCCTGGATCTGCTCTAGATCCCAAACCCTCTGCCTTCTCAAGGATCAAATTCCCTCTCTCTTCCACATCATTAATTTCTCCTTCTCTACTGGATTGTTCTCATCAACAAACACATGTGCCTTAGTATCTCTCATCTTAAAAAAAATAAAATAAAATCCTCCCTTGACACCATATCTTTCTCCAGCTACCACTCCACTTATTCCCTCTCATAGCAAAACTTACAGAAAGATGGTCCATATTTCCTCTCTCTACTTAACCTTCCATGATCTCGGCATGCTCCAGTCTACTGTTTAACCTCTTCACTCCACTAAAACTACTCTTATTAAAGCAACCATTGGCCTCCAGTTGCCAAATCCAGTGTTCGCTTTTCTGTCCTCATCTTAGTTCACACGTGTGAAACTTACAACATCGTTAACCACTTCCTTCTTGAAATGCTTTCCTCTCTTAGTTTCAGTGATATCCCACTCTCCTGGTTTTCTTCCGCCTCACTGGCTGCTCCTTCTCAGTCTTCTTTGGTGGTTTCTCTTCATCTAGCCAACCTCCAAACATTGAAATGACTCAAGACTCTGTTCTCTGCCCTCGTTCTACACGCGTTCCTTTTGTGGTCTCATCTAGTCCCAGTGGTTTTGAACACCATCTATATTTGCCTGCTCCCAAGCTTATGTCTTCATCCCATACATGGCCTCTGAACTCAAGACTTATATATATATACTATTGCCTCTTTGACAGCCTCTGTCAGTTACCTAATAGGCATTTTAAACAGATCCAGAACAGAACTTTTGATCTTCCCTTCTCACTTCAGTAGAGTATCTTTCTCTACCAGACAGGCTAGCTAGAAGAGAAAGTAGAACTGAAGAATCCCAAATCCCCTAGCTTTCAGTTTTCAGTCTTCTTTGTCTTCCTCCAAGCTTCTTCACCATAGCAACTGTGGTAGTTTTAAAGCATGGCCACAAATTCGACACCCTTATCAGGAGGTAGGATCCATGATCCTTTAAACATAGGTGCGCTTGTGACCACTTTGACATATAGAAAGTAGTGCAAGTGATACTATATGACCTCTGGGGCTAGATCATAAACGGTCATGTAGCTTCCACCTTGATGATTAGAACAGTCTCCAAGAGCCCTGAGCAGCTATGTAGGAAGTCTGATTACCCTGAGGTCACCATGCTGGAGAGGCCATGTGTACGTACTCCAGCCGACTGCCCCAGCCTGCAAGTATAAAGGACCTATACTATGCACTAAATATTGGGGATGCAGAAGTGAATGATGCAAGGCCCCTGCCTTTAACATTTTCCACTGGCTATAAGTTCAAGAAGAGAATCTAACTGTCCTCCGTTCCCTCCCCCCGCCTCTTGATATCATAAGGACTTGATTCCCTTCCTCCCTTTCCTTTTCCTCTTCATGCTCCTCTTCTTCCTCACTGTCTTCCTCCATCTTTTCCATCTCCTCCTGCTCTGCTTTCTTTTTATTGTCCTCCTTTTTCCTTCTGCTTTTTACAAGATTCAAATCATGTTTTCATTCATTTATACTTGCAGGAGGGAGATCCAGAACTGGAAAAGGAATGGAAAAGAAACTTGTCTGTTGCTGTTACAGTTATCTATTGCTGAGTATCATATCGCCACAAAACTTAGTGGCATTAAAAAAAAAAAACCTAATGGTGTAAAGGAACAGTGATTTTTTATGTTCATAGATTCTGTGGGTCAGAAATTCAAAGAAACTGATAATGATTTGTCTCTGCTCTGCAATCTCTGGGGCAATCAGTTGGCAAGACTCAAAAAGATGGGGTGACTCAAATGGCTAGTGGCTGGAATCATCTGGAGGCTTTTTCACTCGTGTGTCTGACACCTTGGCAGGGGTAGTTGGAAGGCTGGGCCCAGCTGGGATAGTCAGCTGGAGTACCTGCACATGGCTTCTCCAGCAAGGTGGCCTCAGGGTAGTCAGACTTCTTACACAGTAGCTCAGGGCTCCCAGAGAGAGTGCTCCAGTGAACCAGGTGTAAAGTGCATGGCTTTTCATGACTTAGCCTTGGAAGTCACATAGACCACTTCTCCAGTATTCTACTGGTCAAAGACATCACAAGGCCACCCATACTCAAGGGAAGGGGATCCTACCTCTTGAGAGCAATGTCAAAGAATTTATGGCCATGTTTTAAAACCACAAGTTCTCAGCTCAACTGTCACTATATCAGAAGAGGCTCTCCCTTTCCACTTTTTACAAATTGCCTCCCCCTTCCAGGTATTCTATCTCATTTTATTTACATATTCTACAGCTCTCATCAGAATTCGTAATTCATTTATTCTTTCGTTTTGGTTTGTTTTGTTTTTGTTGTCAGTCTCACCTCCAGACTGTGAACTCCACGAGGACAGGAACACTGCTCTCTTGTTCACCTTTGTATTCCCATTACCTAGCACAGGGTCTGGCACATGATACCAAAAAAACCAAACCCACTGCCATCAAGTCGATTCTGACTCATAGCAACCTGACAGGACAGAGTAGAACTCCCCCATATGGTTTCCAACGAGCGCCTGGTGGATTCGAACTGCTGACCTTTTGGTTAGCAGCCATAGCTCTTAACTGCTACATCACCAGGGTTTCTGGCACATCATAATACTCACTAAATATTTGCTTAAAAACAAAAGTTAATAACACATTAGTCAATAAATGTTTTAACGTAACTTAACAGACTCTACAGGATCACAAGAATCATCTGATCCTACATTTTCGTCATCCCTAACGTGCTTGAACACTCTCAGTGCCTGGAGCTCATTCCTTCCTGAAACCCCTTCCATCTTTGGGCCATTTTTAGTATTAGAAAATTCTTCTTAGATTAATTTGAGAAGCTGGACTATATGAAGAAGAACACGGCATTAAGATTGAGGAAGACTCATTAACAACCTGTGATATGCAGATGACACAACGTGAGAGAGCAGTCGTAGTACAAGTGGTAGCAATGACTAACATTGATTCATTTAGCAAATATTAGATAGTGGTGGTTGCACAACCTTGTGAATACACTAAAACTCACTGAACTGTACACTTTAAAATGGTGAATTTTATGTCATGTGAACTATATCTCAGTAAAAAATGCAAAAGCAGGAGGCTGCCAGGTAGAGCAGGTGAAGCAGGAATTCCATTTGGGTCCCAGGCACTGGCCTTGGCAAGCTGGTCTAGTCCCCCTCAGCCGGAGTAGCTCAGCTCCACTCTGTTGTTGTTGTTAACTGCCATCAAATCGATCCCTAACTCATGGTGACCCCATGCACAACAGAACAAAATGCTGCCTGGTCCTGCACCATCCTCACGATTGGCTGCAGATCAGACTGTCGTGACCCATAGGGTTTTCACTGGCTGGTTTTCAGAAGTAGAAAATTGCCAGACTTTTCTTCCTAGTCTGTCTTAGTCTGGAAGCTCCACTGAAACCTGTTCAATATCATAGCAACACGCAAGCCTCCACTGACAGGTGGTGGCTGCACATAAGGTGCATTGGCCAGGAATTGAACCCGGGTCTCCCGCATGGAAGGGGAGAATTCTACCACTGAACCACCACTGCCCCTCTGGCTCCCCTTTAGCTTTCATTTAGGATTTTTGTTTGAACAAGGGGTTTCCCAACTAAAGAAGAAAGCTCCCACCCAGCCTAATTAATCAATTGCAAAGAAGCCGCTCTGAGACTGCTAAGCTCCAGGCCTTGTGGAAAGCTGGTGTGTGAAGAGGCTGGGGAGTCAAAGCACCGACAGAGACTAGCTGTTCAGACAAGGGTTGGAGTGTCGCAAGCAGCACGGGTGACTGGAGCCTGGCCTTCTGGCACAGCATCTGCAAGGCTCTCCCTGGCACAATCTGGCCTCAAGGGAGCATTGACACATTTGAGAAGTTCAGTTCCATTCATAAACCTTGACGAGCTTGTTCTCTGTGCCAGGCCCTGGCACCCAGATGGATGAGCCAAGCCCCAGTCCTCAGGTAGCTCAGGCAAAGAACGCGTAAACATGTTCAGTCCCAGCTCTGCTTCCCTCTCTTGGACTGAGCTGAGATCTTGAGCTCATTGTCTCTCAAGAGATAGTGAGGCGACATTCTGGGGAACAGAAGGGCATCACATGCTAGCTTTTAGCTGGGGGAGAGGTGAGAAGCAAGAAGAACTAGCACTTACTGTGCGCTTACTCTGTGCCAGACACAAAAGAGCAGGTACATATAGGATTTAACTTCCTCTTCACAGCAGCGTTCAGCAGTAGGTAAAAGGACTTGCCCGAGTCAGTACATTGTAAAACTGAGATTTAAACCAAGGCCATCTGATTCAAAAGTCTATGCTCTGGAGAAGCTGGAACTTCCCCCAGATTTTTTGATGTAGGCCTCTCCACTGGACCATTTCTAGCTCTCACCATTTACTGTATTTTTATGAAAATAACATTGCACGCTCTGCATTTGTTTGTGAGCCACACCCTCCCCCCATGAGGTATCTTTGTAAGAATGCTACGGTAATTTTTTTTTTTTTTTTACAGCAACATGTGGAAGAGGATTGGCATGGCTGCGCTTGTGAGGATGCCTTGGGGAGTGGGGAGGGCATGGCTGGCAAACAAACGCAGAAGACACACGTTATTTGCTTAAAACTACGGTGCACATTCACTTGCTCATTTGCTGTAAAGATGGCGTGGTAGTGTCAGACCTCATCTAACTTCACAAGGAGGAGGAGAGAGAATCACCATCAACATCAACCCAAAGCCGATTCCTATATGTGGAAGTCAGACATATCTCCTCTCCAAACTTTTTACCAATTCTGACACTAGCCATCCCTCGCATAGCACTCTCTACTTCTCTGCTGGGTGTAATAATTCATTGCAGTGGCCGCACAGAAGTCACAGACCATACTCACAGTTGTGGAATTTACTAAGGAAGTAACAGGTTATAATTCAGGATCAAGAATGACTCAGGGTACAGTTCTTTGATCAGGACAGCTTCTTAGCTGTACCCACAGGCAGGCCTCTCTCTTGACTCTCAGCCCCTTGCCCCCTTGTCCCTTCATCCCCTTGGTCCTTCACCCCCTGGGCTCTCTGCCTGGCCTCTGCCCTTTTCCAGCAAGCGTTACAGCTCTTTCTTTAGCTACCCCAATAAGTGCCCAGAGGCACCTTACTCAGCCAGCAAGCCTCCTCCTCAAAGGTGCTCGGCTATCTTGCTCCATGGGTTGACATGTTCACTGTAGCCACCTTTCTTGATAGGCCAGGAAGCCTACTGCAGCCATCTTGGATTGGTCTCCTGGTTGTGCTGCCACTGCTGTTTCTCTGCCACAGTTTCTCGACATCTCATGCTGTCTCCAGTGTTACAGCTCTCTGTTTCCTGGGTCTAGGAGGTTCTCAGCTCAGGAACAAAGGATGCGCTCCACTCCCAGATCTTCTTCTTCTTGATGGTAATGAGGTTCCCCTTCTTTGCTTTTGGGATTGGCTCCCTTTAAGCCTAGTGGGATGGCAAAAATGACCAATCTCCTCGTTAGGGTTCTATACATGTTATTTGCATGGTCCCACTCCTGCAAGGTTCCATGCACCTTATTTGCATTAGCAGGCTGTCCAAACCCCTTGGTGAGCCACAAGCACCTTATTTGCATAGTCCTACCCAATCATTTTGTGGGAATCACAAGACCGTGGTTAGAAGGGCAATGTTAAAGTAATTCACTACACCACAATTTGCTCATTCATTCATTCCTTCATTCCATAAATATCCTGGAGTAGGCATTTGGTGCCAAACATCGTGATAAGCAATAGAGACACAAGCATGAATACCTGAATAAAGCACGAGCCCTGCCCTCAAGAATTTACAGTGTTGTGAGAGACACTGAATTGAGACATAAAACCAGGAACTGAGTTAATTACACTATCAAGGGAGGGCTGGTGGTAGTTTGGCCAGATGGCAAGAGCATAAAGGAGTGGTTTGAATGTGAGAATGAGGATTTAAGGTTTGCAATCTGCAATGGGGGCAAAAATATTGCCAGTTCTCTATCCACCTCCCCATTCCTGCCCTTGAAGTGTGTAAGGTATGGGAGAATGAGCAACCACCATCAGACAGAGCTTCCGGGGAAGTGGTATTCTGGGCCATGACTTCTCAGCCACACAGGAAGTAGGAGTGCTTGCTGAAACGGCAAGGTTTAGGGGAGTTCTTTGGCTATAGAACTTTGGTTTTGGAAGAGGCCTGCTAGGAAGGTTTTCCAGGAAGTCGTAAGTGGGTGCCTGAATGGTAATGAGTTTTGGAATCAGAATGTAGATCTGAATGATTGAGAATGACAGGGCTGAGAGACTCAGGGAGTAAGATAGTGAGGTCCCAACTAAAACAGTGGGGTAAAGACTTTTCATACTGAGGTTTCTGAGGTTAGGTGGTAACACTATTTTCAGTCCAGGGAATAAGGTATGGTCTCTACTAAGGGTACGAAATAGAACGTGGGGAAAAGTCGTTGGTAAGTGGGAGTAGGGAGGTTAGCCTTCCTAGGCTGGAAGTCACCAGCACTGTTTAAACTGTGGGAGAAACTTAGCCTACAGGAAAGGGAGGTGGCCACTTGGTTTCACACAAAACTTGACATCTAGTTGCTTTTTCTTATCTTAGCTGTAACCAGTCAGTTTATTTAGAGGCTACTTCCTCCCTACCGAACTTTCTGTCCCCTATTGCTGTTTCCAGTTAATATGTGGTTTAACAGAATTATAGCCTGGCACTGTGGAAAGAACATGGAATATGGTGTCAGTAAGTCTAGAATTAAATTTAGAATTTAGGTCACTAGATTAAAAGTCCTGATAACACATCCAGTCAGGGATGGAATCAGCTAGGAGTTGAACGCAGGCCTTTGGAGTCCCTTTTTTTTTTTCTTAAAAAAAAAAAAAGAAACTATTTCACTGTTGTGTCATGTAATACAAAGCCTGACTTACTTAATTTACTGAGCTTCAGTTTGTTCATCTGTATAAAAGGTTTGTGAAGATTAAATGACAAGTGAACCCCTAATGCAATGCCTGGCCATGATGTGTCCTTAAAATGTTTCTATCATTACATACAAAAATGACCTGGATCTATGCCTGAACATGGTAAGTGCTCTAATGAACACCTCACTGCACACATTGTTCCTTTTTAACTGGCGGACTGAGGGCTCCCTGCTTCTGCTTCTTAGCTGGTAGTTCTTCAACTAGAAGTCTGAGAGCCCCAAGGATGCTGAGCCTGCTGGGCTGATCATGCTGCCTTGGAAGGGTCGCTATTCCCTTGGCTCCTGGCTGCTAAGGTGAGGGCACCTGAGAAAGCAAGACCTTGGTCTCTTCTGAGGTGACTGACTTGCTGGCCAGAGGTGCTTGTCATGAAACCATCCTATGATGCTTCCCGGCTGCACCGGGAGAGAAGGGCAACCGAGTATGTGGTGCTGGATGAAGAAATAGGAGAGACAGCCAGAAGGGTGCTGCGTTTGAGGTGACCGTAGGGTTTTGTGTCCCAGGAAGAGACAGAGGAGACAGAAGAGATCTGGGGTGGGAGGAGATGTGCCTGATGTGACTCTCAGGACACTTTTCCATACACTGAAGTGAGAGTCGTGTCTGTGAAGCAGCTGGGACTGGATCCAGATCTTTTGCGAGGCACTGTGGATCTGGACGCACTGGGAGGATCGCACATAGTCCCCCAGAGCCGTTTGCCCCGGGATGGCCGCCCAGCGTAGACAGGGCAGTGCGGGCAGGCGCGTGCCCTCCACGTCCTCAGGGCACTGCCCCTCTGGGCGCGCGCCCGCCCCCGCTCCACCCCGCCCCCTGCCCTGCTCTGTAGACGCCCCGC
>NW_004443951.1:21480182-21509662 GCF_000243295.1 Trichechus manatus latirostris | reverse complement strand
CGGGACTGTCACTGTCCGGTCTCCCCCGCCGGCCCGCGCAGACCCGGGTTCGGGCCGTCAGGCCTCAGGAAAGGGGACCCTTGCCTGATTCCCCAAGGCCGGAGAAGCTGACCCCGATGTGGGGGGCGGTGACCGCGCCCCAGACTGTAGGGATGGTCTAGATCTCGAGGTCTAGGGGAGGGAGGCCCAGGAAGGTCAACCGCGCCCTCGGGTACCGGGGAGACCTGATCCAACCCCAGGGTGGTGGTCTGTGCTTCAGGGTCACGGTGAGGCCAGTCTGGGCCTCAGAAGGGACAGTTTGTGCCCCGTGCAGAGAGGAGGCCTGGCTTGGTCTAGGAAGGGCTCCCCACCTACTCCCGGGGTGTTCTTGGTTTTGAACCGCACCCCTGTTTTCCTTTGAACTGGTAGGTGATCCAGAGCCCTCAGATGAGGAAGGAGAACTTCCCTCAAACACCTCTCCTGACTCCTAAAGGCCAAGGGGCAAAAGTACCCACCCTTCCTGGAAGGTCCTGAAGTCTGGTGGAAAATGGCCTTATGCGTCTATGTGTCAGCCTCTGTGTCAGTCTCAGAGTAGCCTCAGCTAGTTCCTTAGTGACAGGGAGTCCCGAACCAGCCTGGGCTCCAGCACAGGTTTCAAGGCCCCGAGTTCTCTTCTAACTAGGTTATGGCTTGTTGTGAGGATCAAATGAAGGAGAAAGTGTTTTGTAAAGTGCAGTTCACTGTGGATATGGCTGGCCTCTAGCTGTCTCTCCCACTCTGCCCAAATGCTGTGCCCAGAATGTTAACAAATGCCGTGAGGATTGGAGCCTGGTGCTCCCGCCTGGAACCCCAATAGGTTTCTAAATTCTTGGCTAAGTAGGGCAGGGTTTAGGGGCTGTGGTGAAATTAACTTTAATATTCAAACTTCATCTACAAAGTGGACTTAGTTGTGGAACGTTCCGGTTTTTTAGTGCATAGAAAACTCGATTTACCATTTGAGTTTTGAAACTTTGCAGATTTGTTTACTTAGAACTTGTTTGAATAGCTAAATGATTAAGCCCCACCTTAATTTGCTGTTTAAAGTATTTTTTAAAAGCGTTTGTAATCAGATTTCATATGCCTTTAAAAAATAAATTGGTTTTGGCACGTTAATATTATTTGATCAACCTCCATGTGATATGTCTCCCGGCTAAAGGCATGATTAGGTCTTTAGAAATGTAACAGACTGACAGACTTTTAGTAGTTGTATGACCTTGGGTGAATTACTTAATTCCTTTGAACTTCCATTTCCTCATCTATAAAATAAGGGTAATAATATTTATGTGCTGCAGGTTGTTGTGAGAATGAATTGAGATAATGTATGTGAAAAGTCTTATTGTAGAGACTACTGCATGGTAGATACTCAAGAAATGTTTCTTTCCTCCCTCCTCTGTTGTTGTTACTTGCCATTGGTTCTGTCTCATACTGACCCTATGTACAACAGAACGACACACTGCCGGGTCCTGCGCCATCCTCACAATCATTGCTATATTTGAGCCCATTGTGGTAGCCACTGTGTCAGTCCGTCTCATTGAGGGTCTTCCTCTTTTTCACTGACCCTCTACTTTATAGAGCATGATGTCTTCCAGGGACTGGTCCCTCTTGATAACATGTCCAAAGTACATGAGACAAAGTCTCACCATCCTTGCTTCTAAGGAGCATTCTGGCTGTACTTCTTCCAAGACAGATTTGTTCGTTCTTCTGGCAGTCCATGATATATTCAATATTCTTCGCCAACACTATAATTCAAATGCATCTTCCGTCTTCTTTATTCATTGTCCAGCTTTTGCATGCATATGAGGTGATTGAAAATATCATGTCTTGAGTCAGGCACACCTTAGTTCTCAAAGTGACATCTTTACTTTGAAACACTTTAAAGAGGTCTTTTGCAGCAGATTTGCCCAATGCAATACATGATTTGATTTCTTGACTGCTGCTTCCATGGGTACTGATTGTGAATCCAAGTGAAATGAACATGGCCTCCTCTGTTAGTATCTATAATTGAAGCAACTGTTGCATTTATGAGCTGATATCGAAAGAGACTATGTAACTGTGTGCACAAACTTGTAGTGTCAGGAAGGGCCCATGGATCCCCTTTTTTTTTCCTTGGGGGGGGCCCGATTTTTAGTTTTTGCAGGTTTGAGGACTTAGCATAGATTGTTCAGATTGTGAAAAATTGATTGTTGTTAACCTCATTTATAAGACACTAATGAATAAGCCAGAATGTCACATAGAGTTTTCCTGTTGGCTGGAGTATTTTCCAGTCTGCTGTCTAGCAAACTCCTTTTTTGGTGTTGCAGTACCTCGGAAGCCAAATTAATAACAACAAGATGCTTGCTGAGCATAGAATCAGAGCAAAGGGAGTTGACAGTCTTGTTTGATATTTCACCCAGGCTGTTTTAGAGCCCAGGGAAGCATTCCTGCTTCTCTGTTAGAGCACACCTATCTAGTGCTTCTTGTCTCCCTCGCTTGAAGGATCACTGAAGCATTCTTAGTCTTGCTCTGTCCCTCAACCCAACTCTCCAGTTCTGTTTCTGACAATAACTCAGAAATATAATTAATTATGTTACCACTTATTTTGGTTATGCTGAGGATAACCTTTGTTTTTATAGTGCTTTACAGTTTAGAAAGCTCTTTCATATCTATTAGCTCGTTTGATCCTATGTTAGGTGGGCAAGGCAGGTATTGTCCCCACTTTACAGATGAGAAACCTGGAGTTCAAAAAGCTTAGGTGACGTCATCAAAGTCTCCAGGCTGAGTGGTGAAATGAGGACTACAGTTTGGGTCATCTGATCCTAGTTTAATGCCCTCCTCTTCATTTAAAGCTGACCTCATCCATTCCGTGTTGAGTTATATTTGTTCCATTTCAGGTGACGTAATTTCTGCCTTTGCCACTAAATTTTGGGAATGCCCCCTATATACAGGCCAGGGACCTTTGAGCACTGATTATAATATTTATATGAGTACAATCATAATAGCTAACATTTATTGAGTGTTTACTATTACCAGGCATTGTGCTGAGTGTTTTATATACATCATCCCATTGAATCCTCAGAGTAGTCTGTAAGATGCTATTATTATCGCTCCCATTTTATGAATGAGGAAACTGAGGCACCAAGAGGCTAAGAAACTGGCCCAAAGTCATGCAGCTAGGGAGTGGTCAAATCAGGATTCAAACCTAAGCAGTTTGGTTCCGGAGCCTTAGCCACTGTACTTTATTGCCTCGTAAGTAGAGAGTTTGCTAAATTCAAGGAAACCAGCTTTTGAAATGGAAAAGTTTAGGATATAGTTTTTTAAATAAATCTGAATTTATTAAGAGAAATGATCACTCACCTAATTTTTCTCACTTGCCAAGAAAAAGAGACATATACAATATTTATTTTTCTCCACTTTTTGATTCCTTACCTTCAATTCCTCTGCTGTTTTGGCATCAAGTATTTCAGAAAGGTATAGATACTATAAAACCGAAAAAACCAAACCCGTTGCCGTCAAGTCGATTCTGACTCATAGCGACCCTGTAGGACAGAGTAGAACTGCCTCATAGGGTTTCCAAGGAGCTGCTGGTGGATTTGAACTGCTGATCTTTTGGTTAGCAGCCAAGCTCTTAACCATGCACCACCAGGACTGGGAGTTAGGAGACTTGAATTCTAGTTGTGGTTTGAAGTCAAAGTCATATGTCCTTGGGCAAGTCATTTGATTCAAGTTTCTGTTTCCAGATTTTTATCATAATGGCAGATTTCTTCCAGCTTTATGATACATTGGAATATGCAGAGCTGACTTATCTATATGACTTGATTGGGTTAATTTAGTATGCCTGTCACCTCTGATGTTATTTATTATTTACCTCTTACCATATTTGTGGAGACCCTGGGTGGTGCAAATGTTTAAGCGCTTGACTATCAGCTGGAAGACTGGTAGTTTGAACCCATCCAGAGACATCTTGGAAGACAGGGCTGGTGATCTGCTTCTGAAAGGTCACAGCTTTGAAAACCCTGTGGAGCAATTCTGTTCTACACACACATGGGGTCACCATGAGTCGAAATCAACTCAGTGGCAACTAACGAGAACAACAAGGTTTCTGTTTAGCTTTTATCTGGAACTGCCACAAGGATTATTGGTACTGTTCGGTTAAACATTTGTTGAATTCATAAAATGTGCTGGTCATTGAATTAGGGAGACAACATGAACCAGAGGTTCATTTCTTCCAGGAGCTTACAGCCTAGTGGAGGAGACAGAGTAATTTAACAAGTGGCTTCTACATACATGTGTTAAGTACTCCTTTATCTAGAGAGTCTTGGGAACTCAGAGGATAGATCTACCTGTCTGGGAGAATCAGGAAAGGCTTTCTAAAACCTTATGGAGCACAGTTCTACTCTGACACACATGGAGTTGCCATGAGTCAGGATCGACACAACAGCAACTGGTTTTTTTTTTTTTTTTTTTTTTTTAAGAATTTAAAGGAAGAATGAACAATGAATTTAATATGTGAAAATATTTTGAATACTTTAAAAATTAAAGTAAAAATTAGTATAAGGTGATCTGTCACCAACAGACACAAATTTCATTAAAGTGTTTGCTCTGATTTTCTTAAGTGTTGGATCAGAACAGCTTCTTGCTTTGAAGTTCTGTCTCCTAAGTGAATTGTCTCTGTTCTCAGTGAAATATCATTGCAGTAAGAGAACCTGTTGTAACCACAGCCCACTTCAACTTTACCAAAAAAAAGAAAAAGAAAAAGAAAACCAAACTTGTTGCGGTCGAATGGATTCCAACTCATAGCGACCCTATGGGACAGAGTAGAATTGCCCCCATAGGATTTCCAAGGAGTGGCTGGTGGATTTGAACTGCCAACTTTATGGTTAGCCGCTCAACATTTATTCACAGCAGAAAAGATGTTTATTTTTTAGGCCAGTGTCTACTTGATATTAACATCAAAAGGGAGTAAGGTTTTGTCTAGACAAGTATCTCCCAAACCATGTTGCATAAAACTATTTTCTGCTGGATATTAATAACTATTCATTAAAAAAAAGAGTCCTAGGGAAAATAATTTGGATAAATGATGAGTTAAAGTTAAACAGGCTAATTTATTACATGACTAGAGAATTTACATTGTATAATTTTAAAAAGAAAACAAATATGCAAGGTTTCTTTAACTTATGGAATCTTTCTTTTGTGGAACATCTTGTGAAACATCTGAAATAGTTTGGAAAGAGTGCTCTGTCTGGATAAGGGTTTCTTGATGCCAGCACTATTGATATTTTGGACTAGATAATTCTTGGTTGTGATAGACTGTCATGTGCATTGTAGGCTGTTTAGCTATGTCCTTGGACTTTACCCACTGGATGCTGGTAGCACCCTCCATGTTATGACAATCAAAAATGTCTCCAGACATTTGCCAAATGTTTCTTGGGGTGGGGGGCAAAATCGCCCCTGGTTGAGAACCACTGGTCTAGACTGTAAGTTCCTTGAAGGCAGGGACTCTATTTTGAGTCCACAGTGCCAGTTAAACATGTCATAAATGAGTAAATGTCTGTTGAATGAATAAACCAGACCTTATGATCAGAAGAATCTTAGATCACCCAGATTCTAAAAAGCAGAGTATAGACAGAATGTCTAGCTGGCATTACTAGTATTGTTTCACTATCAAAATTAGCAAGTAAATTGATAAGTATCGCTTCTGTTTAATCTCTCCTGTAAGTACAGCCTATGATAATGCAGGCTAATTTACGGGGGATTAATGGTTCATCTTCAGTCTGAACACTGTGATGACCCCCAGAGTTTAGAGATGGTTTTATTTCAAAATGCATATAATTTTGCAACCCTGACGCACAAAGGTGTGCGTGAGGGTTGTATCCTTTCAATGTAAGTTCTGTACGTTTATCCTGAGCAAATAATCCAAGAAGCTGGACTGTATGCAGAAGAACATGGCATCAAGATTGGAGGAAGACTCATTAACAACCTACATTATGCAGATGACACAACCTTGCTTGCTGAAAGTGAAGAGAACTTGAACCACTTACTGATGAAGATCAAAGACCACAGCCTTTGGTATGGATTACACTTCCACATAAAGAAAACAAAAATCTTCACAACTGGACCAATAAGCAACATCATGATAAACGGAGAAAAGATTGAAGTTGTCAAGGATTTCATTTTACTTGGATCCACAATCAACACCCATGGAAGCAGCAGTCAAGAAATCAGACAATCCATTGCATCGGACAAATCTGCTGCAAAAGACCTCTTTAAAGTGTTAAAAAGCAGAGATGTCACCTTGAAGACTAGGGTGTACCTGACCCAAGCCATGGTGTTTTCAATCACCTAGTATGCATGAGAAAGCTGGACAATGAATAAGGAAGATGGAAGAAAAATTGATGCCTTTGAATTGTGGTGTTGGTAAAGAATACTGAATATACCACGGACTGCCAAAAGAACAAACAACTCTGTCTTGGAAGAAGTACAACCAGAATGCTCCTTAGAAGCTAACATGGCGAGACTACGTCTCACATACTTTGGACATATTATCAGGAGGGATCAGTCCCTGGAGAAGGATGTCATGCTTGGTAAAGTGGAGGGTCAGCAAAAAAGAGGAAGCCCTCAATGAGACGGATTGACACCGTGGCTGCAACAATGGGCTCAAGCATGACAGGGACTGTGAGGATGGCGCAGGATCAGGCAGTGTTTCGTTCTGTTGTACATAGGGTCGCTGTGAGTCAGAACCAACTGGATGGCACCTAACAACAACAACATAATTTTGCAAGCCAAGCTGTAGAGATACTAATGCTCATGAAGGGTTTTATATGGTAGTCTACATCTGAGAGGAATTCATCAAACTATCTACTTTTGACATCTCCAAATTCAGAATAATAGCAACGACAGAATATTTAGAAACGTAAATTTAAGTCAAGAGATACCCCAAACTCTTTATATCAGCATGTGTTTGGTGAGCAATAATATCTCAATAATTGTAGCTGTCATTATTAAGGGATATTATCCTTCATGACCAAATAAATAGCATATCAAATTCTTTCAATCTCCTTAGGGCCTCCAACCAACCTGTTTCAGCCACCTCGTCGTCCTGGCCTTGGGACTGTTGGAAAACCAATTCGACTGTTAGCCAATCACTTTCAGGTTCAGATTCCTAAAATAGATGTGTATCACTATGATGTGGATATCAAACCAGAAAAACGGCCCCGTAGAGTCAACAGGTAAGGATTAGAAAAAGTAGAATTTTATACAATTAAATGCATATAATTTATTTATTAGGTAACACCCATATTGTTCTCTAAATTCTTTCAACATGTGGTCTTTGTTTTTCTCTAAAATAGTAACCTTCTTGATGGCAGGTTTGCTGTCTCATACTTGGTTATCCTCCACAGATCCTAGCAGAGTGCTGGATACATCATTGGTCAATCAGTAAATAGTTACTGAATGAAGGAGAAGAAAGACCACTCTTTCATTCACCCAGGCTAACAGAAATTTATAAAATAAGTGAAGACGTTAGTGTTCATGGGAAAGAAAACTACCTGTAAATTCAAATTTTATTGTTAAGTGTTGTAATTAGACATGAAAAAAATGTTAAGTGTAAAGACAGAAGGATCATCTTGGAGCATTGTAGAAAGTAAGCTCAGAGAGAAGCTCTATTTCTAGCATTGTCCAAGAGGGGTCTTGATGAGAGATAGGGTCTGTATGGGATGACTATACAGGTGTGATCACTTGGACCTGTAGCAAATATTCTTACAATATGCTGAGAACACCTACTTTCCTTTTCCCTGATTCTGTGCAGTGTTGTTTAAGCAGTCTTTGATGTTAAGGTTCTTGCTTTTCTAAGAATGCTCTTTCTGTTGAGTGAAATATTTTGTGCTGTTTGATTTTTTTTATCATTACAAATCAATAATTTGGCTTTCTGGTATAGTTCAGTCTCATGTGAGGTCATAATAGTTTGGCTATCATGACTGTGAGATCAATCATAGTAAATGGCTAACATTGAGTCATTCAGCAAATATTTTACTGAGTGCTTACGGTGTGCCAAGTATTGTTCTAGACTCTGGGAATACAACAAAACAGGTAAAAGTTCCTACCCTTGAGGAGCTTATATGTAGTAGGAGAAGACCATAAATAAACAAATAAATTTAAAAAACATATTATTTGTTAGTGGAGATAAGTGCTATAGAGAAAAATAAAGCAGGGATGGAAGAAAGGAATGGGAGTGGGGCAAACCACTGATATATTGGTATTTATATTCATATAAAATTGGTTTTAATATAGTTATGGAAGGTCTCACTGAAAAGTGACATTTGAGAAGAAAAGTAAGGAGTATATAGTTGAAGAATATTCCAGGCAGAGGCAACAGTTTACTTGGTGTATTTAAGGATTAGCAAATAGGTCTGGATTGCTGGAGTGAGAGAAGGAGGGAGAGAGTGATAGGTTAGAGAAACTCCAAAGGGCCCTAATCATGCAGAATCTTGTAGGCAGTGCCACAGATGATTGATTTAGATTTTTAATGGATTGCCCTGGCAGCTGTGTTGAAAGTGGACACATCCTTACCTAAGCAGGTAAGGATGAAAGCAGGAAAATCAATTAGGAGGCACTTGTAATAATTCAGATGAAAAGTGATAGTTACTTTGACCTGGGTAGTAAAAAGGATAGTGATGAGAAGTGGTCAGATTATACAAATATTCTGAAAGTAGTGTCAACAAGACTTGCTGTTGGATTGAACATGGGATGTGAGAGAAAGACGTGAGTCATGATCAATTCGAGGGTTTTTGTCCTGAGCAAGTGGGAAAATGGACTTGCCATTTATTAGGATGGGAAAGAATGTGGGAGGAGCAGGTTTTGGAGTGGCAGATCAGTAGACCAGTTTTGGATATCTTAGGTTGAGATGTCTATTATAGATGCTCTAGAGGAGATATTGAGCAATAATTTGAATATGTGAGGCTGGAGTTCTGGGAAGAGGTCCAGGCTGGCGACAAATATTTGAGAGAGACATCAACATATTGGTAGTAAAACCATGAGATGGGATGAGATCATGTAGGAAGCAGGGCTTTGAACTGGTTTGAACCAATTCAGTCATGTTAATGAAGCAAAATAGGAACAGACCCAAATTTTTAAAACGGGAACAAGTATGAGTTGAAGCCCTGAAATGGGAGATTCAGAAGAGGCCACGTGAGCCCTTTCAGGAACCTGATGCAGGAGACTGGATTATTGCCAGGACTGTGGAGAGTGACACACATTCAAAGCAGCGCAGTTGGCCACCATCTTTGAGCAGGGCACCGCTGTTTCCAACTCTGCTTGTCAAGAGATTGGTTGCTATGCAATGCACATGCTGCCCTTGTTTTCTAAGAGGAAGATTAAGTTTCTAGCAGGGCTTCAACCTGTAATTTTTCCTCCTCTACTTATCATTCTGTTTCACTCACATTTTAAAAATTTGGGTCCATTTGGATTTTGCTTTTTCAGCCCTGGCTGAACTGGGCAGAACCAGTTCAAAGCCCTGGTAGGAAGTGAGTGTGATTAGAGAAAATAAGACTTCAAGACTGAGCCCTGAGGCACTCTAATATTTAGAGACTGGCAGATGGAGAAGTATCAGCAGCAAAACTAGGATTGAGCAGCCATTGTTGTTGTTGTTAGGTGCCGTCCAGTTGGTTCCGACTCACAGTGACTCTTTGTACAACAGAAGGAAACACTGCCCGGTCCTGAGCCATCCCCACGATCGTTGCTATGCTTGAGCCCATGGTTGCAGCCACTGTGTCAATCCATCTCGTTGAGGGTCTTCCTCTTTTTTGCTGACCCTCCACTTTACCAAGCATGACATCCTTCTCCAGGGAGTGATCCCTCCTGATAACATGTCCAAAGTATGTGAGACGTAGTCTCGCCATCTTTGCTTCTAAGGAGCATTCTGGTTGTACTTCTTCCAAGACAGATTTGTTTGTTCTTTTGGCAGTCCTGGTATATTCAGTATTCTTTACCAACACCACAATTCAAAGGCATCAATTCTTCTTCCATCTTCCTTATTCATTGTCCAGCTTTCCCATGCATATTAGGTGATTGAAAACACCATGGCTTGGGTCAGGTACACCCTAGTCTTCAAGGTGACATCTCTGCTTTTTAACACATTAAAGAGGTCTTTTGCAGCAGATTTGTCCAATGCAATGCATCGTTTGATTTCTTGACTGCTGCTTCCATGGGTGTTGATTGTGGATCCAAGTGAAATGAAATCCTTGACAACTTCAATCTTTTCTCCATTTGTCATGATGTTGGTCCAGTTGTGAAGATTTTTGTTTTCTTTATGTGGAAGTGTAATCCATACTGAAGGCTGTGGTCTTTGATCTTCATCAGTAAGTGGTTCAAGTCCTCTTCACTTTCAGCAAGCAAGGTTGTGTCACCTGCATAACGTAGGTTGTTAATGAGTCTTCCTCCAATCTTGACGCCACGTTCATATAGTCCAGCTTCTTGGATTATTTGCTCAGCATACAGATTGAATAAGTATGGTGAAATGAAACAATCCTGGTGCATACCTTTCCTGATTTTAAACCATGCAGTATCCCCTTAATCTATTTGAATGACTGCCTCTTGATCTACGTACAGGTTCCTCATGAGCACAATTAAGTGTTCTGGAATTCCCATTGTTTGCAGTGTTATCCATAATTTGTTATGATCCACACAGTCGAATGCCTTTGCATGTTAATAAAACACAGGCAAACATCTTTCTGGTATTCTCTGCTTTCAGCCAGGATCCATCTGACATCAGCGGTGATATTCTTCATTCCACATCCTCCTCTGAATCTGGCTTGAATTTCTGGCAGTTCCCTGTCAATGTACTGCTGCAGCTACCTTTGAACTATCTTCAGCAAAATTTTACTTGCATGTGATATTAATGATATTGTATGATAATTTCCTCCTTCTGTTGGATCACCTCTCTTTGGAATAGGCATAAATATGGATCCCTTCCAGTCAGTTGGCCAGATAGCTGTCTTCCAAATTTCTTGGCATAGATGAGTGAGCACTTCCAGTGCTGCATCTGTTTGTTGAAACATCTTAACTGGTATTGTGTCAATTCCCAGAGCCTTGTTTTTCGCCAATGCCTTCAGTGCAGCTTGGTCTTCTTTCTTCAGTATCATTGGTTCCTGATCATATGCTACCTCCTGAATGTTTGAACGTTGACCAATTCTTCTTGGTACAAACTCTCTATATTCCTTCCATCTTCTTTTGATGCTTCCTGCGTCATTTAATATTTTCCCTGTAGAATCCTTCAATATTGCAACTCGAGGCTTGAATTTTTTCTTCAGTTTTTTCAGCTTGAGAAATGCAGAGCTTGTTCTTCCCTTTTGGTTTTCTATCTCTTGGTCTTTGCACATGTCATTATAATACTTTACTTTGTCTTCTCTATCTGCCCTTTGAAATCTTCTGTTCAGCTCTTTTGCTTCATCATTTCTTCCTTTTGCTTTAGCTACTGTACATTCCAGAGCAACTTTCAGTCTCTTCTGATATCCATTTTGGTTTTCTCTTTCTTTCCATCTTTTTAATGACCTCTTGCTTTCTTCATGTATAATGTCCTTGATATCATTCCACAATTCATCTGGTCTTTGATTATCAGTGTTCAGTGTATCAAATCTGTCTTGAGATGATCTCTCTAAATTCAGGTGGGATATACTCAAGGTCGTACTTTGGCTCTTGTGGGCTTGTTCTAATTTTCTTCAACTTCAACTTGAACTTAAATATGAATAATTGATGGTCTGTTCCACAGTCAGCCCCTGGCCTTGTTCTGACTGATTATATTGAGCTTTTCCATTGTCTCTTTCCACAGATGTAGTCTATTTGATTCCTGTGTATTCCATCTGGGGATGTCCACATGTAGAGTCGCCATTATGTTGTTGAAAAAAGGTATTTGCAATGTAGAAGTCATTGGTCTTACATAATTCTATCATGTGATCTCCGGCATTGTTTCTATCACCAAGGCCATATTTTTCAACTACTAGATCCTTCGTCTTTGTTTCCAACTTTTGCATTCCAATCATCAGTAATTATCAATGCATCTTGATTGCATGTTCGATCAATTTCAGACTGCATGAGTTGGTAAAAATCTTCAATTTCTTCATATTTGGCCTTATTGGTTAGTGCATAAATTTGAATAATAGTCGCATTAACCTAGCTTCCTTGTGGGCGTAGGGATATTATCCTATCACTGACAGTATTGTACTTCAGGATAGATCTTGAAGTACAACCATTGGAGTAGGAGAAAACCAGTAAACAGTGGTGTCCTGAAGGCAAGGGAAGAAGATGTTTTAAATTGGAAGAATTTGTCATCTAATGGTCAAGCAGCAATGGATTTAGCAATGTGGAGCTCATTGAGGACCTTGATAAAAGTGGTGGAGGAAAAGCCTGACTTGATAAGGTTTAAGAGAGAAAGGAGAAGAATAATTAGAGACAACTCCTTCAAGGGATTTTGAGAAGAGCAGAGCAATGGGATGTTCAGACAGAAAGGAAGTGGGGTCAAGTAAGTTTAATTTTTTTTTAAGATTGGAGAAATTGTAGCATCTTTATATGCTGAGAGAATAATCCAGTCAGGAGGGAAATTTTGATGATTCAGGATAGAGGAAAATTGCTGATATCTATTAGCTAACCAGAGTAGGTAGGCTAATCTTGTGACAAGCACTATTCTAAATACTTTATGTGTATTTATTCACTTAATATAACAACCTTCTGAGGTAGGTATTATTATTATTATTAATACTTTACAACTGTAGAAACAGACATGTGCAAGATTAAGAAATTTGTCCAAGGTCATGCAGCTCTGCTACTTAACAGTTGTGTTAGCATGGGCAGGTCCTTGCCGGTTCTGAATTTTTATTTTGTCTCTTGAATATGACGACAATAATAGTAGCTCTACTTGTCTCACAAGGTTATTGTGAAGATTAAATGAGAATAGAGGTGAAAATATCTTGGTCACTGTAAAACTCTTTATTGTTGTAATTTAAGAATGTAAAGCAAGAGTCTACCCTTTTCCAGTATGGGAATGCACAGTTATTAAGTTAGCTTTATTATGGAAAATATATGATACTGTATTTTTCCATCAATTTTTTTCAGTTGAATGTGACTTTACCATATGAGTCTACCACAGATTTCATTTGTAGTAATATTAACGCATTAGCTAGTTGTGATGTATTTTGGCTTTTAAGATATGGTTCCCATGCATGGAGCTCATTCATGTTGGTAAGGCTGCATATGTATAAAAAACCAGCCAGTTACTGTGGAGTCGATTCCATCTCATGGCAACTCCATGTGTGTCAGAGTAGAGCTGTGCTGCGTAGGGTTTTCAATGGCTGTTATCTTTCAGAAGTAGATCACCAGGCCTTTCTTATGAGCTTCTCTGGATGGACTTCCAACCTTTCAACTAGCAGCTAAGCACATTAACCGTTGGTACCACCCAGGGGCTCCTGCACATGTGTGACTTTTTATTGACTCTAGTATTCCAAAATCTCACAGACCCAGGTCTGTCCATACCTGGACATATCATAACTGTGTATGCTCCAGTTTTCCTTGCAGCTGCGTTTATTTCATGGCCTGCATATAGTATGATCTTTCATATATGCAAGAACACCTAAGTAAAGCTACATATGCTTAACTGAGAGGAAGGCTTTTATTTTAAAAAGAAATAAAGTACATCAGTAATTATTTTTCCATGAGAATATTTTACAACATTATTTTCTCTACACTTCTTGGCAACAATGTGGAATAAAACAAACAAGAAAAAAGCAAACAAACCGGTACACAGAATAGCAGATTACCAGCATTAGGCAAAGTGGTTAACTTGTTCTTTTGGGTGTAATACATCTTAGATATATTGATCCTCAGATTTCTAAATTCCTGCCCACTCTCTTTTCCAAAACCAGTATACTTAAATAAGAATGTTGATTTGATAACAAACTTATCACTATTTGGTAGTGGATATCCATGCCAAATTTCGATACTCAAGATCGGCTATTCTTATAAAGCTTTGTTTATTATAGGAGAGGGTTTTAGAAAGCCAGAGTTTAAGAGGATGCCATCGGTTTTATGCTCTTTCCTTTTTTTTTAAACCTCCTTCTGTTATCATCTCATAGTTGCTTTTGTTAACTTGTTGCTACCTTTCTTTAGTTAGCTACTTTTTTTAATTACTTGACCCAATTGTAACTTTAACTTTTACTCTTTCTGAGTAGATTTGCCCTGAATTTAGACGACTGTAGGTATGGTGATACTTTCCTTACTGTTCACCATTTCACAAAGCTAACTGCCAGTATCTTCATTACTGTTAAGGGAGGTAGTAGATACAATGGTGCGGCATTTCAAGATGCAGATATTTGGTGATCGACAGCCTGGCTATGATGGCAAAAGAAACATGTACACAGCACATCCACTGCCAATTGGACGGGATAGGGTGAGTGTTAACAGCAAGAAATGTTTATTAGACTTGAGTCATTTAGTAGAAATTACATATAAAAATGCTTCCCTTCTAATAAGAATTTAATTCTTAGAATTGTTTCTCTTGGTGATGATAGATTTGTGTTATTCTGTGCATATTCTCTGTCCCTTGGTTAATCAAAGATTGAAGATAAGATGAGCATTAGAATTTAGGTTGATTATGCCATCTTTACATATATCCAGAGTTCCTCATATTGTTAAAGTACTACCTGAATCTGAACAGTGGAGTTTTTATAAGTTATAGAAAATTATATAATACTCACTTAGGAAGATAGGTTTGGTTTAGATTCACAACACCATAATAACTTTGTTGTTGTTGTTTACATTTTCTTATTGTGGTAAATATACATAACATAAAATGTGCCATTTTGACCATTTTTAAGAGTATGATTCAGTAGCATTAAGTACATTCACATTGTTGTGTAACTGTCATCACTATTTATTTCCAGAATGCTTTCATCATCCCAAACAGAAACTCTGTGCCCATTAAACAATCACCCCCCACTTCCCTCTTCCTCTAGCCACTGGTAACGTTTATTCTGCTTTCTGTGTCTATGAATTTGCCTATTCTAGATACTTCATATAAGTAAAATCATATAATATTTGTCCTTATGTGTCTGGTTTAATTCACTTAGCGTAATTTTTTCAAGGTTCATCCATGTTGTACCATTATGAGTACTTCATTCCTTTTACGGCTGAATAATATTCCGTCGTATGTATATACAACATTTTATTTATTCATTCATCAGTTGATGGACACTTGGGTTGTTTCTGCATTTTGACTTTTGTGAGTAAGGCTGCTAGGAACATTGGAGCACAAATATCTATTTGAGTCACTGTTTTAAATTCTTTGGGTTGTATAGCTAGGAGTGGAATTGCTGGGTAATATGGTAATTCTGTGTTTAACTTTTTGAGCACAATAACTTTAAAAATATTTACTTTTAAATTTAGAAAAGTAATACATGAATATATGCTCATTTAAACCTATTCAGACAATTTAGAAATGTTGTGGTTTCCTGCCTCCTCCACCTTCCTGCACCCCTCAATTCCATTTTTCTTTTCAGAGGAAACTGCTGATAACAGTTTGGTATGTAGCCTTTCAGATATTTTTATGTGTATTGTATTGGCTATGTATATTCTCTGTTTTTCTCTCTCTCTCTGCATATTTCTCTATGATTAGTTTCTTCATTTAACAATATGTCTGGGAGATCTTTCCATCTCTGTACATTTAGATCTACCTGATTTTTTAACTATTGCGTAAGATTCCATATGGGCACTTTAGGTTGTTTCCAATGTTTTACAATTGCAGAAAATTTTAAACATTCTTATGCATATACCATATTGAATATTCCTGGGATCTTTCCCACAGCCTTTGTAAGTGTGTGTATATGTATTTTTTTCCGTAGGTTGATATGGAGGTGACCCTTCCAGGTGAGGGTAAAGATCAAACCTTTAAAGTGTCTGTTCAGTGGGTGTCAGTTGTGAGCCTTCAGTTACTTTTAGAAGCTTTGGCTGGACACTTGAATGAAGTCCCAGATGACTCAGTACAAGCACTTGAAGTTATCACAAGACACCTTCCCTCTATGAGGTTAGTACCTTGGTTTGAATTCTTTTCCACAAATGTCAGAAGTTTTTGGGAGGTTGTATGGAGCCATTGAAAAGTTCTGTGTATGTTGTATTTCAAGCTTTGTTTCAGTTCATGAAGTTGAGAATGAAATGAAAGACCTTTCAATTTTTTATTGTGAAACGTGCAAACTCTTTATTTCTTCAGGTATACTCCGGTGGGCCGTTCCTTTTTCTCACCTCCTGAAGGTTACTACCACCCTCTGGGAGGGGGCAGGGAGGTTTGGTTTGGCTTTCATCAGTCTGTGAGACCTGCTATGTGGAATATGATGCTCAATATTGATGGTATGATGGAACTCTCTAAACTGTACTCTTGACTGTTTTTTTTTTTTTTTTTTGGTCCTTCTCCTTTCCCTGAAGCTAAGTATCCTTCCTCTCCTCTCTGTTTGTTAGTATCTGCAACTGCTTTCTACCGGGCTCAGCCTATCATTGAGTTCATGTGTGAGGTTTTAGACATTCAGAACATCAATGAACAGACCAAGCCACTAACAGACTCCCAGCGAGTCAAGTTTACCAAAGAAATCAGAGGTAGGTGTTTGCATTAATGCACTCTCGGACAGGCAGCTCAGCGTTGTTCCAGGAGCATGGGCTTTGGAGTTAGACAGACCTGGGCTTCCATCCAGCCCAGGCAGTGGGGCCTTGGGCAAGTTACTTAAGCACTATGAGCCTTAGTTTATTCATCTATAAAATAAAGTTAAGAATATACATCTTATAGGGTTGTTGGGAGAATTAAATGCAATTAGGTTTATAAAGCGTGTAGCACAGTACTTGGCACATATATGGCACTCAGTAAATGTTACCCTTACCTATTTAAAAACTTCCATCTTAATAAAACAACACAAGTTTATTTAGTCTCCTTTTGGAATTTCTTTTCTTATTTACTTGTTATTAGCTATCTTCTCTCACTAGAATGTAAGTTTCATAAGGGCTGTCTCCAGACCCTAGAATAAGTGCCAGAGCATACCAAACCAAAAACCAAACCCGTTGCCATCAAGTCGATTCTGACTCATAACAACTCTGTAGGACAGAGTAGAACTGCCCCATAGGGCTTCCAAAGCTGTAATCTTTACGGAAACAGACTGTCACATCTTTCTCCCTCAGAGTGACTGGTAAGTTCAAGCTGCCGACCTTTTGGTTAGCAGCGAAGCAACTTGACTACTGCACCACTAAGGCTCCTTGCCAGAATATATATATATATGGCCAGATGCTTAATAAATATTTATTGAATGGATTAATAAAGTAGGATGAGCACCTCAAGTTATCTAGGTTCTAATTTCTTGTTTAGCTGATGCCTTTTGCCCACAGAAGATGAAATTTTCCCCATATCTTTGCAGCTTTTTTCCAGTACAGTGTCATGCATGAATCTCTTTTTGCCACTATGATTTTAACTAATACTGATGTTTTGCCTTTTTTTTCTTTTTTTTTTAACTTCAGGTCTTAAAGTTGAGGTGACCCACTGTGGACAGATGAAACGAAAGTATCGAGTCTGTAATGTGACTAGACGGCCAGCCAGTCATCAAACGTATGTTAACCACATCTAAAAATATACCACTACATATTTGGTAACAGAGTGAAGCTACTGTAATCCTTAGAGAAATTAGTATCCTGTGCTGTAATTTTCAAGATCACTGAGGTCTTCACTTAAAGCACCAACAGCTTTAAAAATATTTTGCATATTTTTGATAGAGATATTTATAAAACTTATTGCCTGCCTTTAATTGATTCACCTCTCAAACAGAGTATGCTAAATATAGATCAACTTTTACTTATGGATGCAGAGTTATCATTATAAGTGTTATTTATGATACTGTTGTAATTCTTAATATAGGACCTTCAGGGTCTAGTAAGGCTTGTAAGTCATAAAAGGTTGTCACGCAAAGACATACACTGCTTTTGAGTTTTTGTGTAGATTTTCCCCCTTCCCTTTGTAGCTAGCTCTCACTTCTTCCCTCTGTCAGTGTGTATGGCATGCTTTTAGCGGTGCATTCTTTCTACGTCCTCAATCTCATTTTTCTAATCACCCAACTTCCGTTCCACTGTGAGCTATGCCTGAGGGAGGCAATATATATGAAAGTGCTTTTTAAATTACCATATATGTATGTTTTATTCTTATAATCAACATCATTAAGCTCATGTCTGACATACATGCAAATATTAACTCTCTGAGTAAAGGGTGTGAACTTAAATATATAAACTTTACATTATTTTGGTTGCTTAGAGCCCCCCCCCCCTTTTTTTACTTATGTTGTAGTCTTTGTTTTAGATCAGTGGTTCTCAATTTTCACACTTAAGTATGTACCAGAATTACCTGGAGGACTTTGTTTTAGATAGTTGAAGTTTTTTTGTGACCTCTGGGTGAGTGAGGTGTATTTATTCAGTCTGATTTGAGTAAATTCTTCAGCATCACCTCATGTACGCGTTACATGAATTTCTTAAGAGTTATGAGGTGAAATTCTATATCTAGTTCAAATTATACCATTGACTTCATTTTCTAGGAAAATGTTACCAAAATCTTACGAAGTCACTATTGAGAACTGTAACATTTGTTTCAAGAACTGTGCCTTTTTCATTATTTAATTACTTCACATAATCCTATAAAAAATGTAGATTTAGAGACCTATATAATCTTTGCACAAAGTTTAAAAGCACATAGATTTAAATATCACATAGATGATCCTTCCTGCATTGTTACCTCATGGGAGCTGTAACAGTTACAAAAGCAGCCTTAAAGTTATCATTGTGCCAAGTATTTAGGAAAGTTCACCCACTAGAAGAGCTAAATAAAGAATCTTTTAGATCATGGTCCCCAGTTTATACGAGATATCCTGGCACAGTCTCAATTTCATGTATGGTCTTGTTGCCGCCAATCTACATGGATTTGTCCTGGTTTGGGGATCTGAAAATGTGATCCCAATAACTATGCTACACTCATTTTACGAAAAGCTCTGTTAAACAGACACAAGTACTATGTGGATGACTCTCAGTCCTTATTTGAGTTACAATATCTTTAAGAAACCAGCAAGAGGTTTTATTCTTATCTATATTACCTGACCTCTACTGTCTGTATATTTTTTGGTTCTTCAGCTTCTTGTTTCAAGTTCTTTAAAAAATTTTAATTTACAAATTTTCTCATCCTAACTTCAACAAACATGGAAAATTCCAACAGAACCACTGTTCTGATTAAATTCTAAAATTTCAGTGAAAATGCTCAGATAGTTTGACTTTGTTTTTTAACTGACTGGTAGAAAATGTTAGTAGGTTGTTTGTTTTCTTAAAAAAATAGAATTTGAAGAAATTTCTAAAGAGACATTCTCTCCTATAGATTTCCTTTACAGCTAGAAAATGGTCAAGCTATGGAATGTACAGTAGCTCAATATTTTAAACAAAAGTATAGTCTGCAGCTGAAATACCCCCATCTTCCCTGTCTCCAAGTGGGACAAGAACAAAAACATACATACTTGCCACTTGAGGTAAGCTAATTTTTTTTTCGCCAATCAGCCAATCTTTTGAATAAGTTAAAAAAAAAAAAAAGTGTGTTCTAAATTAGTGGCAGAATTTGGTACTAATTCCTAAAACATTTTGGGCATATAACTTCACTGTGTAACAGAATTTTCATTTTACTGGAAATGGGGCATGTAAAATACAGTATGGCAATGGCCTAAAATATAGAAACCAATTTCTCTTTGCCTCTTGGTAGGTCTGTAATATAGTGGCAGGACAGCGATGTATAAAGAAGCTCACAGACAATCAGACTTCCACAATGATCAAAGCAACCGCAAGATCTGCTCCTGACAGACAGGAAGAAATCAGCAGACTGGTCAGTAAGGCATGGTCTTCAAAATAAGCTAGCTTTCAGAGGAAAAAAAAAGAAAACTCCTGATGGGACACAGTTACTTTTTGGTTTTTATATGTGCAGGCTTTCCTGTTCTTTAGGTGAAGAGTAACAGCATGGTGGGTGGACCTGATCCATACCTTAAAGAATTTGGTATTGTTGTCCACAATGAAATGACAGAGCTCACGGGCCGGGTGCTCCCAGCACCAATGCTGCAATATGGAGGCCGGGTAAGCTTTTTATTTTATTAAGTAAGCTTCTTCTACAACCAGTTTAAAAGCAGAATAACACACTGAATTTACCGTTAGTTTTGGTCATTATTACTTGTTTTCTTTTGGCTGATACCAATAAGAGTTTTGTTTATCCGCTGCCAATGTTAAAATGGTCTTGGATTATAATGTCTTTCTTTCTTTCTTTTTTTAAGAATAAAACAGTAGCCACACCCAACCAGGGTGTCTGGGATATGCGAGGAAAGCAGTTTTATGCTGGCATTGAAATTAAAGTTTGGGCAGTTGCTTGTTTTGCACCTCAGAAACAATGTAGGGAAGATTTACTAAAGTGAGTATCTTCGTATTGCTATGAAATGACGTCTTTGATGTGATGTACCGTGTACCCTGGAACTAAATCCCCGACTCCTGTAGTGATACCATCTGGCTATATGAAAATGACCTTGTATGTTTCAGATTTCAAACTTGGGAATTACATTAAGAATCTGACTCAGCTTCCTTACATTCAGAGCAGAAATGTGTGACTCACAAACCTGAAGTGGTCAGTGCTGGTTGGCAGATTCTTGAGTTCTTGATGAAGCTTCCACAGCTCATCTCCTTTGATATTAATTGTATCTTTTCAGCTAAGATAAAAACTAGTTTATTTTTAATCAGTATAATTTACTTGTGAGCTTGTTTAGCTGCAGGGTCACTGACTAAGATTAGTGGCTCACATCTTACAGATGTAGCTATCTATATAATGGAAGTTAGTGAGAAGAGTGGAAAAATCAAGGCAAGAAAAGGGAATGGGGATGAAAATTAAAGAATCCTATAAAATATTGGCAAATGCACAAAAAAAATTATTCTGAAAGCTTTAAACATAGTAGAAGTAACTTCTTAAGTCCAAAATTTTCAACTTCAAAATGAATTTTACTTTTTTTAAGTGGTGGTTTATTTTTTCCAACAGTTTCTACATGTATGTAATTCAATGATATTGATTACATTCTTCAAGTTGTGCAACCATTCTCGCTATCTTTTTCCAAATTATTTCACCACTATTAACATAAACTCAATGCCCCCTAAGAAAAACTCCCCTCTCCCCCAACCCTGGTAACCACTAATAATGTTTGGTTTCCGTGTCTTTGCTTATTTCATATAAGCGAGATCATACACTATTTGTCCTTTTGTGACTGATTTATTTCACTCAGCATAATATTTTCAACGTTCATCCACGTAGTGGCGTGCATCAGGACTTCATTTCTCTTTATGGCTCAGTCGTATTCCGTTGTATGTATATACCACGTTTTGTTTGTCCATTCATCTGTTGATGGATATTTCGGTTGTTTACACATTTTGGCTATTGTGAAAAATGCAGCAGTGAACATTGGTGTACAGGTGTGATGATTTCTTTTGTCATTTCTATTGAACCAAATCTGTTACAAGTCTGAATGTAACCTAAACACACTCATTTCGTGACAGCGTATTTCTGTGTTGTCAGGTAAGCATAAGCTTACCCAACTATTTTAGTAACTTTTGACCTTGCTTTTCTTTACTCTGGAATTACTGATTTGAAAGTTTTAAACAGCCATGCTATTCTAGTCCCCAAGGCCCAGCTGAGATATAATTATTTAAAAATTAAAAATGATAATTTGATAGCTTAATAATACAGATTCTTCTCTGCTATAATTGTAGTGATACAACTGCTTGTCTTTTTTTGGCAACCAGGAAAATTTTTTTTTAATTTTGGTTAAAGCCCTAAAACATAGGCTAGAGCCCTCAAATGTACTCTGTAATAAAAGCACTGTGCCACTGGTTCTATTTTAACAGAAGTTTCACTGACCAGCTACGTAAAATCTCCAAGGATGCAGGAATGCCCATCCAGGGTCAGCCGTGTTTCTGCAAGTACGCACAAGGTGCAGACAGCGTGGAGCCCATGTTTAAGCATCTGAAAATGACATATGTGGGCCTGCAGCTAATCGTAGTTATCTTGCCCGGGAAGACACCAGTATATGGTATGGACCCTGTTTAATGCTGAGTAACAAATAGTAGGTGTAACAGTCAGGATAAACTAGGTTATAACAAACAGCCTCAAACTTTAAGTGGCTCAAAGCAACAGGGGTTGATTTTTCATTCTTGTTATGTGTCCATTGAGGGTAGATGGGGCTCTGCTCCATGTTATCATGCCATTCTTACTCCTGGACCCATACTGGCAGAGCAGCTGCTATTTGGAAAATTGTTGGCCCCAAGCCAGAGGGAAAGGAGAGCTCTGGAGGGTCTAAACATCTGCAACAGCTTGGCCGTAACTAGCCTTATGGCCCTACCAGCCTGGGTTGGGGGAGTGGGGATGAGGGGCAGGAAATGCAATGCAATCCTACCCAGAGGTCCAGAGCAGGGAGAACTGGACATGCTTGGTGAAAAGTACTTAGGAATATCAGAGTGGGAGAGCCTGACACTTCCAGAAAAGGATCTGTTTAGTTTGTGTCTATTATAAGAATGATACAAAGTTCTTTTGGCTATCACCTAAGTAAGGGATTTAGCAACTACAGACCAGCAGCTAGAACTTCATAAAATTTCTTCAACCTTCTCTGTATTTGCTTCTTTTGTTACCTTTTGTTTATCCCTAGTTTCTAGAGGGGGAAAAACAACTTTTAGAATTCAAAAGGCTGGTGTGTCTACTGAGAGGGAGGGGCTGGGAAAACTGGTTCCTTTGCCAGAACAGTCACGTGGGAAAAGGAACCTCAAGGAATCCAGCGAGTGGTGGCAGCCAGCACCAGAGAATAAAGGAAACAGGCTGGCTTCAAGGCCTGCAGGAGGGAAGAAAAGGAGAGGGAAGAGGGCCTATCTAAACTGGGGTAAAAAAAAAAAAAAAATTGCCCTGGGGGTTTAGTAGATGAAAGAGCTGACAAAAGAGAAGCATCTAGCACAGTGTACAGTATATAGTAGGCACTCTGTAAAGTTAACGTGTGATTTTTTTTTTCCCTTTGCTCTTAATAATTTGGAAAATATTTAAACATTTTAAAATTAATTAATTAATTTTTGTAGCGGAGGTGAAACGCGTTGGAGATACCCTCCTGGGCATGGCCACACAGTGTGTCCAAGTAAAAAATGTAGTGAAGACCTCACCCCAAACCCTTTCCAATCTTTGCCTGAAGATAAATGCAAAGCTCGGAGGAATTAACAATGTGCTTGTACCTCATCAAAGGTAAGAGTCTTAACTCTGTTTTTCCTCCTGTTTTACTAAAATCTGACTTACATAATGGGGGCGGTGGTTCAGTGGTAGCGTTCTCACCTTCCATACGGGAGACCCAGGTTCATTTTCTGACCACTGCACCTCAAGCACAGCCACCACCTGTCAGACAGTGGAGGCTAGTGTGTTGCTATGAGGCTGAACAGATTTTAGCAGAGCTTCCAGACTAAGACAGACGAGGAAGAAAGGTCTGGTGATCTACTTCCGAAAAAATCAGCCAATGAAAACCCTATGCATCACAACAGTCTGATGCTGTTGTGCGTGGGATCACCATGAGTCGGGGGCAAACTCCGTGGCGGCTAATAATAATTTACAGAATGTACAGTAAAGCTCACAAATCTCAAGTATACATTTCAATTACTTTTTCTTACATATGTATACACCCATGTAACCAATACCCAGATTAATATATAGAATATTTCCAGCACCCCATCAGGTTTTCTGTGGGCCCTCTCAATAGAAAATCCCCAAAGATAGCCACTATCCTGACCTCTAGCGTCTTAGATTAGTTTTGCCTGTTTTCAAACTTCATATAAATGGAGTCGTACAGTATGTGTCTGTCTTCTTTTGCTCGACATTGTGACTGTGAGATTCATTCATGTTGTTGCATTTAGTAGTAGTTTATTCTTTTTCATCACTGTATATTATTTCATTATATGAATATAACACAAAATTTTAATCTGTTCTACCACTGATGGGTATTCTTGTATATTCATTGCACAATTCTTTTACATTTTTGGTGAACTCAAGCACTCTTTCTCCTGTATGTATCTATAGGTCAGGAGTGGAATTGCTGAATTATAGAGAATACATGTATTTAGCGTTAATAGATACTGTCAAATAATTTTTTAAAGTGCTTGTTTTCAGTTCCATGTACGTTCTGCAATTCAGTATCAGTTGTAGAAACTGATACCAAGGGATACTGTGCTGGGAGGTTTTTCTCTTCACACATTGAGAGTTTGTTAAATTTGAGTTAGGTTTTTGTTTTTTGTTTTTTTAATCTCCCCTTCCTAGTATTATAGAAGAGCCATGTTCACTTCTTCAGACAGTTCAGATTCATTGTATTTGGTTGCACAGATGCTTGCCAAAAAAAAGAAAACCAAGCCCATTGTCACTGAGTCGATTCTGACTCATAGAAAGTGACCCACTGCCACTCTTTCTTCCTCAGATCAGCTGGTGGGTTTGAACCACTGACCTTTCAATTAGTAGGCAAGCACTTAAGCACTGCGCCAGCAGGGCTCCTTATACACGTACTTTGTGTGTCTTAAAGTTGTTTCCCAGTGGGTACAAGTCTTTATTCTCTTTTATGAGATTATATCTGTGATTATATCTGGTGAGTTTACTAAACCCGAACATTTTCGTGTGTGTGTCTGATAGCAGCAACATCTCCTTAAATCTGAGCAGGCCCTCGGTGTTCCAGCAGCCCGTCATTTTCCTGGGAGCGGATGTCACGCACCCCCCTGCGGGGGATGGGAAGAAGCCCTCCATTGCTGCTGTCGTTGGCAGTATGGATGGCCACCCCAGCCGGTACTGTGCCACCGTTCGGGTGCAGACCTCCCGTCAGGAGATCTCTCAGGAGCTCCTCTACAGTCAGGAGGTAATCCAGGACCTTACTAACATGGTGCGAGAGCTGCTGATCCAGTTTTACAAATCTACCCGCTTCAAACCCACTCGGATCATCTATTACCGTGGAGGCGTATCTGAGGGACAAATGAAACAGGTACTCTTTCATTATTCCAATGTTGCTCTTTGGGGCTTCTAAGAGTCAGATGGAACTTCCTCCCACCTGCTACCATGGGAAAATCAGATCTGAGAGATGCTAGGAGAGTTCTCAGTTAAATATAATTCCATTTCTAACTCCTAGGTAGCTTGGCCGGAACTAATAGCAATTCGAAAGGCATGCATTAGCTTGGAAGAAGATTACCGGCCAGGAATAACCTATATTGTGGTGCAGAAAAGACATCACACACGACTCTTCTGTGCAGATAAAACAGAAAGGGTAAGAAGACATAGTACAAGCCTTGTTATCTGAGGCTGTTGCAAGTGACTGTGTTTTTGAGTGGGTTTATATGTAATTTTTTTGTCTAAAAGTACAAGTGCCTAATAATCATTTAATAAATAGCACTAATTGCAGTTGAGGCTAGATGATCGATTCTGAAAGATACAGGTTTCAGGACTGAATTATTTCTCTTGTGTGACAGAAATGCTGGTTTCCAGAGTTTGGGGGAGTGAGAGACATGCCAGGTACACTGTGGTGACACAGGCAATCTCCAAAGGACAGACTTATCTATTTGGACTTTATTGCCATTTGCTACTTTTTGTTGCCAGTGCCTAGCCAAGGCTCTAGGAAATTCTAGAAGAATTTCTGTTCAAAACTTTTACTTCAGTGCAGGAGATTCTCAAGGCACAAACTTCGAATGCTTATGATATTACACTTTTTAACAATGGGCAAATTACTTTGCTTCTCTAAGCCACAATATTCTCATCTGTAGAATGGGAGATAAGAACAATATCTCTCTCACAGGGTTGTTGTAAGGATTAAATTAATAAATGAATGTTAATTTTGGGCACAATTCCCAGCCCTTAATAAAAGGCATTTTATGTTATCTGTTTATAATCTGTTGTTTGCGTGTAAACTAGGTAAGTTAACCAATTGCTGTCAAGTCAATTCAATTATGACTCATGACCCATGTGTGTAGAGCAGAACCATTCAATAGGGTTTTTAAGGCTGTGACCTTTTGGAAGCAGATCACCTGGCCTTTCTTCCGAGGCACCTCTGAGTAGGTTTGAACTACCAACCTTTTGGTTAGTAGTCAAGCACTTAACCATTTGTATCACCCAGTTACAGATACATAATGTTGGATCACTTTGCTCCTTTACTCTTGCTTATGACATTATTTTATCTGGCACAGGCCCTCCCTGTTTCATCCCCAAGGAGACCAGATCCTTGTGTTGCCTAATCTTATGGGTCACTCTCATTATTTTCTAGTACATCCCTAGTTTTTGTCTCCAATCCAAGGCTGAGCTATTTCTGTTTTCTGAATCATTACTGAAAAAAAGATTCTTTTATCCTTGGGCCACAGGTCCACCAATCAGCTCAGATTAAAAGTGCTGTCTTCTCAATTGCCCAAACTCTGATTCAACAATACTTCTTAGACTTTGCTAATACAAATTCCCCGAACTCTTGCCTAAACTATGAGTACAAAACATCCTGCCAACCCTCCTCAACTGCTGTTGTCATCCCTCTGTTGACTTGTCTTATGACCTGGATTATCTTTCTAAAACCCCAAGCTATTTCATAGTTTTGTTCTTTACCGTTCAGTGTCACTACTAATCTTTCAAGACTGACGGTGTCAGTCTTTGGTTTATGTTGCACCCCCAATATGCCCCAACATCCTCAATTCTCTATTAAAACCCCCATCTTGCCAATATTCAGCTCTGAATCAGTCCATTTTTTCATTCAGCGTGTTCATTGGCTTTGCTTCTACTCTTAGGCTGATAGGGGTTGCTGGGGTGAAAAAAATCATTTGTTTAATAATGAACCTATTACAAATGCAAATCTCAGCCAGGCTTCTGATGCTGCTTTGGCAATTCTTTCATTTACACTGTTCCTCATAGCGTCTGTTCCAGACCTATATACTCTTCTCAAGTCCCTTCCTTGTCCATGATGCCTTCATTGCCAGCAAAATCCTACCTTCTATTTCCCCTAGAAAATAGAATCTAGAAAGAATTTTCTCAGCTTCCTCTCTTTTACTTTCGTTAAATCTTCACCTACCTGTGCTTCGTCCACCTGTGCTTTTGATCCTAATCCTTTCTGCCTTCTCTAGAATCTTACTTCATTAATTACCTATTATTTTTCAAAATTTCAGTCTTTCCCATTCTATTGTCTCCCTCCCCTCACCCTATAAAGTTGCTGAAGTCTTCCTCAGTCCTCCCAATAAATTTTGCCCCACTTCTCCCTCAGTCTACCTGCCGTCTTATCTTTCTTCCATTTCATGATCAAACTTTTTAAAAAAAATACTTGACTTTCTAGTTCTGCCTTCTCACCTCATACTTCAGTTCTCTGAAGACGGGATTCTATTTCAGTGACTCTGTTGACTTCTCTCAATGACTTGCTCCTTTCAAATCCAGGGATAACTTGTCAGGCTCCCTCACTGACCTCTTTGCAGCATTTAAGACAATCACCCCCCTTCACTGACCTTAGCAATGTGACTTTCTTTTTTTTTTTAATTATTTTTCATTTTTTCCCATACAAAAATTTATACCTACTTTGTTATGTGGCTCTAATTGCTCTCCCCGTACTGTGACAGCACACTCCTCCTTTACACCCTTGATTCCCCATGTCCCTTCAACTAGCTCCTAACCCTCTCTACCTTTCCATCTCATCTCCGGACAGACGCTGCCCGTTTAGTCTCTTGTATCTACTTAAGCTAAGAGACACACTCCTCACAAGTATTACTTTATGTCCCACAGTCCAGTCCAATCCCTGTCTGAAGAGTTGGCCTCGGAGATTGTGTTAGTTCTGGGCTGATAGAGAATCCAGGGGCCATGCTTTCCAGGGTTCCTCCAGTCTCAGTCAGACCATTAAGTCTGGTCTTCTTACTAGAATTTGAGTTCTGCACCCCACCTTTCTCCTGCTCCATCCGGGACTCTCTGTTGTGTTCCCTGTCAGGGAGGTCATTTGTGGTAGCTAGGCACCAACTAGTTCTTCTGGTCTCAGGCTGATGAAGTCTCTGGTTTATGTGGCCCTTTCTGTGTCTTGGGCTGATACTTTCCTTGTGTCTTTGGTGTTCTTCATTCTCCTTTACTCCAAGTTGTTGGGACCAATTGATGCATCTTACGTGGCCGCTTGCAAGCTTTTAAGACCCCAGACGCCACTCACCAAAGTAGGATGCAGAACATTTTCTTAATAAGCTTTGTTATGCCAGTTGACCTAGATGTCCCCTGAAAGCATGGTCCCCATACTCCTACACCTGCTACTCTGTCCCTCAAAGTGTTTGATTGTATCGAGGAAACTTCTTAGCTTTGGTTTAGTCCAGTTGTGCTGACTTCCCCTGGAGTGTTTGCTGTCCTTCCGATCACCTAAGATAATTCTTATCTACTATCTGGTTAGTGAATAACCCTCACTCTCCCTCACCACCCTCGTAACCATCAAAGAATGTTTTCTTCCGTGTTTAAACCTTTTCTTGCGTTCTTATAATAGTGGTCTTATACAATATTTGTCCTTCTGTGACTGACTAAAGTCACTCAGCATAATGACCTCCAGCTTCCTCCACTTTATAAGATGTTTCATGGCTTCGTTGTTGTTCTTTATGGTTGCATAGTATTCCTTTGTGTGGGTATACCATGATTTGTTTATCCATTCTTCTGTTGATGGGCACCTAGGTTGTTTCTGTCTTTTTGCTGTTGTGAACAGTGCTTCAATGAACATGGGTGTGTGTGCATATATCTATTCGTGTGACAGCTGTTATTTCTCTAGGATATATTCCAAGGAGCAGGATTGCTGGATCGTATGGTACTTCTATTTCTAGCTTTTTAAGGAAGTGAAATGAATTTCCAAAGTGGTTGTACCATTGAACATTCCCACCAACAGTGTATAAGTGTTCCAGTTCTCCACAACCTCTCCAGCATTTGTTATTTTGTGTTTTTTGGATTAATGCTAGCCTTCTTGGGGTGAGATGATACCTCATTGTGGTTTTGATCTGCATTTCTCTAATGGCTAATGACCGTGAGCATTTCTTCATGTGTCTGTTAGCTGTCTGAATATCTTCTTTGGTGAAGTGCATGTTCATATCCTTTGCCCATTTTTTAATTAGGTTATTTGTCTTTTTGTTGTTGAGGTTTTGCAGTATCTTGTAGATTTTACAGATTAGATGCTAATCAGATTGTCATAGTCAAAAATTGTTTCCCAGTCTGTAGGTTGTCTTTTGATTCTTTTGGTGAAGTCTTTTGATGAGCATAAGTGTTTGATTTTTAGGAGCTCCCATTTATCTAGTCTCTTTTCTGGTGCTTGTGCATTGTTACTTATGGTTCATATTGTGTTTATGCCATGTATTAGGGCTCCTAGCATTGTCCCTATTTTTTCTTCCATGATCCTTAT
>NW_004443951.1:21439933-21475896 GCF_000243295.1 Trichechus manatus latirostris | reverse complement strand
TAGATAGCCACCAAGTGTGTGGTGTAGGCTCTCACTTACAGTCCTAGACAAGCATGGGTGATTGGTGTAGGTACAAGCATCTGGCTGCAGCAGGGGGACATACCCTGAGCAAGGCGGGGGGCTGATGACTGCCCCCGAGTGTCCAGGAGAAAGGCGTGTCCCTGTTTCCTGGAGCACATAGGTGTGTGGGTTTTGCAGCCAGACTGTGAGCACCTAATGCTGTTGGCTGTAAGGACTGGGGGCACCTCTTACTCATAGGCTCCTCTCGCAGGTGGCTAAGTGGTGTGGGTAGAGCCACCAGTCCTCAGGCCCCTGATGTGGGTAGGTGAAGACCCTGCCTAATGGGCAGAGCAGTGTCAAATGTCAAGAACCTACCATTTCACAGCTGAAACAGTTGAAGTTAGAGTTCTGGTATATACCCTTTTGTACTGTGGTAATGAGGGCCTACGCTCTTGAGATGGGCCCACACAAGTCTGTGCAGGGGGAAAGGCACTCAGAGTCCATGGATCCCTTATACCTGTGCCTAGGCAAAGGAGCTGTGCCTACCCTAGGTTCCTTGCTTAGGGGAGCTGGCAGTTTATTTTTTCCCCGTTGTTAATTTGTTCACTCTCCAAGGCAGGGAGAATGGCTCCGGGCATGTGATGGATCCTACGTCTGGCCCAGGGGATTCAGCAATTCCTGAAGCAGGTCCAGGACCCAGTGCAGAACAGGGAGCAGGGAGGTAAATGGGAGAGAGGTTTTTCCCTAAGGGGGTGTTTTTGATCCGAGTGTAGGCCTTATGCAATTACTTATCTTTCACCAGATAGAAGGCTGCTTCTCACTGGTTCTGGGTGGCCATGTAGACTCTCTGGCACTAGGTCTCTGCCAGCGCGGAAGATGCACCTCCCGAGCTCAGCTGCTTGCCTGCCTCATTGCTCACCCAGGAGCTACTTAGGCCTGAAGGGCTCAGGCTCTCGCTGAGTCAGGTCTGGCAGCTCCTTGCTGCTTCCAAACCGCCTCTTCCCCCCCCGCCACTCTGTCCAGCTCCTCAACTCTGCCTTTGATGTTCAGGGCTCCCAGATTGCCATATATAATCAAATCACTTGTTTTTTCAGGTCTTTGTTGTAAGACAGTCCACCAGAAGTGTCTGACTACTCCGCCATCTTGGCCCCACCTCCAGCAGTATGACTTTCTGGGTCCACCGCCCACCTCTATAACGAGGCTTTCTTTGACTTCTCTTCTTCTTTCTGTCCATTAAACACTGATGTTTCCTGGCATTTCATACTTCTCCATCTTTTCTCAATCTCAGCTTTCTTGCTTTAGTCTCAGCCACTTTTCTGGGTTTACTGATTTGCTTATAGGCAGTCCCTGGGTTAAGAACATCCAACTTATTTACAGCCCTTAGTTACGAACCAACCACCGTAAAGCCTATTATGTTAAAAATTTGAGGTAGGTGTGATGGTTCTTAATAAAAAACAGGTGCTACTGTGTGACACACATCAAAACATTATTATTCTTATTACTGTATTATTATGTTAAAGATGTTTTAGTGTATCTGGAAGTGTTTCTTTAATGTTTTTTATGCATAGAAAGGCATATTATATACTATATACTAAGACAAACATTTGACTAACTGACGTTACAAACGAACAGTACCTAACTGTTTCGACTTGCATACAAATTTGACGTAAAAACAGATTTAGAAATGTAAATCATTCATAATCCAAAAACTGCCTGTATTTGTTGTTTTTATGTGCTGTCCAATCAATTTTTGACTCAGTGACCCATGTGAGAGCAGAATTGCCCCATAGGGTTTTCTAGGCTGTAATCTTTATGGAAGCAGATCACCAGTTCTTTTCTCCCATGGAGCCACTGGGTGGGTTTGAACTGCCAACTGTTCGGTTAGCAGCTGAGTGCTCTACCATTGCTTTACCAGGCCTTCTTTATTTGCTTATAGATTCCTCCATCTGTATTTCCAGATCCAAACCTTTCTATGCAGCCCTTGATCTGCACTTCCAAATGTCTACTAGACATATCTACTTAGATGCCCTATAAGCAGTGTATCAGGCAGGATAGGCTAGATTATGCAGTGGTAACAAAAAACCCAAAACCTTAGTGACTTCTTTATTTCTTGCTCACATTACACATTCATTGTGGGTCTGCTGCAGCTGTGACCCTGCTGTCCTGTCTTTGGAACCTCAGCTGTCAGAGAAACATCTATCTGGAACCTCGCCAGTTGTTTGGCAGAAGGGGAGAAAGATACACGACATGCTGGCTCCTAAAGCTTCTGCCCAGAAGTAACACAGTTCAGGCCACATTTTATCAGCCAAAGCAAGTCACATGGCCACCCTCGAGTTAAGTGGGTGGGGATGTATAATCCTCTCCCCAGGGAGGAGCACTGAGGGAGTGAGCTAGAATATTTGGCAACAGTCATACAATCTACCACATGCATTTCAAGCAAAACACGTCTAAACCTTCTACTTATTGTTTTATCCTCATCCAAATCGTATTTTTCCGCCTCTTTTCCTTATGTTCTCTAGGTGTGTGTTAAGTCAGTCAAGCTAAAAACTTTAGGGAAAAAAAAAAAAAACCCATTGTCATCAAGTCAATTCTGACTCATAGTGACCCTATAGGACAGAGTAGAACTGCCCCATAGAGTTTCCAAGGAGCACCTGGTGGATTTGAACTGCTGACCTTTTGGTGAGCAGCCATAGCATTTAATCCCTGTGCCACCAGGGTAGTTGTCTTTAAATTCTTCTCCTTCTTCCTGTACTCCCATACCCAGCTGGTCAAATAGTCCTCTGTGCTCTGCCCTGAAATCTCTCTCCTACCAGTCCTTCCTCCTGTGTGTTCCCACTGGCCTGAACACAACTCTTCTGGATTACAGAAGACTCCAAGCTGTCTCCCTAGCTCTATTCCTCCCTTGCAAGTGCATCTTCCGCCCTGCTGTCAGGGCTGGGTTTTTAAAATACAGATCTTATTGTGCCACTCCCCTGCTCAGAAATCTTCAAGGATTCTCCGCTGCCTACCAAACACTTTCCTGTGGCGTTCCGTGTTTTCCCAAGGTAGTCAAAACCTAATATTTTAGTTTAATCTTTCAGCGTGCCCTCATGCACTTCCATTTCCCATATACACTGTGCCTTTTTATCCCACCTGACCGCCTTTTTCATTGTTTTTGTTAAAATATAATTTAGATATAGTGAAATTTGCCCTTTTTAGTGTACAGTTCCGTGAGTTTTAACAAAGGCACGTACTCGTGTAACGACCATCACAATCAAGATATAGAACAATTCTATCGCACCAGGTTCTCCTGTGCCCTTTTGTAGTCAACCGTTTCTCCTACACCAGCCCCTTGCAACCACTGATCTGCTTTCTGTCCCTATAGTTTTGCCGTTTCCAGAAAGTCATATAAATGGAATCATACAGCCTTTTGAGTCTGGCTTCTTTTACTTAGCATAATGTATTTAAGATTCATCGAGGTTACTGTGTGCATCAGTAGTTTGTTCCTTTTTATTGCTGAGTTGTATTTCATGGTATAGATGTACCACAGTTTGTTTGTCCGTGCCTGAGGTTAGGGATATTTGGGAGGTGTTTCTAGTTTTCATCCCATCCTCCTTTTCAGCTTCCACTTAATCCTATAAAGCATGACTCAAATATTCCTCCCTCAGTCCCCAGCTCTTCCCAGTGTCTTCTATAATGTCCTTTTCACATTGCGTTGCAGTTCGTTGTATGTGGTTTTCATTAAGGGCAGGAGGACAAGTTCATTTGCTCTGCCTGTTCCTCTCCGTCTTATCCCCAACATCTGCTGCAGAGCCTGGCACATGAGTGCTCAAGCAATAATTCATGAATTCGATACACCTGGCTCCCCTTTTCCCTGGGGCAGCACCTCTTTCGGCTCTCATGTGATTTTTAAAAAAAAGAGATTCCATGATCAAATACATTTGGGAAATGCTGTATACTCCTATCTCCCTCGTTGAGATTATGCATTACTACTAAGTAAAGGTTCTGAGAAATCATACAGTTGAAAAGTCTTTTTAACTTTGGTTTAACTCAAACCAAAAAACCAAACCTGTTGCTGTCAAGTTGATTCCGACTCATAGCGACCTTATAGGACAGTAAAACTTCCTCATAGGGTTTCCAAGGCTGTAAATCTTTATGGAAGCAGACTGCCACATCTTCCTCCTGTGGAGCAGCTGGTGGGTTCATATCTTCTGTTTAGCAACCTGAGCACTTAACCATTGCAGCACCAGGGCTCCTTACAGTTTGACCCAAGGTTTCTCAAATTTGTTTGACCATAAAACACCTAAATACATTCTGCAGGGCTAATATTCCTAAAGAACACACTTTGGGAAACTGACATACAATACTAGAACCATTATAAGTCAATTACATTTTCTCTTGTCTAACTAGGTGCCCAATATCACATATGAATTTGATGGAAGGAGATTTTTTCCCCCTGTACTCATAGATGTATACATTGGTGTATGATTGTCAGCTGAAGGCAACAATAGTTGGAAGGGAGCCAAATAAATTTCCATCATATTTGTGCTTATATGCTAAATAGACTTCTTCGTATTGAACCCTGCTGTACAACAGAAGAGAGTGAAAATTGACCAAATCACAAGATTTAATTCCTTTCCTCATAAATGCGCTTTTGCAGTTCTTTTCTCTGCCTCCCTAGAAGTTTGATTTTAGAGTTCTGGCTGTAGAAGAACCTTAGCATTTTAAAGGTGTAAGAGATCATCACCTAATTTTATAGATGATTAGATTAAGGACCAACGATATTATGCCTTGTTCAAGGGATGTAGTTGCAAGGCTGGGCCTAGATCTGAAACTCTGCCTTCTTGAGTCCCATTTCAGTGCCTCCTTCCTAATAATGCATGTGCCGGTGGCTTAAATTCTTTTATTGATCCCAAAAAAGTATTTGTTTTGTTGAATCTGGTGAACCAGTTCAAAGATTCCTTCACATGAATTTTTACTGAAAGTTGTGGATATTTTTTACTCCATATAAGGAATAAATCTGATTTTGTAGGGGGGAGAGTCCATATTAAATGTCAATTTTTTTTTGCCTCTGTGAACATATCAATGTGTCATCTGTAAATAGATAGAGGTAAAATAATACTTTGTCTGGATTCTCCTAGAGAGACTCTGGAGTATATTTGTTTGAGAAAATACCTAAGGATGAAATGGTTAGGTTAAGGGAATTCAGTATCTTGAATTATACTGGTTTTCAATACTTAAAAGCAGTTTACCAGCTTGTTGCCAAGTTAACACATAAAAGAAAAAAAATGGCCTGAGCGCAGTTTGGCACTTGGGTGACTAATTACTTTTTTTTTTTTTTTGGTAGGTGGGGAAAAGTGGCAATGTACCAGCAGGCACTACAGTGGATAGTACCATCACACATCCATCTGAGTTTGACTTTTACCTCTGTAGTCATGCAGGAATTCAGGTAATTTGGAAGCTGGTCCAGATCTTTGACTTGATAGGGCTATGTTTGTAAATTCAGCAACTAGCTTGAGTAGACTTGTTATTAAACACTGTACATAACTCTGTTAATGCTTGTAGCCTAAAACTGTTAACTTTTGGTCTAAGTATCAGCTTGTAGGTGTGCTAGGTAGAAATACTTCTGAGTTTAACTAGTAGGTTTCAATTCTTCTCTTCTCTTGGATAGTCAACCTGTATCAGAAATATATTAATCATAAAACTCTCTCTCTAGGGAACCAGCCGTCCTTCACATTACCAGGTCTTGTGGGATGACAACTGCTTTACCGCAGATGAACTCCAGCTACTGACCTACCAGCTGTGTCACACCTATGTGCGGTGCACACGCTCAGTCTCTATTCCAGCCCCTGCCTACTATGCCCGGCTTGTAGCATTTAGAGCAAGGTATCATCTGGTGGATAAAGATCATGACAGGCAAGTTTCTCAGACAGAATAAAATCTCTTTGTATTTTAGCAGCCTGTTAAAAAATAAGTTACCGTAGAAAAACTTTTCGGAAGATTTAAACTTCCTTTTAGGGTTTAAATTGCAAGCAGTGAATAAAATTGCATGTGTCTTTGAGAGCTTATAATGTGACTTTTGGTCCAAGAAGTGCTGAACTTGTTTATTCTTGTATCATTTGTCTAAAACCTGCCCAAGGAAAGTTTGGAACTGCCTGTGGTTTTGCCATAGAACCAAATGTATTTCAGTTCTGCTCCAGCCTCAAAAGGTGGTCAGCCCAGCACTTTGGCTTGAGTTAGAGACAGGCCTGTAGACTCCACCTCATGCAAGGGGGACGTCCTTACCAGTTCGCTTTGCTTTCAGTATAATCTGGAAGAATAAACGAGAGTGAACTTGAGTGTCTATGGAGGGGAGAAGTGCCAGACCATTCTTACCCCCAGACAGGGATCTTAAGGCATTTTGACCTGTTACTGAGCTACTATTAAATACCTAAACAAGCTCTCTGCATTAATTTTCTTTTCCAAATGACCATCTGTGAAGTGTAGCAGTTTCTTGGCTTTTCCCCAAGTCTGAATTCAGCTGCTAAATAGTAGACATTCCACTGCAAGTCTATTTCTGTAAGGGCTGAAGATATGCTATTGTGGAAAATGTCCAGCTGTGGCTTTGCACCTTCCATTCTGTAATATACATTCATTCATTCAACACATTTATAAGGTATTGACTGTGTGCCCAGTACTGTGCTAAAAAACCCCTCAAAACCAAACCCACTGCCATTGAGTAGATTCTGACTCATGGCAACCCTATAGGATGGAGTAGAACTGCCCTATAGGGTTTCCAAGGCTGTAAATCTTTACGGAAGCAGACTGCCACATCTTTCTCCCACTGAGCAGCTGGTTCGAACTGCAGACCTTTTGATTAGTAGCCAAATGCTTTAATCACTGCACCACCAAGGCTCCTCGGTACTGTGCTAGGTACTAAAAATGCTAAGATGAGTAAGACATGTTTCCTGCCCATGGGGATTTTATGTTTCAGTATAGGAGACAATACAGGCAGATATAAAAACTGACAATTAGCCCAAAGCAGTATAGATAAAAATGCAATGGCATGTCAAAGGAAAGGCAGAGAAGATTTCATAACTGGATGGGCAAGGTTTGGGTCTACCAAGAAGGGAAAAAGATTTTCCAGGCAGAGAGAACAATGGACCCAAAGGAGGGAAAAGAAGTGACATGTTTGGATAATAGCAAGTTTTCTTTGGCTGGAGAATATTAAAGAGGAGTAGCAAGGATGAGGCTTGTAAAGTATCTGAGAGCAAGCTCATATTTGTTAAATGAAAAATGATATTCCTGGGATAGAATAGACAGGACTTGACTGTTAATTGGGAATGAATGGTTGAGGAGGGGATGAAGTAAAAGATGACTGATATTTTAAGCCTAGATGATAAGGGTAATAACAATAACTAGAGAAGTCAGAAGGGAGATGATAATTTACAGTGAACGAAGTCTTGTATATTACATGGTACCCTTAACAGGAATGTTCAGAAGTTGTTACTGTTGCCCCAAGAAACCAAAGTTCAGAGGAGTTATTACTTGTCCAAGGTCATACAGCTAGTAAGGGGAAAGCAAGAAGAGATTGGTGGCACACTAACATTGACTGAGTAGGTGCATTAATTCATTCATTCAACAAACGTTTATTGAGAATATGCAATGTGCTAGGCACTAGGGATACAGTGGTGAATAAAATAGGTAAAGTTGCTGGTTTCTTGGCATTTACATTCCAATAGAGAAAGAAATAATTATCAAATTAATAATTTAATTTCAATCGTGTTTAGTACCATGAAAGAAAAGTACATGATGCCATGAAAGCTGTCCCAGGTGCCTCTGACCTGGACTTTGGAGTCGGGGAAGATTTCTTTGGGGAAAATGACATTTGAAAGAAGACTGAAGGCTAAGTAGTAAAACAGGCAGTGGAGATTCTTATGTAGGCATTGTTAAGGATCTGGACATTATTAATTCTTGCAGCAATTTGTATTGACTGTTATTACTTTATTAATCCTTCCAACAACCCATTAAATAAGTTCTGTTGCGTTTTTCAGTTGATCAAAAGAGGTACATTGTTTTTGTTGTTAGGTGCCATAGAGTCGGTTCCGACTTGTAGCAACCCTATGTACAACTGAACAAAACACTGCCCACTCCTGCGCCATCCTCATAATCGTTGCTATGCCTCAGTCCATTGTTGTAGCCACTGTGCCATTCCATCTTGTTGAGAGTCTTCCTCTTTTTCGATGACTCTCTATTTTACCAAGCATGATGTCTCTCTCCAGGAACTGGTCCCTCCTGATAACATGTCCAAAGTATGTGAGACCTAGTCTCACCATCTTTGCTTCTAAGGAGCGTTCTGGTTGTACTTCTTCCAGGGCAGATTTGTTTGTTCTTTTGGCAGTCCGTGGTATATTCAGTATTCTTCACCAATATCACAATTTAAAGGTGTCAATTCTTCAGTCTTCCTTATTCATTGTCCAGCTTTCTCACGCATATGAGGCAATTGAAAACATCATGGCTTGGGTCAGGGGCACTTTAGTCTTCAAGGTGACATCTTTGCTTTTTAACACTTTAAAGAAGTCTTTTGCAGCAGATTTGCCCAATGCAATGCATCGTTTGATTTCTTGACTGCTGCTTCCATGGGTGTTGATTATGGATCCAAGTGAAATGAAATCCTTGACAACTTCAATCTTTTCTCCATTTGTCATGATGTTGCTTTGGTCTAGTTGTGAGGATTTTTGTTTTCTTTATGTTGAGGTGTAATCCATGCTGAAGGCTGAGATCTTTGATCTTCATCAGTAAGTGCTTCAAGTCCTCTTGACTTTCAGCAAGCAAGGTTGTCATCTGCATAACGCAGATTGGTAATGAGTCTTCCTCCAATCCTGATGCCCCATTCTTCTTCATATAGTCCAGCTTCTTGGATTTTTTGCTCAGCATGCAGATTGAATAAGTATGGTGAAAGTATACAACCCTGGCACACACCTTTCTTGACTTTAAGCCACGTAGTATCTCCTTGTTCTGTTCGAACAACTGCCTGTTGATCTATGTACAGATTCCTCATGAGCACAATTCAGTGTTCTGGAATTCCCATTCTTCGCAATGTTATCCATAATTTGTTATAATCCACACAGTCGAATGCCTTTGCATAGTGAATAAAACACAGGGAAGCATCTTTCTGGCATTCTCTGCTTTCAGCCAGGATCCATCTGACATTAGCAATGATATCCCTCATTCCACGTCCTCTTCTGAATCTGGCTTGAATTTCTATAAGTTCCCTGTCAATGTAGTGCTGCAACCACTTTTGAAAGATCTTTAGCAAAATTTTACTTGCAGTGATGTTAATGTTATTGTTCAATAATTTCTGCATTTGATTGGATCACCTTTCTTGGGAAAAGGCATAAATATGGATCTCTTCCAGTCAGTTGGCCAGGTAGCTGTCTTCCAAATTTCTTGGCATAGACTTAGTGAGCACTTCCAGCCCTGCATCCATTTGCTGAAACATCTCAATTGGTATTCTGTCAATTCCTGGAGCCTTGTTTTTCACCAGTGCCTTCAGTGCACCTTCTTCCTTCAGCACCATCGGTTCCTAATTATATGCTACCTCCTGAAATGGTTGAACGTCAACCAATTCTTTTTGGTATAGTGACCCTGTGTATTCCTTCCATCTTCTTTTGATGCTTCCTGTGTCATTTAATATCTTCCCCGTAGAATCCTTCAGTATTGCAACTTGAGGCTTGAAATTTTTTCCTCAGTTCTTTCAGCTTGAGAAATGCCAAGCATGTTCTTCTCTTTCGGTTTTTTTATCTCCAGGTCTTTGCACATTTCATTATAATACTTTGTCTTCTCAAGCCACCCTTTGAAATCTTCTGTTCATCTATTTTATTTCATCATTTCTTCCTTTTGCCTTAGGTACTCTAAGTTCAAGACCAAGTTTCAGAGTCCCTTCTGACATCCATTTTGGTCTTTTCTTTCTTTCCTGTCTTTTTAATGACCTCTTGCTTTCTTCATGTATGATGTCCTTGATGTCATTACACAACTCATCTCGTCTTCCGTCATTAGTGTTCAGCACGTTAAATCTATTGAGATGGTCTCTAAATTCAGGTGAGATATACTCAAGGTCGTACTTTGGCTCTTGTGAACTTGCTCTAATTTTCTTCAGTTTCAACTTGAACTTGCATATGAGCAATTGATGATCTGTTCCGCAGTCGGCCCCTGGCCTTGTTCTGACTGATGATATTGAGCTTTTCCATCGTCTTTTTCCACAGATGTAGTCGATTTGATTCCTGTGTATTCCATCTGGTGAGGTCCACGTGTATAGTCGCCATTTATGTTGCTGAAAAAAGGTATTTGCAAAGAAGAAGTCATTGGTCTTGCAAAATTCTGTCATGCGATCTCTGGCATCATTTCTATCACCAAGGCCATATTTTCCAACTACTGATCCTCCTTCTTTGTTTCGAACTTTCGCATTCTAATCACCAGTAATTATCAATCCATCCTGGTTGCATGTTCCATCAATTTCAGCTTGTCAAAGTTGGTAAAAATCTTCAATTTCTTCATCTTTGGCTTTAGTGGTTGGTGCATAAATTTGAATAATAGTCCTATTAACTGGTCTTCCTTGTAGGCATATGAATATTATCCTACCGCTGGCAGCGTTGTACTTCAGGATAGATCTTGAAATGTTCTTTTTGCTGATGAATGCAATGCTGTTCTTTTTCACCTTGTCATTCCCGGCATGGTAGACCGTATGATTGTCCGATTCAGAATGGCCATTACCAGTCCATTTCAGCTCACTAATGCCTAGGATATTGTTTATGCGTTCCATTTCATTTGTGACAATTTCCAATTTTCCTAGATTCATATTTTGTACATTCCATGTTCTGATTATTAATGGATGTTTGCAGCTGTTTCTTCTCATTTTGAGCCATGCCACATCAGCAAATGAAGGTCCCAAAGGCTTGACTCCATCCATATCATTAATAAGGTCGACTCTACTATGAGGAAGCAGCTCTTCCCCAGTTGTATTTTGAGTGCCTTCCAATCTAAGGGGCTTATCTTCCGGCACTATATGAAACAGAGTTCTGCTGCTATTCATAAGGTTTTCACTGGCTAAGAGGTATAGCGAGACATAATTAGTTAGTTAAGGAGCCAAGGCCTGGGTCCAAGATCTTCTTGAATCCAGTACTATTTGTGCTATTTGGAGCATGTGAAGTTTAACATGGTCTTCAGTTACGCCTGACTTTTTGGTTTTTTCTCTTTGCAGTGCGGAAGGCAGCCACGTGTCAGGACAGAGCAATGGCCGTGATCCTCAGGCCTTGGCTAAGGCCGTGCAGATCCACCATGATACCCAGCACACGATGTATTTTGCCTGAGAGTCTCAGAAAAAGAACTTAACCAATTTGACACCCCATGCAGCCTCAAAATGTTTCAAATGTCTACCACCTCTAGATAGAGCCAAGTTGACTTCAGGTGGTCTTCTACCAGCAGCTCGGAATAGTTGCACTGAATTTATACTTCGCAGCACTGTCTGATTCATCAACACAATTGAGCCATTTTTTAAAAAAGTAATAGATACTCATAGATTATCTTTTCTGATGCACTGGACTGAATTTTTACCTCAGTGTGCAAAGGCTGATCAGCCTGAACTTTCTAAAGGACTTTACAGGAAAGGTTTCTATAGAATATTTTGCTAGCTGTGGTGTTCACGGCATCCCTCTAGTCTTATAAGAGAAGATTATTCCTTTTTTTTGGTATTCATCCAGTGGGGTGTATGCATAAGTGGGAGAGAGAAATCAAACAATCTACTTCAGTTCAGTGTAACTTTTTAATTGTATGGGTCCATAGACTTTTTAATGGAGATTTCTGACTTCACCACTGTAAATGCCTTTAATGAGCATTAATTTTTGAAAGTTTTACAGAGTTTTATTAGTTTTACTACTTTATCTTATTGATCTCTGCAGACTTGTGCTGGTGCAAGTACAGGCTGCCAGGCAATTGCACTATATTTGGCTGTAGATTCAGACAGGCAGTTCTCTTATTTAGTTGACCTTTGTAAATGTGTAACATAAACAGGTATAATGCATGTCACACTGACAGATAACACTGCCATGGTAAAAGTACTCATGTCTCCCCGTCTCTGAAAAAAAAAATTAGCTTTTAGTATTTTCCAAGTTTTCAGAAGTGCCCATTTTATGCTGCTGTGTGGTTTGTTAGATCTAAATGATTTTTAAACTTTTCTCATACAAAGTTAACTTTGGCAATAAACATTTTTTAAGGGCCCTCCACTTCTTCCCCCTGACAATGTCATTTTCTAGATGAAATTTTGGTATGATTTTTTTCAACTCTTTCTTATATATCACAATCTGGCAATTTCTGAAACCAGTCAGAAAAGACATATATCTCCATGCCTTTTTAAAGACTTATTTTTACCTGTTTTATAGCCACAGTTGGTCTCCTGTCATTTTGTTTTAAAATAGGCTAGAACCAGGATGCTTCCTTACTGGATAGGCCTTGCCAGTCCTTAAGGAACATTGAGTGATGCTGCAACTTGCAAAAATGTACCAGCATTTAAAGCCCTCCCCCCGCCCCCGCCCTAGAATCAAAGTTACTCACACAATTACTTGCAGTGCAAATTTTTTGCCTCTCTTTCAACCTGAAATGTACTTGGTGGGGTTTCCTTCCCTTTATTAAACTAAAACTGTATAGAAAAGCTTGATTTTTCTTAATGGACTCTGGATTCCACTCACAGGGAGATAGGATTCCTTTCTTGTCCAGACAGAGAGTTGATCTAAAGCAAGCATCAGTTAAAATATAGGGAAAAATGAATTCTGTATTTGTTGTTGTGTGCTGTTGAGTCAATTCTGACTCATAGTGACCCTATAGGACAGAATAAAACTGCCCCATAGGGTTTCCAAGGCTAAAATCCTTAGGAAAGCAGATTGCCACGTCTTTCCTCCCACAGAGCCCCTGGTAGGTTTGAACCTCCAACCTTTCAGTCAGCAGCCGAGGGCTTAACCATTGTGCAACCAGGGCTCCTATTCTGTATTTACTGTAGATAATACTTTGTGAATGGACAACAGTTACATAGAGTCTTGGTAGTTCCAACCAGTGTTTCCCAGCCCAAATTGGACTGATTTGTAATTCTGTAGCCTTGAACCTCAGGAGTGAGAGATGGAGAAGGGATAAAAGGCCGAGAGCCACACTCCGTTTGGCAGAGGAAGGTGCTGGGAAGAGATAGACACAAGGTTGTAAAAACAATTTTACCTCCTCTGTGTGGAGACTGCTGATGGGGAAACACTGGATCTAATGGTGAAGGGTGTTTGCTTGAACTCATTAGCCAGTCCAAATCTCTTAAACGAGCCTTCTCAGAATCCCAGCAATATAAAGCACTGTTTTTCTTCAGTCTTTTAACAAGCTTGTAAATACATTGAAGTTTACATTTCCACGTGCTGTTGATCAGAAGCACCACCAGTGTTTGCTGAGACTGGTCTTCTGAGCGTTCTGTAATGTTTGCTGAGTCCTATAGCTCATTAAGATGAGTGCAAATGTTCTTATCTTCTGCAGATAGTGGGATGAAAGCAGGTTCTGTTACTGAGGCACAACATAGGCAGGAGCGAAGAGATGGCAGATGTTCATTTCTTAAGATTTTCTTATTTTTTTGCAAATACCTCACTTGGATAATACAAATCAGGACATGTTGGTGAGGGGCTGACTGCTGCTTTTATTCACACTTGTTCAGGGAGAGCACAGAAAAATACCCTTCAGCGTGACCACTCTGGACCCAAGAGGAGAAAAAACGGAAGAGTTTTTAGGAGAAAGAGGACTCACTGGAGTCCAGGATGTGAACTCTTGGTAGCTAGCTGACTGGCCAGTGGACACCACACTTGCACTTGAGTGTCTCGGGCTTGCTTGTTAATAACACACAGAAGAAACTTGCTTCTCACCATCTCCTGGCACGTACGGAGCAGGGAGCAAAGGTGGAGGCTGGGAAGCCCTGGTCTGCTGGCCTGCAGTTGGGCTGTACGTTCAACCTCGAACAATACAGTTTATAAGACCTCAGTCACTCCTAATACACTGGGCAAATCAGTGTGGTGGTGGAGAAAAGCCGGGAGGCCTATTTTTATAGGAAAACAGTACCATTAAGGGTGCAATGCTGTCATTTTTGGACAAAAGGTAAGAAATAGGGAGGAACTAGAATTATTGGGAAAAAAACTTGCTGAGGGGTGAATCTTTAAGAGGTAGGTAATCGTTACAAAATCAGAGTTGCAGCAATACTATTGCAAGCAAGTCTGAACGCATAGTTTTAATTTAATTCGACTTGACAATTCGAATATGTAACCCCTTGAAAATAACTGAATCATTATGCATGTGTCAATCAATGGGAGGTGTGCATTCTCTAGAAGTAGTTTTAGGGTGTTTGGTTTTTTACAATGCAGCCTATTTAGGCATTGTCATGTGGTGTGAAAGATTTAAATGTAGCAACGTTAAAGAGTAATAATTTGGGGAGAAGGAGCAGGTAAGAGAGCCATGAAGACCCAAATATTGAATCACTTATGTTTTGTTGTTGTTAGCTGTTGCATTTTGAACGGTTTATAAAAGTGAACTAGCTGGTTTAAAGCAGCCAGCAGTCTGGGCAGGCAGAATGTATTCATTCTTACTGTAAGTTCTATTTGCTGCTTCCAAAGGTGTTGATTTACAAGTAGATAAGTTCTATATAATTATAGGATCTGGTGCCCAGCCTATACCAGAGCGTACTTCCCTGGCTCAGCTACCTACCTTTCCAATGGGAAAAGGTAATCCTTGTGCAGATACACTGTTTAACAAGGCTCACCCTTTCTGCCCCGCCCTATTGACCCTTTGTGGATGTGCTGTTAAGATTTTCTTGCTCAATAGCAAGGTGGTAGCTCTGCTTTCATTTTAAGAAAGCGGAGATGAGGGCATTGTATCAATACTGTTTCAACTCCAAGGATTTTTCCTTGTAAAATTAAAGGAAAGGTCTTGTTATTGATTAATAATTTTCTTATCCCTTGCTATTGACATATTCATGCTCTTTCTATGTCTAGTGGCTGAAAATGTTTGCATTTGTTCATTTGATTGATAGTGTAATTTTTGTTTTATATTGTTAGACTTGTAATGTTTTAAAATGTATTTTATTAAATTTGGACTGGATGTATGTCTCTAGCAATATGAGGTACTTTCTAAACTATTAAGGGAGGGGCTGTATCCCCGTGTTGAGATAAAATGATGACTGTTTAAATTTTGAAAAAAAAATTTTTTTTGGCCTGCAGGGATATTTTGTGTTCATGTGTCCAAAAAAAGAATAAACTGGCATTCTTGTGCCAAAAGTTGTTTTTTTCTTGTCAGTTGTCTAATAAATATGGAGTACACTGTAATGGCAACACACATGGTTGCTTTTAAAAAACCATTTCCTCACTTGGGTGACTTATTCAGAAAGAAGAACAGTGGGAAAATGTTGTGTTCTTAAATCCTGGGTCTCCCTATTTTTAGAAATTGCTACTTGGGGATTTTAGAAGAGCTTCTCAGCAACACATCCCGTATGAAAATTTTTACAAGATTCATTAGGATCCTGAGTGCAACTCTTAATGGGAAGATCTATTTAAGTGATGTCTTGAGAAAAATCTGCAGTCTTCAGAGGGCAGTGTGGCCACATACTTTATAAATTATAAGACTGACTCTCTCTAAAGGAGAAGGCCTCCAGTTGTCCAAATCACCCAACCTGGGGCTATCCAATCTTATATGTCTTTCTTTAAATTCTCACTGTAAAGCCCTTTTGCTAACTTGTGGCTGGGACAATGCAGACGTTTGTACAATATGGGCTTATCCTCAGGGAATTTATAGATTACCAAGATGCGAGTCCTGCACGTAGCTAACTCTCCTCCAAGGTAGTTGTTTTTGCTGGCAGCACAGTATCCCCTTCTCCAGACTTGTCATTTATCAAGTGTTTATCATGAATCAGCTACATCTCTGTGTAGGTGCTAGGGACACAGAAGAGTAAAAATCTAATTCTTCAAAGGGTTCATTTCTAATATGGAGCATGGGGTGGGGGGAGGAGGAGGCGAGATTGACATTACCTGAGTGACTGACTACTATATGCGAGCCACTTTATTTATTGACATCTTTAATCCCAGCCACTGTCCTTTGAGATTGATAGTGGCGTCCTCATTTTAAAGATGAGAAGACAGGTTCAAAGAGGTTAAGTAATGCACGGTTATTGAGTGGCAAAGCTAGAATTTGAATCCAGGCCTATCTGACTTCATTACACCCGCTGTTGAGCATAATATTACAGGGTACTGTGGGGAACTAAGGAGCCCTGGTGGTGCAGTAATTAAAGCTCTTGGCTACTAACCAACCAAAAAGTTGGCAGTTTGAATCCACCAGCCGCTCTGTGGGAGAAAGATGTGGCAGTTTGCTTCCAAAAAGATTTACAGCCTCGGAAACGCTATGGGGCAGTTCTATTCTGTCGTATAAGGTCACTGTAAGTTGGAATTAACTCGATGGCATGGCTGGGTGGGGAACTAGGAGCCCTGGTGGTGCAGTGGTTAAGTGCTTGGCAGCTAACCAACCAAAAAGTCAGAAGTTCAAACCCAGCAGCCACTCCATGGGAGAAAGATGTGGCAGTCTGCTTTCGTAAAGATTACAGCCTTGGAAACCCTATGGGCCAGTTCTACTCTGTCCTATAGGTCACTATGAGTCGGAATCGACTCGGTGGCAATGGGTAACAGGTGGGAAACTTAGAAGAGGGAACAACTTTTTCCATGCGAAGTCAGGGAAGACTTTACAGTGAATTTGGGGATAAGGCATGAGGCATGAGCAGGGGATTCCAGGGGAGTAAGGAGGACCCATTGTTCCCGTATGGTAGATTATGGTAGTTTCAATTTTTTGTCTACCCAAGTGCTTTCCCTTGCTCCTTTTTGTAATGGAATCCCTCTTTCTTATGAGAAATCCATTATTCTGTGTGATTCAGGGGAGGCCAATGGACTACCTCCCACCTCATCATCCGCCACTTGTGTCATGTTTATGTCCATCCCTGAATCAGTTACTGGGAATATGTTACACCAGCCAGAAATGACTCATGTACCCACTCCTGGGAGGGGGGGTTGGCTAGCTAGTAGGGGGAGGCGCAGATTGATCAGTATCATTACAAGGAATGGTCTCTTTTCCTTCATCTCTAGGCTCTTGTTCCCTCTATTTTCTTTATTCTCCAGAAGCTAGTGGCAGGTTTTTAAGGAGAAGAAGGAGGAAATCAAATGGGGGGGAGGGGCGGGGGAAGTGTAGGAAAGTAGCAACTATATTGCAAACTGGAGAAGGAAATGAATGAACTTCCTTCAACAAACATTTCTGGAGCTTCTATTATGTGCTGGGAAATATACAGATGAAAAACACAAGTTCTGGTCATCAAGGAGTTTACTGTCCAGTCTGGGGGCCATACATGTGAAAAGGTGGCTTTGAGGGTTAAGTGCTGTAAGAAATATATGCACTGAGTGAGAAATGTATACATGAAGCGATGGGATCACTGAGGTTCCTAACCCAGGCTGGGGGATCAAAGAAGTTTTCTTAGAGGAAAAGATGACTGAGCTATCTCATAAAGAATAAGGAAGAGTTTTATAAATGGACAAGGTGGAAGAAGGCCTTCCAGGAATGCTAGTCCTGGGCAATGGCACAGAGAAAAATTTCATGACTGTTTTTGGATGGTGTCTTAGTTATCTAGTGCTTCTATAACAAATACCACAAGTGGATGTCTTTAACAGAGAGAAATTTATTCTCTCATAGTCTAGGAGGTTAGAAGTCTGAATTCAGCGTGCCAGCTCCAGGGGAAGGCTTTCTCTGTCGGCTATGGGGGAAGGTCCTTGTCATCAATCTTCCCCTGGTCTAGAAACTTCTCAGTGAAGGGACCCTGGGTCCAAAGGACATGCTCCCCTCCTGGTTCTTCATTCTTGAGTGGTAGGAGGTCCCTCTCCTCTCTGCTCGATTCTTTCTTTTATATCTCATAAGAGATTGACTCAAGATACAACCTAATCCTGTAGATTGAGTTCTGCCTCTAATCCTGCCCATTTAACATCATAGGGGTAGGATTTACAACACATAGGAAAATCACATCAGATCACAAAATGGTGGACAACTACACAATACTGGGAATCATGACCTAGCCAAGTTGACACTCATTTTGGGGGGACACAATTCAATCCATAACAGATGAATTACAAGTAATTTTGGTACTGTTAGATTATAAAGGGTGAGGGAGGAGTGGGAATGATAAGCTTGGACGGGTACAGAGGCAGGCACCAGTTCCTGACAGGACAGGACATGTATGGCATTTTAAGGAGTTTAGATTTTACCCCATAGGTGCAGGGTTGAATAGCAGAGTCTGATTTTTGCTAGTTATTCTGGCAGTAGTGTTATCGGTCGGTTGAAGCTGAAAACAGGGAAGTTAGAGTTTTATTGCAACAGCCAAGCAAAAGATAAGGCTTGAACTTGAGCAGTGACAATGCAGTTGGAGAGAAGGAATGAACACAAGAGATACTCAGAAAAAGCAGAACTTGGTGACAGAGTGGATATGGAGAGTGAGGGGAAGGAGGTAGACTCATTAAGAGAACTCCTAGGTTTCTGTCTTGGGTAGCTGGGTAGATAATAGGAGAAGAAGCAGATTTGTGGAAAGGAGGAAGATGATAAATACAATTTTGGACAAGTTGGATTTGAGGGCTGGTGGATGTGGACTGGAGAAAGAGATCTGTAAGTCATTGGTATAGGTGATGATTAAAACCGTTAAAATGTGTGTCCAGGGAGACCACACAGAAGAGATGAGAAGCCTGGAGTCCTAGGGATCACAAATATTTAAAGGGCAGTGAGAGGAAGGAGTCCCTGGGTCGTGCAAATGGTTAACGTGCTCAGCTGTTAACTTAAAGGTCAGAGGTTTGAGTCTACCCAAAGGCACCTTGGAAGAAAGACATGGTAATCTATTTCTGAAAAATGAGCCTTTGGAAACCCTGTGGAGCACAGTTCTGCTCTGGCCCACATGGGGTTGCCATGAGTTAGAATTGACTCAATGGCAACTAGTTTTTGTTTTTCTTGGAGGAAGAGGCACATTCAAAGGATTAAAAGGAATGGCCAAAGAGGTAAAAGAGAACCAGTTATCCTAGAAACCAAAGGAAACAACCATTTCATCAAATAATATAAGATAGGGGGTTAGCTAGCTGGGTAAGTTACTTAACCTCTCCTAGCCTTAGTTGTCTTGTTTTAAAATGGAGATAGTACTTGTTTATATCCTAGGGTTGTAAGAATTAAGTGAAATATTATTTGTAAAGACTTGGAAGCACTTAGATATAAGCTACAAAGAAGAAAGAAGTGGTCAACTCTCCAATACTGGTTAGAAAGACAAGATCTGAAAAGTGACCCTTGAAATTTACATCAAGGAAGTCAGGAGTGACCTTGGTGAGAGGAATTTCTGTGGAATGAGCAGAAGCCAGACTGTAGAGATTTGAAGAATCTATGGTACAGACTCTAGTCAGCAGACTGGATATTAAGGAAAAATAGAATTCTGTGTTACCTGGAGTAGGAAGTAGGTTTATTTTCAGAATGCGAGAGATTTTAGTACATTTACACTCTAAGGAAGGAGTCCATAGAGAGAGAAAAATTAGAAATACTGGAAAGAGAAAAGATGCTTGATGGAGGGAAGACTTGAAGCAATTTGGAGGGAATGCGATCCAGAGTACAAGTGGAAAAAACTGGGAGAGGACCTGAGTGACTGAGAGAAAGAAGTGGGAGGAGACTAGCTTGTCAGTGTGTGGTGTTTTTTTTAAGTATAACATATATACACGTAGTAAAGTATACATATCTTAAGTGTATAGCTCAAATTTTCATAAAACAAACACATCCATGTAACTCCTACCAAGATTTTAAAACAAAAGGTTACCAGCACCTCAGAAGTCCCCCAAAGACCCTTTCCCAATCACTACTGGAGCCCATTCTGCCCAAAGATAATGACTATTTTGACTTGTAGCATCATAGATAATTTTGCTTGTTTTTTAAGTTTGTTCAAATAGAATTAAGCAGAATGTGTTCTCTTGTGTCTGGCTTCTTTCACTCAATTTTATGTTTGTGAGATCCATCCATGTTATTATTGCATGTAGCAAAACTTTGTTCATTTTTATTGCTGGGTGGTATTTAATTGCATGAATATACTGCAATCCATTAACCAGGTTTTGGCTATTACATTCTTGTATATGTTTTCTGGTTTCATCTGTTTCAATTCTGTTGTTGTATACCCAGGAGTGGATTTTCCAAGTGGTTGTACCAATTCACATTCTCACCACCAGGGTGTGAGAGTTCCAGTTGTTCCATATCCTTGTCAATACTTGATATTTCATTCCTTTTAATTTTAGGCATTTGGATGGGGGGTGTGGTGCTATCTCAAGTTATATCTCTCTATTGAGTAATGAGGTTGAACATCTTTTTGTTTGTTATTGGATATTTAGATATCTTCTTTTGGGAGGGAACTGTTCAAGTCTCTTGCCCCTTTTCTTCTACTGTGTTGTCTATCTTTTTCTTACTTTTATCTGGTCTCATTTTCATTATACCTAAAAAATTACCTTTAGTATTTCCTTCAATATGGGTTTCCTGATGACAAATTCTACCCTTTTGTTTGTATGAAAAGTTCTTTATTTTACCTTTTTTTTTTGGTGGTCAAGTATTATTTTTATTGGTTCCTCTCCCTAAGAAGGTAGGTAACATGGTCTTTGGAACTTATTTATTGTGGGACACTGAAAGATTTTGAAAATGAGAGAAAAATATCAAATCAAGCATAAGATTCCATTACAATATTTTTATAATATTGCTCATAGAAAATAAATTTGCTTGATTGAATGATGAGCTTTTCTCACCAATCATACATCATTTATTTCCCCTTTTTAATATCTCATTTGTTTGAACATTCAATATACTCGTAGGTTTTTAAATTTTTATTGTAGTTAAAATATATATATATAACAAAAATTTGCATTTTAACCATTTTTAAGTGTACAATTTGTTGTTGTTGTTGTTAGGTGCTGTCAACTCAATGCCAACTCATAGTGACCCTTTGTACTACAGAATGAAACACTGCCCAGTCCTGCGCCATCCTCACAATTGTTGTTATGCTTGAGCCCATTGTTGCAGCTACTGTGTCAATCCATCTTGTTGAGGGTCTTCCTCTTTTTTGATGACCCTCTACCTTACCAAGCATGATGTCCTTCTCCAGGGACAGTCCCTCCTGATAACATGTCCAAAGTTCATGAGACGAAATCTCGCCATCCTTGTTTTTAAGGCGGGCTCTGGCTGTACTTCTTCCAAGACAGACTTGTTTGTTCTTCTGGAAGTCCATGGTGTATTCAGTATTCTTCACCAACACCATAATTCAATCAATTTTTTTTGGTCTTCCTTATTCACTGTCCAGCTTTTGCATGCGTATGGGGCGATTGAAAATATCATGGCTTGGGTTAGGCACACCTTAATTTTCAAAGTGACATCTTTGCTTTTCAACACTTGAAACAAGTCTTTTGCAGTAGATTTGCCCGATGCGATACATTGTTTAATTTCTTGACTGCTGCTTCCATGGGTGTTGACTGTGGATCCAAGTAAAATGAAATCCTTGACAGCTTCAATCTTTTCTCTGTTTATCATGATGTTGCTTACTGGTCCAGTTGTGAGAATTTTTATTTTCCTTATGTTGAGGTGTAATCTATACTGAAATCTTGTCATGGATTGAACTGTGTCCCCCCAAAATATCTGTCAACTTGGTTGGGCCATGATTCCCAGGATTGTGTGGTTGTCTTCCATTTCGTGATTGATGTAATTTTCCTATGTGTTGTAAACCCTAATCTCTGCATGTGGTTAATGAGGCAAGATTAGATTATGTTAAAGAGACTTATGGTGGGATGTAACACCCCTACTCAGGTCACATCCCTGATCCAATGTAAAGGGAGTTTCCATAGGGTGTGGCCTTCATCACCTTTTATCTTACAAGAGATAAAAGGAAAGAGAAGTGAGCAGAGAGTGGGGGAATCTCATACCACCAAGAAACAAGAGCCAGGAGAGCAGTGCGTCCTTTGGACCCAGGGATGCTGCGCTGAGAAGCTCCTCGACTGGGGGAAAATTGATGACAAGGACCTTCGCCCAGGGCCTACAGAGAGAGAAAGCCTTCCCCTGAAGCTGGTGCCTTAATTTGGACTTCTGGCCTGCTAGACTGTGAGAGAATAAACTTCTGTTTGTTGAAGCCATCCGTTTGTGGTATTTCTGTCATAGCAGCACTAGAGGACTAAGACAAGACTGTGGTCTTTGGTCTTCATCAGTAAGCACTTTAAATTCTCTTTGTTTTCAGCTGGCAAGGTTGTGACATCTGCATATTGCAGGTTGTTAATGAGTCTTCCACCAATCCTGATGCCACATTCTTCTTCATATAGTCTAGTTTCTAAGATTATTTGCTTAGCATATAGATTGAATAAGTATGGTGAAAGGATACAACCCCGACACACACCTTTCCTAACTTTAAACCACACAGTGTCCCCTTATTCTGTTCAAACAGCTGCCTCTTGGTCTATGTACAGGTTCTGCACAAGCACAGTTAAGTGTCTGGAATTCCCATTCTTCACAATGTTATCCATAATTTGTTGTGATCCACACAGTTGAATGCCATTGCATAGTCAATAAAACACAATTTAGTGACATTAATTACATTCACCGTGTTGTGCAACCATCATCACTATCTATTTCCAAAAGTTTTTCATCACTCCAAACAGAAACTCAGTACCCCTTCAGGAATAACTCCTCATTTTCCCTCCCTCCAGTCCCCGGTAACCACTAATAAATTTTTGTATGTATTTGCCAGTCCCAGATATTTCAAATAAGTGAGATTATACAGTATTGGTCCTTTTGTGTCTGACTTATTTCACTGAGCATTATGTTTTCAAGGTTAATTACCAACAATGAAAGACTTATTCTGTCATTTTGCTTTTTGTTTTCTGTGTATCTGTACTTTTTTTGTTACTAATTTCTTCCAATGTTGTTGTTGTTGTATGCCATCGAGTCAATTTTTGACTCATAGCAACTGAATGTGACAGAGTAGAATGGCCTCATAGAGTTTTCTAGGCTGTAATCTTTATGGAAGCAAATTGCCAGATCTTTCTCCCATGGAACAACTGGGTGGGTTCGAACCACACACCTTTTCATTAGCATCTGAGTGCTTTACCATTGCATCACCAGAGCCCATATGGAACCTGTACGTGGATCAATAGACAGTCATTTGAACAGGAAAACTAGACTAATGGAAATAGGGAACCCAGGGTGGAGAAGGGGAGCGTGTTGACACATTGCAGGTTGGTAACCAATGTCACAAAACAATTTGTGTATTAACGGTTTAGTAAGAAACTAATTTGCTCTGTAACCTTTCACGTAAAGCACAACAACAAAAAAAAAAAAAAATAGAAAGAAAGAAAGAGACAGAAAGGGCCACATAAACCAGAGACTGCATCAGCCTGAGACCAGAAGAACTAGATGGTGCCCGGCTACCACCAATGACTGCCCTGACAGGGAACACAACAGAGAGTCCCTGATGGAGCAGGAGAAAGGTGGAGTGCAGAACTCAAATTCTGGTAAAAAGTCCAGACTTAATGGTCTGACTGAGACTGGAGGAACCCCAGAAAGCATGGCCCTGGACTATCTGTCAACCCAGCACTAAAAGCATTCCCGAGCCCAACTCTCCAGACAAAGATTACACTGGACTATGGGACATAAAATGATACTTGTGAAGAGTGTGCTTCTTAGCTCAAGTAGATACATGAGACTAAATGGGCAGCTTCTGTCCGGAGGTGAGATGAGAAGTCAAAGAGGCTCAGGAGCTGATTGAATGGACATGGGAAATCAGGGGTGGAAAGGCGGAGTGTGCTGTCACAGTATAGGGAGAGCAATTAGGGTCACATAACAATGTATAAATTTTTGTATGAGAGACTAACTTGAATTATAATCTTTCACTTAAACTACAACAATAAAAAATTAAAAAAAGAAAGAAAAAAAAGCAGTCATTTGAAGAGAGCAGGGGATACTGTGTGGGTCAGAAATGGAAAAAGTGTGCAGCAGGGTTGTATCCTTTCATCTTACTTATCGAATTGGTATGCTGTACAAATAATCCCAGAAGCTGGGCTATATATGAAGAAGATTGTGGCATCAGGACTTGAGGAAGACTCATTAACAACCTGTAATATGCAGATGACACAACCTTGCTTGCCAAAAATAAAGATAACTTAAAGCACTTACTGATGAAAGTAAAAGACTACAGCCTTCAGAATGGATTAAAACTGAACATGAATGAGTAGCATCTGGGGTCTTCAAAGCCTGTGAGTGGCCATCTAAGATACTCCACTGGTCCCATGCCGTCTAGCGCAATGGAAAATGCAGAAAACCAAAGGACGCAAAGGAAAGATTAGTCCAAAGACTAATGAACCACAACTACCACAGCCTCCAACAGACTGAGTCCAGCACAACTAGATGGTGCCCGGCTACCACCACTGACTGCTGTGACAGGGATCACAATACAGGGTCCTGGACAGAGGTGGAGAAAAATGTAGAACAAAATTCTAACTCACAAAAACTGACCAGACTTACTGGCCTGACAGAGACTGGAGAAACCCCGAGAGTATGGCCCCCGGACACCCATTTAGCTCAGGAATGAAGGCACTCCTGAGGTTCACCCTTCAGCCAAAGATTAGACAGGCCCATAAAACAAAATGAGATTAAATGAGCACACCAGCGCAAGGGCAAAGACGAGAAGGCAGGAGGGTACAGGAAAGCTGGTAATGGGGAACCCAGGGTCAAGAAGGTGAGAGTGTTGACACATCATGGGGCTGGCAACCAATGTCACAAAACAATATGTGTATTAATTGTTTAATAAGAAACTAATTTGCTCTGTAAATCTTCATCTAAAGCACAATTAAAAAAAACTGAACATGAAGAAAACAAAAATCCCCACAACTAGACCAATAAACAACATCATGACAAATGAAGAAATTAAAGTTGCCAATGATTTAATCCTACTTGGATCTACGATCACTATCCATGGAAGCAGCAGTCAAGAAATCAATCAAAAAACACTAAATATACAATAGATAAGTGGTAACTTTGATGAAGGGTAAGACAGTACACAATACTGAGGAAGCCAGCACAGCTTGTTCAGGGCAAGGTCATGGAAGCTCCATGGACAAATCCAAACTCCCTGAGGAACCGAATTACTGGGCTGAGGGCTGTGGGGACCACATCTAGCTCAACTGGCATAACATAGTTTATAAAGAAAATGTTCTACATTCTACTTTGGTGAGTAGCGTCTGAGGTCCTAAAAGCCTGTGAGTGGCCATCTAAGATAATCTACTGGTCTCACCCCTTCGGGAGCAAGGGAGAATGAAGGAAACTAAAGACACAAAGGTAAGATTAGTCCAAAGGACTAATAGACCACAACTACCATGGCCTCCACCAGACTGAGTCCAGTACATGTAGGGGTACCAGCTATGTAGGGGTACCAGGAGAGAACAGGTAATAAGGAACCCAAGGTCGAGATGGGAGAGTGTTGACATGAGTGTTGTTAACCAATGGTATGAAACAGTATGTGCACTGTTTACTGAGAGGCTAGTTTGTTCTGTAAACCTTCATCTAAAGTAAGATTAAAACAAAGAAAAAATATATTAAAAATAAATAAAAATTATTTTAAAAGGTGAAAAAAAAAAAGAGAAATCAATCAATTTATTACATTGGGCAGATCTGCTACTAAAGACTTCTTGAAAGTTTTCAAAAGCAAAGATGTCACTTTGATGACTAAGGTGCATCTGATCCAAACACGGTCTTTTCATTTGCCTTATACGCATGTGAAAGTTGAACAATTTGAAAAAGAAGACAGAAGAATTGACGCATTCGAACTGTGGTGTTGGTGAAGAATATTGAATATAGTGTGTGTGGACTGCCAAAGGAATGAACAAATCAGTCTTAAAAGAAATACAACCAGAATGCTCCTCAGAAACAAGGATGGTCAGACTCGGTTCACTTACTTTGGGCACATCATCAGGAAAGATCAATCGCTAGAAAAGGACATCATATTTGATAGAGTAGAGGACCAACGGAAATGAGGAAAACCCTCAATGAGATGGACTGACACAATAGTTGCAACAGTGGGCTCAAACATACAAATGATCATGAAGATGGTACTGGACCAGGCAATGTTTAGTTCTGTTATATACAAAGTCACTATGAGTCAGAGCCAGCTTGATGGCAACTAAGAACAATCTTTTCAACAAATGAGGGTAGAACAACTGGATAGCCACGTACAAAAAAGTGAACCATGACCCTTACCTCTCATCACAAAAATTAGTTCAAAATGGATCATAGACCTAAATGTAACAGCTGAAACTATAAAACTTCTAGAAGAAAACATGGAAGAAAATCTTAGTTTTGATCTTGAGTTTGGAAAAGATTTTTAAGACATGACATAAAAAGCATGAACTATAAAAGAAAAAAAAATTGGATTTCATCAAAATTAAAAATTTTGCTCTTCAAAAGACACTGTTATAAAAATGAAAAGGCAATCCATAGCTTAATGAAAATATTTGCAAAATGTATATCTGAGAAGTATTTGAATCTAGAGTATATAAAGAATTCTTACAACTCAATAAGACAAATGATCTAATAAACAAATGGGTAAAAGATCTGAACAGACAACTCACCACAGAAGATGTACAGATGGCAAATCAAGCTATTGAAAAGATACTCGACATACTTTGTCATTAGGAAAAAACAAATTAAAACTACAGTGAGATACCACCATACTCCCACTGGAAGGGCTAAAATTAAAAAGACTAACCTATACCAAGTGTTCGGGAGGATGTGGAGCAAATGGAATACTCATGCACTTCTGGTGAGAGTATAAAATTACGTAACTACTTTGGAAAATAGTTTAGCTGCTCCTAAAAAGTTCTTTAAATTTTTATTTAAAAGTTATGCAGTTATCATAAGACCCAACCTCTTCACTTTTAGATATTAACCCAAGAGAAAAGAAACAATATATTTTTAAAAAATTGCATACTTTTCCCTCCTGGACGCTGCAGAGGTCGTAAGCGTGAGGTCTTTTGCAACCACCGAAATGCGATAGGTCGCTAGGTCGCCACTTGTGAGCCTTCCCCAGCGTCAAGGACATCAAGAAAATCCTAGACAGCATGGGCATCGAGGTGGACGACGACCTGCTCAACTAGGTCGAGCTGAGCTGAATGGGAAAAACACTGAAAATGTCATTGCTCAGGTTATGGGCAAGCTGGTCAGCGTGCCTCTCAGGGCGGGGGCGGCTGTGGCAGTCTGTGCCGCCCTGGGCTCTGCGGCTTCTGCTGCCGGATGGACCCCAGCTGCAATACAGGAGACGAGAAGGAGGAGTCAGCAGAGTGGGACAAAGCCTCCGGATTTGGCTTGTTTGATTAAAACCCTGCTCCCTGAAAATAAAGCCTTTTTATGTAAAAAACAAACAACACAAAAACTCTAAAATCCCAAAGCAAATAAACAAAAGACTTGTATACAAATGTTCATAGCAGTTTTATTTGTAAGAGCCAAAACCCGGAAAAAACTCAAATGTCATCAACATGTGAATGAATCAACAAATTGTGATATAGCATACAATGAAATACTACTGAGCAATAAACAGCAATGAGCTCTTGGTCCAATCCGCAACCGATCATGCGAATGGCGCAGGACAGGGCAGCATTTTGATCAGTTGTACATGGGCTTGCCGTGAGTCGGGCTGACTGGACCTCAACTACTAACAACTGGTACATACAACAAAGAAGATGAATCTCAAAGTAATTATGGTGAAAGAAGCAAACAGAGTTTATTCCAATATACAAAATACTAGAAAATATAAAAGAATCTGTGGTGACAGGAGATCAGTGGTTGCAGGGGGTAGGTTAAGAAGGAGCCAGAGGATTACAAAGGGGTCAGAGGAAACTTTGGAGGGTCATGATATGCTCATTATCTTTATTGTGGTGATGGTTTCACGTGTGTATACTTATGTTAAACCTCATCGAATTGCACACTTTAAATGTGTGCAGTTTACTGCATGTCAATTGTACCTCAATAAAGAAGCGGAAAAGAAAGCAAGCTTCCGGCAAACACACCAACCTGAAACTAGGAATGGAGGAAGGAGCTAGCCTACGCATGCTCAGTCCTTCCTCCACGCTCACCAATCAGATACCTCAGTCTGGGGGAAGGCGTAAGAAGAAGATCCGCAGGGGTGTTACTTTAATTGAAGCACTTCCACGTGGAAATTCGAGGCGTGATGAATAACTGTTCTGGTCCTCACGGGAGAGATGAGGCATCCGCTGCCGAGGGGGCGTCAGCGGGAGCCGCTTGGACCGGGTTATATGAAGAAGTGAGAGGATGCCGTGGTGAGAGGCAGGCGAGTGAGGTGGAAGCGTTCAGTGTGCGCGAGGCCCTCACACCGAGCTCAGCACTGTAACCTTTTATCCAGACGCGATTGAAGGACTTTAATCAGGTAAGTAATATAATCTGGTGTTCACTTTGAAACAGCATGTTGAAGCTGCGTGGAAAATGGGCCACAGAGGACCAGGAACTGACCTGTTCAGAGGCTGTGGCAATATATAGGTATTTATCCTGTTGGTCTCGTCATTCAACTATGAACTCTGGAAAGAAGGGACCCTATCTTGCTTATCTCTAAAGTGTCCCTTCCCTACATGCACGCCTCCCCCCATGCCTGGCTGTCAATTCGTTTTTGTTGAGGAATTGAGTAATCTCAGGGTCACACAGTTTCTAAGAGCCAGGATCCAAATCTAGGTCTTTTTGACTTAAAAGCCTGAGGTCTTCACTTCAAAGCATAATGAAAATCTTAAAATATTTGGTATTCATTTTGGGATTCATCAGTCTAATCTATGAATTGACTTTGCCAGCACTAAATGCCCACCTAAATAATGGAGGATTTGTGTGTTTTCAAAAATTGCACATGTTGACTCAAGAAAAATTATGCACCTACTTTTTTCCATTTATGGTTTTAGGCCCTGGTTATATCTTGTAAGGAGGATGGACATTGTCCCTGCCCTCACATAAAACAGACAAAAGAAATAACAAAAAAGTGTACTAGGTGCTCTGATAGGAAGCTATGAGATCTCTTTTAAATTTTGAAATTTTAATATGATGTGATCTTATGTGGGGTTTTTGTTTTTGTTTTTTTCCCCTTTCTCAATGTGCTGAGCACAGAATAGTCCCTTTCTGTCTGGAAACTTATGCCCTTTAATTCTGAGAAAGTTTCTTGTGTTAGATCTTTGATAATTTCCACTCCTCCATTTTTTCCCTTCTTTTCCAAGTCAAATCTTCAGCTGGTCAAATGTGGGACCTAATGAGTGACTCCTATAATTTTCTTTCTATTTTCCATTCCTCTCTTCTTTAGTTCTACTTTCTGGGATAATTTTCTTTGTCTTTCATCTATGAGCTTTTAATTTTTGCTGTTTTAATATTTTCTTTTAAATTATTCCTATTGTTATACTCTCTTGTTTAATGAATACGATATTTTTTTTATCTTATGAGCATATAAAATGCAGTTGGTGGGGGGGCGAATTTTTCTCGTATTCCCTTTGAGTAGTCTCCATTTTGTTTGAGTTGTGTTTACTGTCTTGGTCTATGACTTTCGTGTTGGAGATTTTCCTCAAATAATAATAATAGCTAACATTTATTGAGCACTTACAGTGTTATGGGCAAAGTTCTAAGCTCTTTCAAATATTAATTTGTTTAATTCTCCTAACAGTTAAAGAAGTAGGTGCTATTACCTCCAGTTTATAAATGCTGAAATGAGGAAACATCAGAGCTTGAGTAATTTTACAGAGATCATACAGCTTGAAAGTGGTAGAGCTGGGATATTAACCTAGGCAGTCTTGTGCAGTTAAGCGCTTGATTAACCAAAAGGTTGGTGGTTCGAACCCACCCAGAGACACCTTGAAGAAAGGCCTGGTGATCTGCTTCTGAAAGGTCACACCCTTGAAAACACTATGGAGTGCCGTTCTACTCTGCATACCTGGTATCACCATGAGTTGAAATCAACTCAACAGCAACTGATTTGGTTTTGGTATATATGTAATATGTTTAAATATGTCACTAGATTTGATTTCCTATTATTTTGTTTAGGATTTTTATATCCTTGTTTATGAGTGAGAATGTCCTGTAATATACCTTTTTGTATAGTCCTTGTTATTTTTGGTATCTAGTTTATCTGACTAAGGGAATATTCCATCTTTTATTCTCTGGAGAAGTTTGTAGAAGATTGAAATTATCTGTTATTCTTTGAAGTTTGGCAGAACTGACCTGTAAAACCATTTGATAGTTTTTTATGTGGAACAATTTCTAACTACTGACTCGATTTCTTTAACCATCATAGAGATATTTTAACTAATTGTTTGAAAGTTATACCCACTATTTCTATTTGTTTAGCTGTGTTGTGTGTGTGTGTGTGTGTGTGTTTTGAGGTTTTACAATGTATTCTTACCAAAGCCTAAAGTAGATCAGTACCTTTATCCTTGTCCTAAACAGTACAAGGACCATTAGAACACTTTAAACTTTATCTCTGATCACTCAACCTCCCAACTTACGTGCTATTGACCAGTGTTTTAGTTCTGTCCTATTAAAAAAACCAAAAATTCCACTTTTCTTGACCATTCATATCAAATAGTTACTACTTTTAATTTTTCTCTTATTCTTTCTCAAAGCAACCTCTATTCCTTTCCTTCATAGCACTTATCTCAAAAGATATTTTGTTTGTTTACTTGCTTATTGTCTGTGTCCCTTGCTAGATGCTAATCTTCATGAGGGCAAGGGCCCTGTCTGTTTTGTTCACTGATTGGTTGGCATTTAGTAAACGTTTGTTGAACAAATGAATGAATATTTGTATTTTAGGAAGGTCATCCTGGATGCAATGGGATAATGTTTCTGAGGGGGCAAGACTAGAGGTAGGCAGTTTCACTTATCCAGGCAAGAGTTAGTGGTGACCTAGACTTGGATAATAGCAGGGTGCAGTGCAGTGAATTACTTAATATGAACTTTCTAGGCATAGTCTTTGTGAGACTCATCGTTGCAATGGCTCCAGACTCACAGAAGCATGGGACTTTGTAAGAGAAAGAACAAAAGGGCGTGGGAAGTGAAGCTTTTGATTCGTGGATGGTTACTTTGGTGGTTGTTACCTGTGATGGCTGAAAGGAAAATAAGAGATGTTATGCTACACTGAGGGGAGAAAAACTGCATCTAGAGAGGCTTGGGGCAAAAAGCCAGGCTTATTAAACAAGACGATTGATAGGGGGTCAGGGTCTTCGGGTTCCACCCAGCCGGGGGCCAAGGTCGTATGCGTATGAATGGGAAGATAGTCAAGGTGTGGAAAAGAGAAGATGAAGCTGGGATGTTTTAAAAAGGATTATATGTTTATTTGAATGTACTATGGATATTGAATGTTTCTCCTACCCAGTGTTGTAAAACAGACCTAAATGTATGATGGAAATGAATATTGAGTATTATGGATAACAGAGAATATGTAACTCCGCCTTCAGCCAGTACATGATTGGATATGCTAAAAGGGGAACTAGGATTTGTCTTAAAGAAACACAGGCTGTTGGTTTGAATGCAGTAGCCCTGTATATAGAGTATTGGGGGCTTAGGTCAAAAACCTGAGCCCTATCCAGAACCTTCAGAGTCAGGAAATTTGCATTTGAAAAAACACGCAGACCCACTCAGAACTGCTAGGAAAGCAGGAAATTCGCGTTTGAAGGAAGGACCTGCAGAAAAAAAAAAAAATGACTATTTTACTTTTTTATTTCAAGCAAGCGGTTTGCCGTTGGGTGCATCCAGGCAGGAAAAGTCAGTGCACATCAGAAGAACCCTCTTCCAGGACTGGAAGTTAAAGGGAGCCAGCAAGTAGACATCCTGGTATGCTTGCTTGTAGTGACCACCTGGGTCCACTTGATGAGTGGAAGTGGGGGAGGTGCAGCAGTGAAGAGACGGGCTGAGTTCGGACGTGTTCCATTGGCACCCATTGACCTAGCCCACAGGGGCTAGGGATGAGAGAAAGAAAGGGCTGGCTGGTCTGAAGTTCAGGGAGTTGTGTGAACTCCTGAGCCTACAGGTGGTGCCCATTGACCTAGCCCATGGGGCATAGGAATGAGAGAGAGAGAGAAGGGGCTGGCTGGTCTGAAGTACAGGGAAGTATGTGAACTCCTGAGCCTATGGCTGGTACCCATTGACCTAGCCCATGGTGGCTAGAGATGAGCTGACTAGAACCTGAAAGAATGAAGAGAAATATGTTTGACACCGTGAGCTGGTGTAGACTGCTGCAATTTGATGGCTTGCTCTGGACTGGACTTTGCTTATGGATGCAGATGTTCAAAGTTTCAACTGGAATGGAAGATTCTTCAGATCAAGAAACATGCTTGTCTCTACAGAGTACTGGTTTGATAGGGATGGGCAATTTAGAAATTGGCTATGTAAAATGGGGGGGCGGAGATAAAGGCATGAAGTGGTGGGCTTACACACTTTCACGTGTGTGCTTACACTCAAAATGAAAGGGAGAAGGGAGGATGCCCACTGAATAGATTCGTCTTTTCCTGATGGGTCTGGGGAAGAGAAGGTGGGGGAAGATGTTGATAGGATTATATGATTCATTTGGGAGGTGTTGATTGTTAACAGGGTTAACTGTGTTTGTAAAAACTGTAATTATAGAAGCAGTAACTGTGAAAGAGTGTACTAAGGCGGAGGCACTGTTGGACTGGAGTACAGTGGCAAAAACCTAAAGTCCCTTAAAGGTTTTGCTATGCTGGTACCAGGTGAGGCTGCAGAGCAAGGGAGTAATCTTCTCTCAGTTAAATTTTATCAGATACCAGAAATGGTGAAGCCGAGATCACTTTTGGAGAACCTGACCAGATCAGATGGATACTTGCAGTAGATCTGAGTGGCTGGTACCTGAGTAACCTCACCCTGAGGACTCTTTTGCCCCGCTGAAGGGCTAATTGTCAATGACTGTTTTGGACTGGTAAAATGATTGGGAGGGGGAAGTTAATTCTTCAAGTATGAAAAGGCCAATGACTAGAAGAGCCAGGGGGTGGCCTGTGGTGCAGTGAATTGCTTAATATGGTCCTTCTAGCCAGTCTTTGTGACTCCCGCACAACGATAGGGTGGGACTATGCAGATAAGGTGTTTGTGGCCCACCAAGGGGATTGGACAGCTTGCTGCTAATGCAATTAAGTTTTATAGAACCTGTGATGCTTAAGGTTATGTGTCAGCTTGGCTAGACCATGATTTTTGATGGTTTGGCAGTTACGTAATACTGTAATTTGGCCGTTATATAATGATGTAGTTATTCTCCATTTTGTGATCTGATGTAATTTCCCTCCATTTTTTGATCTGATGTAATTATCTCCCTTTTTGTGATGTGTTATAAATCCTAGCCTATATGCCTGTGGTTATGGTCCTATTTGGGAGTGAGTTGTCTATTATGTTAATGAGGCAGGATTAGGGTGTGATGTATCTTGAGTCACTGCCTTACTAGAGGGGTGACTGAAGTCACCACCCTTACCTCAGTCAACACCGTTACCACCCTTATCCAAATTACACCTTTACTTGAGTCACACCTTTTATCTTAAAAGAGGTAAAATGAGGGAGAAGTGAGCAGAGAAGTGGGGGGGGACTTGACTACCACCAAGAAGAAGAGATGAGAGTGGAGTGGGTCCTTTGGACCCAGGATCCCTATGCTAAGAACCTCCTAGACCCAGGAGACAGAGAGAGGGAGCTGTACCACAGAAGACAACAAGAGACGGCGGTGCAAGAGTAGCAAGAGTGAGAAGCAGTGGCAGCAGCAACAGCAGAACCAAGAGACCAGCAGGAGACCATGTGGTAGGCTTCCTGGCCCTTGGAGCAAGGCAGTTACCACGGGTGTGCCAACCCATGGAAGAAGAAAGCTGAGCGCCTTTGGGCAGGAGGCTTCCTGGTGGAGTAGGGTGTCTCTGGACACTTGGCAGTAGAGCTAAAAGAGCTTTGTAACATTTGCCTAAGCAAGGCAGAGGCTAGGCCAGTCCAAGAGGCCAAAGGCACTGAGGGCCAGAGGGAGGCACACCTGCAGACACGGCTGAGAAGAAGCCGTCCTGATTGAAGAACTGTATCCTGAGTGTTCCTGAACCTGAACTGTAACCTGTAACTTCCCTAATAAACCCATAACTCTGAATGAATTATCAAACCTGGCAGAAAAGTAGAGAGTGCCATGGGAGGGATGGTTGGTGTTAGAATTGGTAAAAAGGTTGGAGGGTGGAGGCATATCTGACCTCCACCTCATAGAAATCAGCCTTGGGCTGTTGATGCTGATAATGATTCTCCTTCCCCCTTGTGAAGTTAGAGGTCAGACACCTCTGCTACTCCATTTTCACACAGAGCTTCCAACTGGTTTGTTCTGGTTCGAACCCCTGCTGAAAATTTGCATTTCTAACAAGTTTCCAGGTGATGCTAATGATGCTGTTTAGGGACCAATTCTGAGAACCACTAGTAGAGCAATGGGTCTCAAAATTTATCGTATGTAAGTATCACCTGGAGATTTTGCTCAGACTGTAGATTATGATTTAGTATGTCTTAGGTGGAATTGCAAATTCTCAGCTGGGTCTCAAACTGAAATGGACCGGTTCAAAGCCCTGAATAATAGCAATGTTGTTAGGTGCTATCCAGTTGGTTCCGACTCACAGCGATTCTTTGTACAGCAGAACGAAACGCTGCCCTGTCCTGCACCATCCTCACAATTGTTGCTATTTTTGAGCCTGTTGTTGCAGCCCCTCTGTCCGTCCATCTCATTGAGGGTCTTCCTCTTTCGCTGACCCTTTACTGTAGGGTCGCTATGAGTCGAAATCGACTCGATGGCAACAGGTTTGTTTGTTTTCTACTTTACTAAGCATGATGTCCTTCTCCAGGGACTGGTCCCTCCTGATAACATGTCCATAGTATGTGAGACGAAGTCTTGCTATCCTTGCTTTTAAGGAGCACTCTGTACTTCTTCCAAGACAGATGTATTCGTTCTTCTGGCAGCTCCTGGTATATTCAGTATTCTTAACCAACACCATAATGCAAAGGCATCAATTCTTTGGTCTTCCTTAGTCCTTGTCCAGCTTTCACATGCATAGGAGGTGATTGAAAATACCATGGCTTGGGTCAGGTACCCCTTAGTCCTCAAAATGACATCTTTGCTTTTTTTTTTTTTTTTAATTGTGCTTTAAGTGGAAGTTTACAGTTCAAGTCAGTTTCTCATACAAAAATATATACACACATTGCTATGTGACCCTAGGTGCTCTCCCTGTAATGTGACAGCACTCTTCTCCTTTCCACCCGGATTTCCCGTGTTCATTCAACCAGCTCCTGTCCCTGAACTTTTTAATACTTGAAAGAGGTCTTTTGCAGCAGACTTGCCCAATGCAATACTTCATATGATTTTTCTTGACTGCTGACTTCATGGGCATTAATGGTGGAACCAAGTAAAATGAAATCCTTGACAACTTTAATATTTTCTCGGTTTATCGTGATGTTGATTATTGGTCCAGTTATGAGGATTTTTGTTTTCTTTATGTTGAGGTCTAATCCATACTGAAGGCTATGGTCTTTGTTCTTCATCAGTAAGTGCTTCAAGGCCTCTTTGCTTTCAGCAGGCAAGATGATTATGTCATCTGCATATTGCAGGTTGTTAGTGAGTCTTCCTCTAATCCTGATGCCATTTTTTTCTTCATATAGTCCAGTTTCTCGTATTATTTGCTCAACATATAGATTGTGTAAATATAGTGAAAAGATACAACCCTGACACACGCCTTTCCTGATTTTAAACCACACAATATCCCCTTTTTCTGTTGGAATAGCTGCCTCTTGGCCTATGTACAACTTCTGCATGAGCACAATTAAGTGTTCTGGAATTCCCATTCTTCTCA
>NW_004443951.1:21405887-21439833 GCF_000243295.1 Trichechus manatus latirostris | reverse complement strand
GCTTTCACATGCATAGGAGGTGATTGAAAATACCATGGCTTGGGTCAGGTACCCCTTAGTCCTCAAAATGACATCTTTGCTTTTTTTTTTTTTTTTAATTGTGCTTTAAGTGGAAGTTTACAGTTCAAGTCAGTTTCTCATACAAAAATATATACACACATTGCTATGTGACCCTAGGTGCTCTCCCTGTAATGTGACAGCACTCTTCTCCTTTCCACCCGGATTTCCCGTGTTCATTCAACCAGCTCCTGTCCCTGAACTTTTTAATACTTGAAAGAGGTCTTTTGCAGCAGACTTGCCCAATGCAATACTTCATATGATTTTTCTTGACTGCTGACTTCATGGGCATTAATGGTGGAACCAAGTAAAATGAAATCCTTGACAACTTTAATATTTTCTCGGTTTATCGTGATGTTGATTATTGGTCCAGTTATGAGGATTTTTGTTTTCTTTATGTTGAGGTCTAATCCATACTGAAGGCTATGGTCTTTGTTCTTCATCAGTAAGTGCTTCAAGGCCTCTTTGCTTTCAGCAGGCAAGATGATTATGTCATCTGCATATTGCAGGTTGTTAGTGAGTCTTCCTCTAATCCTGATGCCATTTTTTTCTTCATATAGTCCAGTTTCTCGTATTATTTGCTCAACATATAGATTGTGTAAATATAGTGAAAAGATACAACCCTGACACACGCCTTTCCTGATTTTAAACCACACAATATCCCCTTTTTCTGTTGGAATAGCTGCCTCTTGGCCTATGTACAACTTCTGCATGAGCACAATTAAGTGTTCTGGAATTCCCATTCTTCTCAGCGTTGTCCATAATTTGTTATGATCCACACAGTTGAATGCCTTTTCATAGTCAATAAAACACAGGTAAACATCTTTCTGGTATTCTCTGCTTTCAGCCAAGATCAATCTGACATCAGCAATGATATCCCTTGTTCCATGTCCTTTTCTGAATCTGACTTGAATTTTTGGCAGTTCTCTGTCGATGTACTGCTGCAACTACTTTTAAATGATCTTCAGCAAAATTTTATTTGCATGTGATATTAATGACATTGTTCAATAATTTCTGCATTCTACTGAATCACTTTTCTTTGGAATGGGCACAAATATGGATCGCTTCCAGCTGGTTGGCCAGGTAGCTGTCTTCCAAATTTCTTGGCATAGATGAGTGAGCGCCTCCAGTGCTGCATCCATTTGTTGAAACATCTCAATCGGTATTCTGTCAATTCATGGAGCCTTGTTTTTCGCCAGTGCCTTCAGTGTATCTTGGACACTGAAAAGTAAAAAAGATTGAAATACATTAGTGGGTGGAATTCTACGGGATTTTATTATCATTTCTATATGGGGACATGAGTTAGGTGGTGTTTTTAAGAGTTTTGTTCTTGTTCTGTTTTCTGTTTATGCAACATGCCCTCTCTGAGGGTTCAACATGGATTTCTAAGTGAAACTTCTTTTCTGGGTTCCACACCGTACATCAAACCACATACTAGCATATCCTGCAGGCACTCCAAGCTCAGTATGTCAGAAACCACACTTGATGTTTTTCGTGCCAAACCTGCTCCTCCTGTATTTTTTTCAGTCTCAGGAAGTGGTACTACCAACCCTGCACTTGTTAGAGTCAGAAACCTACTAGGGGGTGGCTCCTGCTGCCCAGCCAATGAGGGGATAAGGAGATAAGTACTAGCCCTTTAAAAGTTGTGACTAATTTGCTTTTCTCTTTTTATTTTCTATTTCAAAAAGACCAAAAGCAAGTAAAGCCATGAGAATGGATGAGATTACATAGATCAGTAAAAGGACCCATCCCAGAAGCAAAGCAGAGGGTAAGAAAGAGAAGGAATGATCATATATTCAGCACCTATAAGTGCCAAACTCTGTGCTTGGCATTTGCCATTCATTAATTAATTTAATCCTCCCACAACCCTATAAGATTTTTATAGATGAGGAAATTACAGTTCATAGTGGGCATATGGCTTATGTCTGCATGTGACAGAGCTGAAATTTGACCTAGGCTTGTCTGATTCCAAGTGTTTCAGTATATAACTGGATGGAATTATAAATCAAAGAGCAGAAACATTCTTATGACTATTGATAAATACTATCAAATTGCTTTCCAAAGGGTCATACCTGTATAATATGCCAATGTACCAGTTCCATCATAAAATCTTGATCACTGAGTATATATGAAAAGTTTTAAAAATGAATAGATATAGAATGCTGCCTTATTATTATTCTGCCTTGACTTTCTTATGAATGAATGATGACTGTGTATTTCTACTTGTACATACTGTCCTTTTCCTTGGCCCATTGATTTCCTGAGGCCATATTTATAATAAATATTTCTTCATTGAGCCCCCTCATAAATTAGTGGAGGTGAAGGAAGGAAGGGAGGACTCCTTTCCTGGTCATACTTGACTCTAAACTTCAGTATTCTGGAGTTCTGTTCCTGGACTTAGATTTTCCTAAGAATCTCCACCCCAGTCAGGGGCATCTTCCCTAAAGCTTCCAGGTACTCCTGTTCTGCCAGGCCAAGTTTAGCGTTTGGGGGCTTCCATGTGTGCTACAGAAGACCCAGGGAAATAAGCTTGATCCTGGGTGGCACGAAACTTTGAATCTGGGTGAAACTAAACTGTGCATCTGCCTTGGGTGTCAGAACCAGGGACAGCTCCTTTGGTCACCTTTGCTGCCCTTCCCCTGGCTTGGGCTAGTGAGAGAGTGGGCAGATCTGGGCATAGTGTACTTCTCTAGCTTCTTTTCTCAATGCTTCTTGCCTCCATCTTTATGCTAGAGTATCACCACTCATAATTCCTGGCATATGTGTTGTTTCTTGCCTTTATACCCTCTGTTAATGCTGCTTAGTACACCTTTCTTCCACTGCTTGTTTGCCTAGCTAATTCCTGCTCATCCTCCAAGGCCTGTTTAGGTAGGCATCTCTTCTAGGAAACCTACTCTGATTAACCCATGCTAGGTTAGATATACCTCCTCTTAGTTCCCATGGCACCCATACTTTCCTCTGTCATTACACTCAAAACTGCTTTGAAATTATCATCTGCACTGTCCAGTACAGTAGCCATTATGTATTAAGCACTTAAAATGTGGCCAGTCCAAATTGAGATGTGCTGTAAATGTAAAGTACACACCAGATTTCAAAGACTTATATGAAAAAACAATTTAAAACACCACATTAATAATTTTTAATATTGATTGCATGTTAAAATGATAATATTTTTTATATATTGGGTAAAATAAAATCTGTTATTAAAATCATTTCACCTGCTTTTTATTACGTTTTTATAACATAGCCACTAGAAAATCTAAAATTGTTACGTGTAACTTGCATGATATCTCTGTTGGACAGCACCGATCTATGTATATTTGTCTCTCCTTAGAGGTAGAGACTGGATTAAATCCCTTCTTTTATTTTTTCATTTTCAGAACACAATACATGTGTTGGGGGAATAGCTGATACTAGTCCTCAGAACTTGGGGGCTGGAGTAGCAAGAGTCCAACAGACATTTATTACATTATTTGTATTTTCCATTCAGGAACTTGATCTCCCTCTCTACTTAACTTGGGCTTTTTGGTATGTCGTATTGATTCTAGTAGATTTTCCACATGGATCACAAACATCTCTCATGAAGTTCTAAGTATTTTGAATTGGATATTTTATCATTATAGTTTCTCATCAGTTATCACTGGTATCAGCAGTGAATGCTACAGATTTTTGCTTATTTTCTTCAGTCTTTCCACTTAGTGTTACTAATTTTAGTAAGACTGCATATTTTCCTAGTTGCATCATCTACAATAAAGATAGTTTCTTATATACTTATTATCACTTATTTCTAATTTTTTTCATGTCTTATTCTTCTGGCTAGAACACCCAAACGAGTATTAAAATGGTATTAGTAATGAGATGTGAGCTTGTTTATTCCTCTTTTCAAAGGGAAAGTTATCTACTACTTTTCCACTAGTTAAAAATAGATATTCTATTATCATGTTAGGGATAAGTGATTTTAATTATTTTATTAGGAATGATTATTAACTTTTATTAAATCCTATTGGTTATCACAATTATCATATGTTTATATATAATATACTATATTAAGATATTTCATTATTTTTGAACTATTCCTAAATTACCCTTGTGTTCGTGGTATGCTATTTTAAAAAATAATAATGTCATATAGTGTAGTGGTTACGAGTGTTGACCTTGGAATCCTACTACTTGGGCTGAAATTCTGTGTCTGTCAGTTGCTAGGTATATGACCTTGGGCAAATTACTTATCCTCTCTGTGTCTCCATTTTTAATAATTGTACCTGCCTGTGCTGGTTATTTACCTATTGCTTCTCAGCCTAAGCCCAACTCATCTGTTCTATGATGCCCAGGATTTTTGTGAATATTACATGAGATAGCATATATAAAGTTTTGGAACAGAGCCTGACACATAGTAAGTACTTTGTAATGTTAGCTATTATACTAATGACCAAAGACCAGACAAGTTGTGTAGTGACATCAAGCTGGATTCAGAAGAGGATGTGAAATGAGGGATATCATTGCTGGTGTCAGATGGATCTTGGCTGAAAGCAGAGAATACTAGAAAGATGTTTATGTGTGTTTCATAGACTATGCAAAGGCTGTGTGGATCATAACAAATTATGGACAATACTGCAAAGAATTGGAATTCCAGAACACTTAATTGTGCTCATGCAGAACCTGTGCATAGACCAAGAGGCAGTTGTTCCAACAGAACAAAGGGATACTGTGTGGTTTAAAATCAGGAAAGGTGTGCGTCAGGGTTATATCCTTTCACCATACTTTTTCAGTCTGTGTGCTGAGCAAATAATCTGAAACACTGGACTATATGAAGAAGAACGTGGCATTGGGATTGGAGGAAGACTCATTATCAACTTGTGATATGCAGATGACATAACCTTGCTTACTGAAAGGGAAGAGGACTTGAAGCACTTACTGATGAAGATCGAAGACTACAGCCTTCAATATGGATTACATCTCAATGTAAAGAAAACAAAAATCCTCACAACTGGATCAGTAAGCAACATCATGATAAACAGAGAAAAGATTGAAGTTGTCAAGGATTTCATTTTACTTGGTTCCACAATCAATGCCCGTGGAAGCAGCAGTCAAGAAATCAAACGTATTGCATTGGGCAGATCTACTGGAAAAGACCTCTTTAAAATGTTAAAGAAACAAAGATGTCACTTTGAGGACTAAGGTGCGCCTGACTCAAGCTATGGTATTTTCAATTGACTCATATGTATGCAAAAGCTGGACAATAACTAAGGAAGACCAAAGAAGAACCGATGCCTTTGAATTATGGTGTTGGCGAAGAATATTGAATATACCATGGACTGCCAGAAGAATGAACAAATTTGTCTTGGAAAAAGTACAGCCAGAATGCTCCTTAGAAGGGAGGATTATGAGACTTCATCTTACATACTTTGGACTTGTTATCAGGAGGGACCAGTCCCTGGAGAAGGACATCATGCTTGGTAAAGTAGAGGGTCAGCGAAAAAGAAGACGACCCTCAACAAGATAGACACAGTGGCTGCAACAATGGGCTCAAACATAGCAACAATTGCAAGGATGACACAGGACCAGGCAGTGTTTCATTCTGTTGTACATAGGGTTGCTATGAGTCAGAACCAACTAGATGGCACCTAACAACAACAACGACATTATCATATTTTTAAAAATCTATTATAGAATTCTGTATGCTAGTGTTTTACTTGTGATTTTTGCATCCATATTCCTGAGATCTCTTTTTCGTAATATCATCATCTATTAAGACATCAGGATCTTTATCTGCTATATGAACAAATTAGGAAAATTCTCCTTTCCGCCATGCTCTAGAACAGTTCATATAACATGGAACAGAATTCTCTCTTTTGAAAACGGTTGGAAGAATTAAACAGTGAACCTTCTGGAGTCGATGTTCTTTGGTCAACTTCGATCACTTTCTCAGTGTCCTTAGCTGTTGCTCAGGTCTTGCTTTTGAGTCCTTGTTTTGCATTTTTGAAGAAAACACACATACACATTTAATTAAAAAAATTTTTACTCAAGGTTTCAGATCATTAGCGTATAGATATGTAAACAATTCCCTTATATTTGTTAAAATCTCTGTGGTGAGTTTTAAAATTTGGCAATAATGGATATGTTCACTATTTTGGTTGTAGTGATGGTTTCACAGGTTTATACATACATTAGAACTTATCAAATTATACATTTTGTATATATATATTTTATTATATGTCAGTTATACCTCAATTTATAAAAAGCTTACCAATTTTGTAAATCTTTTCAAAGTAACAGCTAGTACTTATTAACTCCATTTTTGATGATTTCTGATTTTTAAAACTATTTTCTGAAATATTGAAGAAATACATGTTTATTGTAGATAAAGGCATGCTGCATGCAAGAACTTTTGATCACTCATTTCCTGATAGCAGAGTATACAATTTGTTTTAAATCTACTAATCATACTACATTGCTTTCATTGTTCCTAGGTTGATTTTTTTAAATATTAAAATGAAAATATAGATGGAGATGCAAGTGTTTTTCAAGCTGTTCTTGTAGTTTCAGGGCCAGGAAACTCTGGGTGTGAAGAATACATATAGATGGAAGGACCTGGGCTCCGGCCCACAGAACAGAGGCCCTTGGGCGTGAGTTAGCTAAGGACTAAGATGCGAGAATTGAACCGGAAAACAGAGAGGAGCCGTTAGATTTCTGGGAAGGTACATCAAGAATTACTGGAAGAATTTTTTTTTTAAAGCAGAAAGAAAGGTTTTATTCAGCATATAGTCAAAGAGGCAAAAGTAGGAAATGGACAAGAATGCTGCTAGAGCCAGATCTGCCCGAGTCCAAGGAATATTACAGAACTGACAAGAGTGGGAAAACGGACAAGCATGCTGCCCCAGTACTGGAAGAAATTTGTCAGCATAAAAAGCAAAATGCTACCTGGATTTCCCTTATACTGTACCACTTTACCAAGCCAAGAGTGAAATCCTTGATTCTGGAGACACTGCAGAAAGACTGAGAGGCCAGAGTGAGAATTGACTCCACTAGCCACTTTGAAAATGGGTCAGAATAATGGCCAGTCCTTTCCACAAAGTTAAGTGTGAACATTTAGGACAGGGGATTCAAACTCATACTGTAATGCTGAACTCCCAGCTCAGTTACACCAAGGCAAGGACCTTGCTGTTTCTGAGGATTTTTTAATGCCATCTGTTTGACTCAGGTCAAGCCATATTTATTTATCACTCTAGACACAGCTTTTGCCAGGCACTGAAGGGGGACAGAGATGCATTGGATATGGCCACTGTCCTTAAGGAGCTTAGAATATATAGTGTGAGAAGCAGACAATGATTATGATAGCAGCTAACACTTTCCTTGCATTCTTCTAGGCATTGTTCTAAGATGTTTATTAACTAATTTAATCTTCACAACAGCCCAATGAGGTAGGTATTATGATCACTTATAATTTACAGAGGAGGAAATCAAGACACAGAAAAGTTAAGTAATTTGCCCACTGTTACACAGCTAGTAAATGGTGGTACCGGGATTGAATCCAAGAAAGTCTGATTCTGGAATCTTTGTTCTTAACAACTACTTTATGCTGTTGAGCAGTAGTTCTCAAAGTGTGGTCCCCAGACCATCAGCATAACCCTCATCTTGAAACTTGCTAGAAATGCACATTCTTGGACCCTACACCAGACCTACTGAATCAGAAACTGGAGGCAGGACTCAGCAATTAGTGTTTTAACATGTCCTCCAGGTAATGCTGATACCAGCTGTTTGAGAACCTTTACTGGAGAGAAGCAAGGCATGCTATGATGAGTGTCAGAAATTAAGCTCCTCATGAGTAGGAACTGGTGTAGTCCATGTCATGGATTGAATTATGTCCCCCCAAAATATTTGTCAACCTAGGGCTAGGTCATGATTCCCAGTATTGTATGATTGTCTACCATTTTATCTTCTGATGTGATTTCCCTGTGTGTTGTAAATGCTCACTATGATGTAATAAGGTGGATTAGTGGCAGTTATACTGATGAGGTCTACAAGATTAGGTAGTGTCTTAAGCCACTACCTAATATAGTGAGATATAAAAGAGAGAAGTGAGCAGAGAAACATGGGAACCTCATACCACCAAGAATGTAGTGCCGGGAGCAGAGTGTGTCCTTTGGATCTGAGGTTCCTGTGCAGAGAAGTTCCCAGACCAAGGAAAGACTGATGACATGGACCTTCCTCCAGAGCCAACAGAGAAAGCGTTCCCTTGGAGCTGTTGCCCTGAATTTGGACTTGTAGTCTACTGGACTGTGAGAGAATAAACTTCTCTTTGTTAAAGCCATCTACTTGTGGTATTTCTGTTATAGCAGCACTAGATGACTAAGACAGTGTGTCTCTTAAGTTCCTTGCCCTTTAACAGCATCTAGTGGAAATTAGGCATCAAAAATTACATATATGGATGAATATACAGGAAAATGATGTTTGAGCTGGGTCTTTCATCGCCTGTCACTGATGGAAGGAATGTGCCAAGAGACTGTGTGACTAGCAAGGATGTGGTGGTTCTGGCAAAATATGATAAGGGTCTGCATCAGCACAGGGACCATCAGAATGGTAGGGGAATCATGAGAGCGCAGTTCAGGAGTAAATGTATCAGGACTTGGTGAACAGCTGACTGGGGACAAGAAGCAAGGGAAAGAGAGGAATTGCCATTTTTATGAAGGTGCCATTCACTGAGACAGCAAACAGGATAAGCACGTTTGTAGGGGAAAGAGTTTGTTTTGGCAAATATTTATATATATGTATATATATATTTACCACAATAAAGAAAAAAAAAGATGTGTTCAGTTTTGGATGCCTTAAATTTGAAGTGTTGGTAGGCTATCCAGGTGGAGCTGTCCAGCAAACACTTGGAAATGTGAGACTTGGCTGGAGATAGATTTGGAAGAACAGTGGATGAGACCTTCAAGGGGAAAGTGGAGAGTCGAATGAGAAAAGAGCTGGGTTTGGAAGTAGGGTGAATATTATTATTATTATTATTATTATTATTATTTGAAAGCAAGAGGGGGCCCTCAAAGGAGACTGAAAAGAAATTTGGCAAATGGAGACCTCAGAAAATACAGAAGCCAAGTAGAAGATTTCAAAAAGGAAGGAGAGGCACGGATGATATCAGATGCTGCAGACAAATAAGAATTGAAAATTATTCATTGGATTTCAGCACAAAAAGTCATTTAAGTGAGGTCATGAGAGGGTGAAAGCAGATTGACGGAGCTGAGGCGTGAGCTGTAGATGAGAAAGTGGAGGCAGGTCCTTCCCAAGTACCGCAGATAGAGCTCTGTAGCTGCAGTAGAGACTGTACATCTTTCAGGGCAGGCAGGGTCTGTTTCGTATCTCTGGTCTCAGCGCCCAGTACACGGCCTGGAAGACAGGGTGGCATCAGTGAGTTCATCGACTAGGGACGGAGAAAGACTTCGCGGAGGCAGTCGCTTTGCAGCCGAGGCTTGAAGGATGAGGGTGATTGAGAGGAGAGGTGGGAGGCAGGGCTCCTGGGTGATGGGACGCTCGAGTGTGTAAGGGTGGCCTGGGTATGAGGTGGGGTCCCTGTAATATCCGCGTGGTCCTGTGTGAAGGAGGGTCTGCGTGTAAGTTTGGAGAAGACTGTTTGGGAAAAAGGTGCAGGGCCGGAGGCTGCTGCGGGGGTGGGCCTCCCAGCCTCACTGATGCCCCTGCGCGGTTTTCTCGGCGCCTCTACCGGAGCCCTCCCGCTGGGCTGCATGGCGACGGGTGACCACCAGGGGCCGCTGCCTCCGGTCCCCGGTGCCCCCGCCCCTCTCCATTGGCCTTTGTTGCCGTCGGAGCGCCCCGCTTGACTCGTTCCCGTCCGCCCCCTGGGCCTGGCGGCTGCGCCTGCGCACTGACAACTGGCCGGGCGCTCAAAGAGGGAGCTGCCGCAGGCTCCGCGGCGGCGGCTGCAACGGAGGCTGCGGGGGCGGCGGCGCGAGCGGCCGGGCTTCGGGGGGGAGCCGAGCCCGGCCCGGGAGCCCGAGCAGCTAGAGTGCGGGGTACCTAGGCCCCTCACGCTGGACTCCAAAGTCTCCAGGCCGCCTGACCTCCGCACGGGTATATGGGATGGAAGCGGGATCCTCGGGAGCAGGTAAGGGCCCCCGGGAAGGGGGGTGCTGTGTGTGCTCCAAGGACCAGAGAATTCCCGCGTGAGGAGCGGCGTTTCCGAGTGAGGGAAGGGCTCCTGAGTGACGAGAGGGGCCCTCGGGGGATGGGGGCCCAGTGTGAAGGGGGCTATGTGCAGTTCCGGGAGAGAAAACCTTGTGAAGGGAGCCCTGAGATGGGGGCCGTTTGTACGAGGAGGCTGTATGCAGTCCTAGGGGTGGGAAGTAATCTTGGAGAAGGGCCTGACCGCACGCAAAGACTACCGTAGATCCGAGGAGGCCTAGGGAGAGGCCCGGCAGGTGGCAGGGGGCGGGCTCCAGGTGTCCTGGAGAGGAGGGGGGCGACACAGATGGGCCCAGAGCTGCCGCATGCCAGGGGCGGGGGCTTATCCTGGCTGGGCTGGGTTAGTGTCTCAGGGAGAAGGCGCCAGAGCTGGGCTGGAATCCCAGCCCCGGGATTCCCCCCAGTGAGTCTGGGGAGCCGGAGCGGAGGCGCCGGAGCATGCGCGAAGGTGGCATCTGGAAGGGGCTGCCCAGTGTGGTGGGGGCGTGGCTGCCGGAGATCGTCCCCCTACCCCTTGGTCCCGGTTTGGCTTGGAAGAAGGAGCGAGCTGATGGAGTGCATTCTCTTAACGTTATGCTAACAGGGCCAAATGGAAATGCTCCCCTCCCCCATCTTGGGGTCTCTTACACTTGGTCCTGAAGCCCCTCAGTCACAGTTTGTCAAGAAGGGTTAAGAGAAACTGTCAAAGTGCCTTTCTCTGCCACTAGAATAAGGAAAGACTGAGACAGAAGCAGTGTTTTTGGAAGTGGGAGTGGGTCCTCCCTGAAGATAGGCCTTAGAAAAGGTTCTAGTTATTGAGGGACCAAGCTAGGACCAAGTCTGCCTGGAAGGGGTTGTCTGCCTTCTTTGCAGGTTTCTGGGCCAATACTGAATAGAGATTGGAGCTTTTAATCCAAGGATAATGACCTTTCCATTGAAGTGTGTCTTGAGGTGACAGCCTGATCTCTTCCTGAACCTCAGTATTTTCATGGTTCCTATACCCCGCTGGATATCTATAGTCTTTCTTTCCTTTTTCCTCTCTCTATCACCCCCCGCCCCCCCTCAAAAGGAAAAAAAAAAAACAAAAAAACACTGTCAGGGCCATGTCATTAGACTCTAGGTTGCCGAGCTAGCCGATGGATAGTGGCAAGCGTGGGAGATTTTAGCCTGCACCCTGGTGTGCTGAGTCCCAGCTGATAGCCTTAACTTCTCCTTTTTTACATGCAAGCAGGAGAAAAGGAAATAAGGACAGAGGCGAAATGGAGGCAGGCCTCCCCAAGAAGACTAGAGCACCTAGGATGAGCTGTGGGGTATTGGGACCTCCTGTGTCCTAGGTCTCTTACTCTGTGATGGGAGGAGGAAGAATCTGGACCCTGGAATTCTTTAGGTCACCTCTCATCACCTCCTTCTATTTGGTCTGGGGATAGGAATAGGATTTACTTTTCTTGTGGAAAGATCTTTGTCTTTTAGATCAAACCTTCCCCCTTCAAGGAAATACCTCTACCAACTCACTCAAATCATCTGTTCAGTGATCTATAAGTACTTAGCGACTACTCTTCCCCTGAAAATAGAGACAACCTTACGGAGACTCTGTAGGCCCTAAGGTATGGAAATGGAGTGCAGGAAGCAACTGACTTCAGTGGTCACTACTTCTCCCTCCCTGAGGCACCTCTCTACATCTCAGGAGCTCTCTTGGTTTTCTAGTCTGTAGCCTGTTTGCCACAACCTGAGGACTAGAGGAGCGGAGTGGGTCACAGAGATCCAGGTGGATTTCTGAGGGCTTGCACCAATACCAACACCAGACTGCTGGTGATTTTATCCTGATGAATTCCTAATGGGCTCTGGAGTGACAGGAAAAGTTGACCTTTTTGTTTGCTACAAAAAATAAGGTTCTAAGGAAGGGACGAAGCCTGGTGTCTGGAGTCTGCAGCAGCCTTGGGAAGAGCCTAGTAGGACAGGCTTTGCTTCATTAAAGGGTATAATTGAAATTCAGTCTGGAAACCAGATGGAGGGACCCCATAACTGCCTCCTTCCCAGGTTCACACTGTTCTCTTGGGAGTTAGGGTGATGGCTTGAGATGGCCTGAGAACACACACAAACTAAGGCATTGTTGCTGGCCTCACTGGGCTTATGCCCAAGTATGCCAAATGCTCAGGTGTGTTCTAAGCACATGTACTGGACTGGAAGCTTCCTGAGGGCAGAGGCAGTGTCTGATTTATCTCTGGAACCAGCAAGTGCCTAGAATAGGCCATGACACAGAGTATATGTTTATTAATTGAACTGAATCATGTTCAAGTGTGAACATATATGGTTAAGCACAATATGTGGATATTTGATAACCTGTGTATACTCATGTGTGGAGATTTCTTTTTGGAGAGATTGGCCTGTTAGCCTTTGTTTATCAACCAGCTAACCCAGCCTTGGGTTTATGTCTTTTAAATATGCAGTCTGACTCCCTGGGAGGTTATGTGGGCCTCTGAACTGCTGGGAAGGAAGCCCTGAGCCAGGGCTTTCAGCTCTGTTACTTTTCCTTCTCTAGGCCAGTTGGGGATGGGGGAGGGGGAGTGTCCTTTTCAGAGCCCCTCCTTCCTTGCTTCTGTCTGCAGGGAAGGGCCCCGCCCCTTTCCCCCAAGGCCCTAGCTTTGTCCTTGTGGTGGGGCCCTCATCTGCATCACAAAGTGGCCGTCTGTCCCTGTCTGGGTCTGAAGGGAAGTGTCTCCCTTTCTCAGACTAAAAGCTGGGGGTGGGGTGGAATGGGGGCCTTTGTACAGCTGTAAAGCGTGCAGGGGGATGGGATGAGAGAGATTACCACCTTTCCCTGCCTTCCCAAGTTCGGGAGTGGAGGAGGGTGGGGGCTCCCCTGTTTTCCGAGAATATTCTTGGAGTAGAGGGTGCTCTAAGGCTAAGTCTTGTGTATACTAGTCCAATTTTGGGGGAAGAGAAGGCTTTGAGGCTAGAGTATCTGTCCCATCCCCCATCATTTCCAACCAACCTCCTGCTCTAAGAGATGTCTTTCTCCCAAGGCCCCAAACATTTATTCAGTTTGGAAAGCTGAAGGAGGTAAATGGAATCTAAGAATTCGGGGAGGGGAAGGGTGGCTCTTACTAGCTACATGCACAAGGGTGGTGTATGTTTGTCCTGTGCAGGATTTGTAATTGTTTCTGGGCAGTTGCAGGTGTTCAAGTGTTTGTCTGCTATATGCGCTTGTCGTGTGTCTATGGATGTGTTCGTTCATTCATTTAATATCTGTATATTGAACACCTGCTTGTCAGGCACTGGGGAGTCAACAGGGATACCAAGGCAGGTACAGTCCCTGCCTTTGAAGAACGTGCAGTCTAAGGCAGTGGGGGTATATGTATAAACGTAAGCTGTCGAGGTGGTCTGTGTGTATGTGTTTGAATGTGTGCGATGGGAGTGTCTATGTATATCTGTCTGACTATGGGTCTGTGTTCAGTTTCTGTCCAGCTCTTTCAGGGTTAGTTGGCCAGATACTAGTAGTTAGGCTTTCACTTCCCCATGTAGTGGAGTTCTGAGGGCCTTGTCTGCCCTTGCTGGGCCTCCCATTTCCCTGTCTGCCTAGTGGGGCTGGGCTTGACAGGTGGTTAAAGGAGACTTGAGCAGCTCAGCTGTGGGAAGTGTGCCCCTCCCCTGAATGGATCTGACCTCTTCCTGACCCCCCAACTGAGGATATGCCCCATCCCCCCAGCCTGGCCGACTGTGAAAGCAGAGCTCTGGTAATGGGAGGCTCTGGGCTGGTTTATCCCTCTCCCTCCCACCTGGACTGGTCCTCTACTGTGCGGGACAATGGTAGCTGAGGACAAAGGCTCCTCTTAGGCGGTGTTCCTTCTTTCTCCCTTTCCCCTCAAGCTGGAAAAATAGGACTGGAGGTAGCAACCAGACTGGTGACAAAAGAGGAGAAAGAAGCGTGAGCTGGCCCCGCCCTAGCCCCTTCCCAAGGGCCCCCTCTGTCTTAAAATTGATCCCTTCTGATACTGTCTGGGCCCTCTGTGTGGAAGGAACTGTGGGACGTGAAGGGGTCAGCTGAAGATAAACTGAAGGGAATACAAAAATTTTGTATTCTCCTTCCCAGAGCCCGTGTCTTCCCCTTTTCCAGCATTCTCATTGCTGCCTCTCCTTCCCCAAAGCCCCTAATTCTTGCCTCCTCTTGCCTCAGTCTCCTGTATTTGGCCTGTCTTTGTTCCCCAGCTGTTATTTGTTTGAGCTTTTTCTTCATTAGTTTCCTCCATTGCAGCCTTGCTTCCTGCCCTAATTCTCAACTCTAACCTATCTTGCCTCAGCCCCTAACTTCAGCCTTCTCTCCTTCCCCTGGCTTCCAATTCAACTTTTTTTTTTTTTTTTTTTTTTTCTATTTCTCTAACTCTAGCCTCTTAGTTGCCTTAGTCTTGTCTCAGATACCACCCCTCACCCTAACCTGGACTCCTTTGGCTCTTACTCCTGCCCACATTGTAGAGGAGCATTAAAAGATGATGCCATTTTACATTTAGGGTGGTGATGAGTGAGAAGAAAATCTCGGTGGAAGAGGGCATTCTTGGTCTTCTGCTAGACACCTGGTAGGGGCAAATGTCTTAATCTAGTAGAAAGAAGAAAAGGTTTTGTTTCTGGGAACCAGATTTAGCCTCTTTGCCTAACATGTAATAGGAACTTATTGCGTATCCACTTGATGAATTTAAGATAGACAACAGGGATAATTTTCCTGACTGGAGAGAGGTTTTTTTTTTTTTCTTTAAAAAAAAAAAAAAAAAGAATGAGCCTGAGATGTCTGAGCTAGTGGAAACCTTCAGCTGGGTAGGTAGGAAAGAGGCTTCCTTTATGCTCTCCTGTTCCTGTTCTGGCAGACCTGTGCCTTCTCTGGTCAGAGTGGTGAAGAGGAGGTTGCCAGATTCAGGCCTTACCAGGCTCTTTGTCTTATAGCTGCAGGCGCCTACCTGCCCCCCCTGCAGCAGGTGTTCCAGGCGCCTCGCCGGCCTGGCATTGGCACTGTGGGGAAACCAATCAAGCTCCTGGCCAATTACTTTGAAGTGGACATCCCTAAGATCGACGTCTACCACTACGAGGTGGACATCAAGCCGGATAAGTGTCCCCGCAGAGTCAACCGGTAAGTGATCCACATCTAAGCCACCAAGCCTAGGGATCTTCTCTTTCCTGAGTCTCAGAATTTTGAAATAGGGGCCAGACAGGTAAAAGAAAAAACCTGGAGAGGGTGATATTACCAAGTCCCAAGAAAGCTTTCGAAGAGGAGATGGCTAGCATTTTCAGATGCCAGAAAAAGTAAAGTAAGGTAAATGCTGAAAAATGTCATTGGATGTGGTTATTAGGAGATAATTAGTGGCTTTTGCCAGACCAGTTTCAGTAGCGTAGTTAGGCTAATAATCTAACTGCAATGAATTAAGGAATAATGGGAGGTGAGGTGGTAGGAATAGTGAGAGCAGAGAGCTTTTTCCAGAAACGTGGTAGTGAAGTAGGGAGAGAGGAAATATGTTGACTAGAGAGGACTATAGGGGTCAAGCACAGTGCCTTGAACATTTTAATATTTGTTGAAATAAGTAAATGAAGACTTTTTAGAAGTGAAACATGGACATATTTATAGACTGAGGAGAAATAGAGCCCATGGAAAAGGAGAGGTTAAAGGTATAGGACAGAGAGAGGAGGAATGAGGGTTGAATATTTTTGCTGAGGAGGACATTACAGGATACACAGTTGGAGGGATTAGTCTTAGACACAAAAAACAATATTTCTTTTTTAGAATTATTTTATTATTTGAAAACTATATGTATAATGTAAAAACATCCAAATATTACAAAAAGAATAGCAGTGAAAAATGTCTTCTTATTACCCTGCTCTCCAGTCCCCCAGTGTCTTTCCCCAGGGGCATCCATTGTTACTATTCCTAAATATGTTTCCAGAGATTTTTCTATGCATGTACAAGCTTATATGCATATATAGCATTTTTAAAAATCTATAAAATATGGGGTCCTATATACCTTGTTCTGGAACTTGCTTTTTTCCACTGGGGGAAAAATATTTTGGGGACTGATACTTATCAGTACCTACAGATCTGCCTTAATCTTTTGCATAGCCCCATAGGTATTCCATTGAATGGATGTATTATAACTTACTTAACAAATCTATTGAGCCACATTTAGGTTGTGTCTAAACTTTCACTACAAAAACAAAACTACATTGAATATTATTATATATAGATACATTTTTGCACTCATGAGTGTATCTGTAAGATAAATTCTTAGGAGTAGAATTGCTGGCACAATACATTTTTAAATTTTGAGATTTTGCCTTTTTTTTTTTTAAGTTGTACTAATTTATACTTAATCAGCAAGATATCAGAGGTTCTGTTCCCCATGCCTGCACCAATCCAGTATGTAAAATTTTTTGATCTTTGGCATTCTGACAGATGAAAAATTATATCTTGGTCTAATTTTAAATTGTGTTTTTAATGAGTAAAATTGAACATATTTTGATATCTTTAAAAAATATATATGGAAGGGACACTTCAGTGGTGACAGGAAAGAAGAAGGAAAAGATGAGTACATATATAAATGTTTCTGTGTATGTCTGGGAACTTGAGAGTGGACTTTCTGTACTCTTTTCAGAGATATCAGAGTTACTTTCTGATAGGTAGAAACGGGCTCTGGGGAGAAAGTTCGACAGTCTATGAAAGACATGAAAAAATCCGATTGGGTTTGAAACTACGTGTTTACAATTGTTCCCACTCTACATTTTGAGTATTTTTATCTAGTGATATTCAAGAGCTTTGGTTTAGAAAGTGGAGAAGTCAGATGGTTGGATGGACTGGATTTTGAAGGACAGATGGACATTCTGGAGTCTAGCCACAGAGGACAATAGGAAGTGAAGTCAAAAAGATGTTAATGGAGAGAAAACGGGGTGATAGGACTAAGGGCTTCAGAGAGATGGAAGAGATAGGTTCTTCTTCCAGTTTATTTCTAGTCTAGTTCAGGTCTCTTCCCTATCTGCTTTTGCTTATCAGTTTGGGCACTGGAGAGGGGAGCAGCTTGGATTCTTTTCCTGAATCTGGATGTTCCCTGGAATTAAGCCTTTTCCCCCTCAGCCTCCCCCTCTGCTCAGAGGGTACTCACACCTACTCTTTCAGGTTCTTTAGAACCTGGGTCATCTGAGGACCAGCAGCATCACCTGGGAGTCTGTTAGAAATGCAGAATTTTAGGAGCCCTGGTGGCACAGTGTTTAAAAGCTATGGATGCTGACCAGAAGGTCAGCAGTTCGAATCCAGTCTGTCCTTGGATACCCTATGGGGCAGTTCTTCTCTGTCCTATAGGGTCGCTATCAGTTGGAATCAACTTAACGGCAATGGGTTTGGGTTTTTGTTTTCTTTCCCCCCCTTGATCTACTGAATCAGAATCTGCGTGTTAATAAGCTGTCCAGGTGATTCATACGAATATTGAAGTTTGAGAAGCACTTCCTTAGAGTAGATGAGATTAGAGTAGCTGTTAGGAGTGAGAGTAGTAAATGGGACATTGTCTGGACTTAGAGCTACTTCCAGCAGCTTGAAGTGGTAGCCTCTCAGCTTCTACAGGTCATTCCTATTCCCCACAGGGAAGTGGTGGAATACATGGTCCAGCATTTCAAGCCTCAGATCTTTGGTGATCGCAAGCCCGTGTATGATGGAAAGAAGAACATTTACACTGTCACAGCACTGCCCATTGGCAACGAACGGGTAAGGTTGAAATTATGCTAGGCCTGTGTCAGGGACCTGAGGTGGGACAGAGCTCATGTAAGCCTATTTAGAGTGTGGCGGTCCATTTGTGCAGAGAAAGTATGTTTTAGGGTGAGGGGTAGGTAGGTGCTGGAGTTTATTTATCCTACTGTGTGTCTAGCCCCGTCCCAAGCAGACTGAGATTTGAATTAAAAATAGACCTGAAGGACTTCTGCCAGGCGTGGTTGAAAGGGACAGAAGCAGTGAGCCAAGGAGACTGAGGACAGGGCCTCCTTTCATGAGCACCTAGCATGTGATGATGTCTGGAGACTAAGGGGCTGGATTTACTCTGGGGTCCTCATTGGGACCCCTCTCAGACCAAGGAGCGGATTCTTTGCAAATCCATAGAATGGGAGGCATTTGGGTAGGGCAGGGAATGCCAGACTGTGGGAAAGAAATGACAGTCCTTCATCCCTTTCTCTCACCTTCCTGAAGGTGGACTTTGAGGTGACAATCCCTGGTGAAGGGAAAGATCGAATTTTTAAGGTCTCCATCAAGTGGCTGGCCATTGTAAGCTGGCGTATGCTGCATGAGGCCCTGGTCAGCGGTCAGATCCCTGTTCCCCTGGAGTCCGTGCAAGCATTGGATGTGGCCATGAGGCACCTAGCATCCATGAGGTACTGGGTATAGGTAGTATCTGGGTTACAAGTGGTGGCAGAACTGCTGTAGGGGGAGGAGGGGAATGAGTACATAGTAAGGTCTCACTGTGTGCCTTTCAAAAAGAATTTTTTTAAGCCCTACCGTGTGCCAGGCCAAGTGTGCACATACATTTAGATGGGTTAAAGCCCTGGCCCTGTCCCTCTTTGATCTCTTTGGGCATTACCTTATCTGTTCCTGCAAGGCAGAGAAAGGGTAGAGACTTGCACAAGGTCACACAGCTAGTAAAGGATTAGAGCTGGAATTAAAGCCCTGGTGTCCTGCCTTCCAGGCCAGGGCTCCTCCGTGCCCAGGATGCCTCACAGGGTGGGGGCCTGTGCCCGAGGGACCAGTTCTCTGCCTGTCCCTGCCAGGTACACCCCTGTGGGCCGCTCCTTCTTCTCACCGCCTGAGGGCTACTACCACCCGCTGGGGGGTGGGCGCGAGGTCTGGTTCGGCTTTCACCAGTCTGTGCGCCCTGCTATGTGGAAGATGATGCTCAACATTGATGGTGAGTAGGGAGAGCTATGGAGCCAGGGGCACCCCGAGCCTAGTGACCACATTCCCAGCGTGTCCCTCCCAGTTCTGCAACCACACTCCTAGTCTAATCCCTACAGCCCTGGGGCCTCCCCTATCCCACTGCCCTACAAGGAAGAGGGTGTTAAGAGCAGTGCCTCCGTTTATCCTGGAAGACAGAAAGCTGAGCTATTCCTGCCCTGTCCCCACAGTCTCAGCTACTGCCTTCTACAAGGCGCAGCCGGTGATTGAGTTCATGTGTGAGGTGTTGGACATCAGGAACATAGATGAGCAGCCCAAGCCCCTCACGGACTCTCAGCGTGTTCGCTTCACCAAGGAGATCAAGGGTGAGGACCAGGCGGGGAAGGGAAACAGTGCGACTTTCTCTTCAGACCTAAGAGGAAATCCCGTTAGGATATGTTCAAGGAAGAGGCCAAGCTTGGGCACATGAGCAACCTATTCCAACCCTGACACAAAGTGTTTGTATCCCAGGCCTAAAGGTGGAAGTGACCCACTGTGGACAGATGAAGAGGAAATACCGTGTGTGTAATGTTACCCGCCGCCCTGCTAGCCATCAGACGTAAGTTGGCAGGGCTGCTAAGCCATACTCTGTTCGTGGAAGAGGGCTGAGATTTCAAACACACTCCCCTCCTTCCTCATTCCCTCCCCCACTGGCCCTGAGAATGAGCGTTGGACTGCCTCTGTCTTTGAAGATAAGCCGTGGTAATTTGACCTCCCTCCCCCAACCTTCCTAAATCCATTAATACTTTCTCTACCATTTTTACCTTCTTGGTCTCCACCTTCTCTCCTTGGGCCTTTACTGTAGAACAGGCATATTACCTTTGTTCCTGTTCTGATTCTGTAAGTGTTACAATCTTTCTCAATTTATTCTTCCTCTTGAAAAAGAAATCTAGGTCCCTGGGCTTGACGTTGGAGAAGCTGTCACTGATTCCATTCCTCTTCTTGACCTCAGACTATACTAGACTATGAATGCTTACTCTATGTCAGGCTTTATACTGGACCCTAGAAATATAGATGAGTTAGACATGGTCCTGACCTTTGTGGAACTTGCCTCTCAAATCTTTGGCTTTTCCCTGGGAGCTCCATATTGCCTGCTTTCCCATGAGTGGCAGTGCTCAGAGAAGAGGGTGGGTAGGGATGAGACAAAGTCCAGGGCTTCCCATGGCTGTGTGTCTAGAGAGGTGGGATTGAATGCTGGGCTGTGATACCTCCTTCCCTTCCCCCAAACAGGTTTCCCTTGCAGCTGGAGAGTGGACAGACTGTGGAGTGCACAGTGGCACAGTATTTCAAGCAGAAATATAACCTTCAGCTCAAGTATCCCCATCTGCCCTGCCTGCAAGTTGGCCAGGAACAAAAGCATACCTACCTGCCCCTAGAGGTAAGGCTGCCAAGTTATTTGGGGAACGGGTATTGTACCTGCACTGATCATCAGAGGTCTGTTCTTCCATTTGTAGCCTCATACCCATTTTGAAGTTTGGAAAATTGATATTTTGAGCAATACAAGGTAGTTCTCCTGTGAAATATTCTCTTCTTAGCCTCCGTCCTGTTCTCTCGTGTTCTCCTTTCAGGGCTGCGAGACAGAGGCGCAAACTGTATTTACTGTTTAATAAGTAATTAATTTGCCCAGGACAGAGATTTCAGATACTCACGCTCATGTTTTTCTCTTAATTCTTCTTTCCCTGCTATCTGTGGAGCTGGGGATCCCAAATGAATTGGAGATACAGGTGTACTTTATTCTACAGAAAATGGAAATGAATGTTACCTATGATGTAAATCCTGTTTCCCCAATGATTCAATGTGTTCTTTTTGAAAAAATTTTAGCCCTAAGATTGTCATACTTTTATACTTAAGCAGACCTTTGAAATCCTGCAATAAAGAAAGAATAATCATGCTATTTAAGTCATTGAATACAAATGCAGAATCATTGGGCTGTGTTTGGTTTGGTATACACTAACCAAAATGTTTAATGAGAAACTACCACTAAATGCCTCATTGTCCAGTCCAGTGTGGCCAGTGGACCAGTTACATCAGCCTCATCTGGGAGGGTATTAGAAATGCAGAATTTCAGGCTCCATTCAGACCTACTGAGTATGAATCTGTATTTTAATAGGACCCAAAAGGGGATTCATAAGCACATTAAAGTTTGAGAGGCACTGACCTAGACTACTCTGTTCTAGCATAGGAGTCAGGTAGCTGGGACTAAAGCGCAAACCTTCTGTGAGCTTCTAGGATTTCAGAACTAAGCAGAGGGAATTAGGTTAAGGGGAGAGGAGATCTCAAAATCCAAAAACTTGGATTTGGTGAATAGCTGTTGATGCGCAGAAAGTGGGATGAAGGCAGTATGTTCTCTAAGGTATAAACAGAACTCTGTAGCGACAATTCCAGCTAAGTAGATAGGCTTTAGGTAGTATCTACTGCAAGCTGAGATTTGCTAGCAAATTAACATTACTTCTGTTTAAACAGTAGTTCCCAACGTGAGTAATTTATGTAATTAGTTCTATCTTAATTTTTACTGTTTGTTTATTTAACAAATATTTGTTGAGCTCCTACTGTGTGTATCACATACCTTCTAGGTGCCAGGAATATAGAGGTTAACAAGATAGACAAGGTCCCTGCTGTCATGGAGCTTACAGTCTAAAAGGGGAAGATAGACAATAAATTGATAGCTATATAACATAGCTTCAGATAGTGGTAAGTGCTATGAGGATAATTCTATTAGTTTCCTAGGACTGCTATAACAAAATATCATAAACTGAGTGGCTTATAAGAGCAGAAACGTATTGTCACACAGTGCTGGAGGCTAGCAGGCTGAATTCAGGGTGTTGGCAGGACGATGCTCTCTCTTAAGGCCCAGCTTCCGGTAGCCCCAGGTGTTCCTTTGGCTTGTGGCTGCAGCGATCTCTACCTCCATCCTCACAGTGTTCTTCCCTATGTGTCCCTCTCTGTCTCTTCCCCTCTTTTATAAAGATACCGTTCATACTGGATTAGGACCTACCCTACTCCAGTATGACCTCATGTTAACCGATGACATCTTCAAATACCCCTTTTTTCAAACAAGGCCATGTTGACAGGTGCTGGGTGTTAGGACTTCAGCATGTCTTTTTGGGGGATGATTCAATTCATAACAATAATAAGATCCATAACAATAACAATAAGAAACAGGTTAAGGGGATAGAAGTGAGAGTGAAGGGGAGTGGAGAGCTACTTTAATTATGGTGGTCAGGGAAAGCCTATTTTAGAAGACATTTAAGTTGAGTCCTAAATTATGATAGAACCAGCTTTGTAATAACCTGAGGGAAAAACCTTGCAAGGCAGAGGAAGTAGCAGGTACAAAGGCCCTGAAACAGCAAGTGAGCTTGGAGCTTTTTTGAGGAATGACAGAAGGCCATGTTGGAGGGCATGTAGTGTATAAAGGGAAAAGTAGTAGAAGACAATGTGGGGGAGAGTTGCAGGGTCAAGTCCTACAGGATATGGCCAGGTGGGATTTTTTTTTCAAGAATAACTTTTTTGAAATTCACATACCATAAAATTCACCATTTTAAAGTATATACAATTCATTGACTATTAGTGCATTCACAGTGTTGTGCAGTCATCACAACTACCTAATTTGAACATTTTGATCACCTCCAGAAGAAATCGGTGCCCATTAGCAGTCACTCCCGTACTCCTTCCTCTTAGCCTCTGGTAACTAATTTATTTTGTATCTCTGTGGATTTGCCTATTCTGGACATTTCATATAAATGTAATCATACAATATGTGGCCCTTTGTAACTGGCTTCTTTCACTTCACATAATGTTTTTAAGGTTCATATCGTGGCATGTTATCAGTCCTTCGTTCCTTTTTATTGCCCAGTAATATTCCATTATATAAATATATCACATTTTATTTGTCCATTCATCAGTTGGTGGGTGTGTGAGGTTGTTTTCACTTTTTGCCTGTTATGAATAGTGCTGATATGGACTGCGTATTTAAGTTTTTGTGTGGCCATATGTGTTTTCATTTCTCTTGGATATATACCTAAGAGTGGGGTCATATGGTAACTCTATGTTTAACATTTTGGGGAACTGCCAGGCTGTTTCCCAAAGTGGGTGCACCATTTTACAATCATCAGCAATGTATGAGCGTTCCCAATTTCTGATGAGGTGGGATTTTTTATTTTAGAGTTAGCAAATACCTATTTATTTAAAAAAAAAAAAAAAAAAAAAGATTTCCCAGAGTATTTTTTGAAACAACTTTATTGAGATATAATTCATAACCCATACAGTTTACCTATTTAAGGTGTACAATTAAATGTTTTTAGTATATTCACAGGGTTTTGGCAACCATCACCACAATCTAATTCTAGAACATTTTTGTCCCCCTCTAAAAGAAACCCATACCCATTAGCTGTCAATTCCTATTCCTCCCCCATTGCCCTGTCCCCCTCCAGCTCTGGAAATCAGTATTCTTTCTATCTCTATTAATTTCTCTGTTCTGGACATTTCATATAAGTGGAATCATACAATATGTGGTCCTTTGTGACTGACTTCTTTCATTAGTATGTTTTTAAGGCTCATCCGTGCCAGAGTATGTTTTGAGGTACAGAGTCCCTGGGTAGTACAGTTAACACACTTGGCTGCTAACTGAAAGGCTGGGAGTTTGAGTCCACCCAGAAACAGTGAGGTGGAATTTTGTTCTGATTGTAATAGGAGGCCATTCCTGTGGAGTCGATTCTAACTCATAGCAACCCTTTAGGACAGAATAGAACTGCCTCATAGGGTTTCCAAAGAGTGGCTGGTAGATTCAAACTGTCTACCTTTGGTTAGCAGCCAAGCTCTCAACCACTGCACCACCAGGGCTTTAGGAGCCCATTAGAGGATTTTGAGTAGAAGAACAATAAGGATCATTTGAATCCATATAGCTGGAAACCAGAACTAGCCAGTGCCCCCAGTCCAGGTTTTATGTCTTCCTTAAATAGGCATCGAGACCAGTGAGAGTGTCAGCAGAATTCATTCATTTCCTGATGGTTCCTCCTGCTTCAGTCTTTTACTAGTGTTGATTCTATGGGTGAAATCATCTGTAGAGAGTGCTACAACTTCAAGGGTGTCTTCAAGAGCGCAACCTCACAAATTTTAACAACTCTGGATTTTCATTAAGTCAATTGACTGTTTTGCATATTCTTTGGAGTACAGAGTTAAAGACAGGTGACTTGTCCTGGTTTCCCCTCCAGGACAAGTGTATCGTTCAGCATGAACTCTGGGAATTAGGAAGGGAACCAGTACATATAGAATATTGGCCCTATGGGAGCAAGTTACACGTTTCGTTTTTACTAAATCTTCTCAGCAGCCTCATGAGATAGTGTTTTCCCAGGTTAGAGATAAAAGAAGCAGAGTCTCCAAGTGGCTAAGGGACTTGCCCAAAGTAAAATCACCTAGAAATGACAAAACGGGGCCTCGAACACAAGTCTTCCAAATCTATTGGTCTTTTCTACTCTGCCTCAGGGTTTCTTATTCATGACATCCTGAATACAGTATATTGGAGAATGGAAGTCTTATACATCACTAGAAAGCCTTTTTAATCTCCATAGTGTTCTGTTGCACTTGGAAGAGTGGAACTGAGAGGCGGAATGTTCCTCACGCAGATATCAGGCCAGCAGAGGCAGTGATTTCTGTAGGCTAGGCTCCAGAGTTTAGAACCATCCTTAGTCCTCCTGGTGGGGTGCAGGATGTAGCCACCAATGGAGAACTGCCCACTACCTTAGGAATCCAGTTGTGTATATTGAGTTTTTTAGTATTTGGAAGAGCTCTGTACTGGGCTCCTTTGGTGAATAGTAATATATGCTACAATTTATTGAGTGTTTATCATATCCCAGAACTGTACTCAGCCCTTTAAATGCTTTTATTTTTTTTTAATCTCCAGACAACCCTATGAGATTGTTACTATTCTCCCCATTTAACCTATGAGGCCTGAGGCTGAGAAACACTAAGTAACTTGCTCAAAGTCACATAACTGTTGAGTGGCTGTGGCAGAATGTGAGCCCAGATCTGGCTCTGGATCCCAAACTCTTAATCATGAAGTGATTGTACTGCCTTTTGTATTGTGCATGGATGTTTTCTAACATACTTACCAAGTAAAATTGAAGAGGAGAATATATGTATACACGAGGAATTTTGCAGTCCCCTTCCCCAGGACTGACAGCCAAAGCCTCTTCTCTTACTGTGGGGCTCTGGGTACAGGGTGGACTGCACTCAAGCCAGAGCTACCTGTCCTTGTTTCCTCAGGTCTGTAACATTGTGGCTGGGCAGCGCTGCATCAAGAAGCTGACTGATAACCAGACTTCAACTATGATAAAGGCTACAGCCAGGTCGGCGCCAGACAGACAGGAAGAGATCAGCCGCCTGGTCAGTGGGGCTGCAGAGAAATGCATGCTCAGTTGCTCAGTCAGTGGGGACCCCGGTAGCATAGATGCTCTTCTGGATTTTGTGCCTGGGATTCCACAGGGCTGCTCTTGCTTCTTGATCCTGTAGCTACTTTACTTCCTCTTTTTCCTTCCTGTATTATCTCCTTGTGTTATCCACTCCCACTCTCCCTGATCTTCTTCCCCCTTTTTTCCAGGGCTATTCCTTGCCACCCACAGCCTCTCTTCAAAACTCTCTCCTTGGGACCCAGGGCGTGAGTAGTATTGTCAAACTGCTGCTCTCATGAGATCCCCTTCTTTTGCTCTGCAGATGAAGAATGCCAGCTACAACTTAGATCCTTACATCCAGGAATTTGGGATCAAAGTGAAGGATGACATGACGGAGGTGACAGGGCGAGTGCTGCCGGCGCCCATCTTGCAGTACGGCGGCCGGGTGAGCAGGGTCAGGGCCAGACAACATCTCTGGGGTATATGGGGAGGTTCGGGTGTATAGCAGGGGCTTTTGGTCCCCTACCCACCTGGCTCTACTGAGGCTCACCTGGGCGCCCCCTCTGCTATCCTCAGAACCGGGCCATTGCCACACCCAATCAGGGTGTCTGGGACATGCGGGGGAAACAGTTCTACAATGGGATTGAGATAAAAGTCTGGGCCATCGCCTGCTTCGCACCCCAAAAACAGTGTCGAGAAGAGGTGCTCAAGTAAGGAGGGCTGGCGGTATGGGTGGAAGGGTGGGAAGAACCCTAGAATTGCCTTACCTCCTCCCACCTCCAAGTGCTAAGATTTGATCTGTAATTTGTTCCTTTTGAGTCTTGAATTTCTGCTTCCCTTGCACTTTTTGGCTCAAACATCTTCCTGTCCTTTTTCTGTTCATCTGTAGTCAGGAGTCTTGATAAGCTGCCATATCTGTGTCAGACAATGATTTCAGGACATGAATCTCTAAGGGAGGCCTGAATTATTTTATTGTTATAATGGTTGGTGTAGTAAATAGCAGTAGTGGTGACTATGATGTTTATGCCGACATTGTACTAATTACCTAATTTATGTTCTCTCATTTCATCTTCACAGTGAGTAGGTGGCGATATTTCCGTTTTCAGGAGACTGAGGTTCAAAGAGGTTAAGTAACTTATTGAAGTTTGCATATTAAGAAAGTGTCAAAGTTGGAATCAAATCAGATCAGATCTGAACCTTCAAAGCTTGTATTCCTAATTGGAAACAAAAAGCAGCTTGTTTAGCTGGTCCTCTGAGCTGTCCTCTCCTGCATGTGGAATTTTTTCAGAAAGGTCCAAGTGACCTGAATTAGGTGAACAAGAGTTGTAAGGGCCTTTGAGCCACCTGTGGCTAAGGGACTAGGTGTAGGTGACAGCAGTGAGAAAGGCAATATAGCCAAATGACTTAAAGAAACAGATTTAGGGGGTAACAATATTGAGTTACTGAGTAAGTAAAGCAGTCATTGACCCTTTCCCTGTAGTTTTTTTCTTTTTAACAACTTTTATTAAGATATATTTTAAATACCACAAAATTCACCCGTTTAAAGTATGCAGGTCAGTGGTTCCTGCAGTCTTTTGAAGTGGTGGCTTCTTATTCTCTGGATCTGAAATGGGGTCAGAGCATTTTGTTGAGGATGAGGAAGAGTCAGTGGAGCTGATCACTTTGGGTAGTGACGAGGACAATAGAGATAACATGCCTGGTGGATTCAGCTGGCCATGGGGTTTTTGTAAGAATTAGTTCCAGCAGCCCCTGAGGGATGTGGGGACTCTGGCTGCCCTGCTCCCACCTATTTCCTACTCCCTTCACAGATACACAACCACTACCATCACAAGTGTAGTTTCTCTGCATGCTTCCTTCTTACTCCCGTGTCTTTCCCGTCTGTTTCTTTTGGGACACAAACTACTTGTTTTGGACGTTTTAGGGTATAGGAACTGATAAACTTAGATTCTCATAGTTGGAAAGGTTTGGTTCGTCAGACACCCCCTTCTCCCAGGGACCCCTAAGTGTAGTGGAGAAGAATGTAGCTTGTGTAGCTGGGTTGGTGGTGCCTGGTTGGATGTGTGGTTTTGGGGTAAACATGAAGGTTGAGGAATCCTCAGGCATGGAAGTGGATGAGATTGTCCAGGGAAAATGTACATAGTAAGCAGGTGGCTGAAAATAGAACCCAGAAAACCTAGCAAGTAGATAGAGCAAAGTCCCTAAGTGTGTATGAGGGTATGGGATCCAGAGCACAGGGGAGCGGCATCTTTCCACTGAGACAGAGGGGAAAGAGAGGAAGGTGGCTGTGGAATTGGAGAAATTGGTAGTTGGGGATAGATGAGAGAGTCCTAGGTTCAACCCTCAGAATTTTTCTTTTAGTTAAAGAGGCCCCATGACTTCAGCTATGTCACTTTTAGGACAGGATTTCGAGACCTTCCCCATCCTAGGCATCTCTCAGCACATTTCGTGAAACCCTGCACTGGTCACAATAGCCCGAGTGTATCTAGCAGTAGAGAGAACATTGGGAATGCCACTTTCCTTGTAGTGGAGACCCACTATTAATGGAATCTGCTAACACATTGGCTTTTTTAGTAGCTACATTACAGTTGTATGTATACAAGGCAAAGAAACGGAAGAGCTACTGTTAGTAGCCCACCAAAGTCCTAGCTCTTGTTTACATTAAGCAATGGCTAGACTGTATCTTTTTTATTGTAACATTTATTTTGAAAAAAATTTTAAATTAAAAAAAAGAGAATAATACAACAAACACCCATGTATCCGCCATCCACAGTTTTGTCATGTTTGTTTTATCCTTTTTTTTAATAAAAAAAGTAAATAAAATGTTACAGATAAACTTGAAGTTCTTTTTTATATTCACTTCAGTGTAATTTAATGCCCCACCCTCACATCATTCCACATCTCCCAGTTTTTCACTCTCGCTCCTCAAACCCTGATTCCCCAAAAGACACATATACTATGAAATCATGACTTTTCTTTGAAGAGAACAAAAATGATTTCTTTGAAAAAGAAGTATCTCCTTTTTGATAACATGTGAAGTAAATAATAAGATAGATTATAAAAAATATATTTGTTTTTTTGAAATTGTAACTGACAAAAGCAGGACCTTCACAGGCTGATTGAGTATCAGGGACATGTTTTTATGCTTGTTTGCCGAATTTTAAATGTAGATCTTCACAGTTGTGGAGAAAAAGCCCTTGTGAAGAAGTGACTGTGGTCTAGTGAGTGTGTTTTTGTTTTTTGTTTTTTTTAAATTTAATTTATTTTTTGGTGAAAATAAACACAGCAAATCCCGTTCCCATTCCACAGTTTCTAGACATAATTATCAGTGACATTGGTTACATTCTTCACATTGTATATACATTCTCATTATTTTTGTTCTGGTTGTTTCACTTTCATTTACTTAATCTTCCTACCGCCACCCTTCTCACCTATGCTTTAAAATACTTGTTGATACTTTGCTCTTCTGTAAATTTGAAGTTCTTTTGTCTCCTCCATCCTAGTCCTTTTTCTCCCTTCTAATGCAACCACTGTCACATAATATTATAACCTTCCATGCATATATGTATATAAATGATTTTGAATTTTACATATAGTATACTGTGTTTGTCCTTGAGTTTTTCACTGAATGTTTTTTAATCTATCATAGTGATATTTGTATACTATATAATAAAAACCAAACCTGTTGCCCTCATCCCCTAAATAATTGCTTCCGTTCACTATTTGTACGCTATTGCTTTTAATCTAAATGCAAGATTTTCACAAATTAAATTTCCTGTTGCTCATTTCAGTCTGTTAGTTTTACCTGTCAGTATGTTTATATAGTTTGTTGTTGTTTTATCTACTGCATATGCACCCTCTCTTCCAGCTTTGTCTTCTTTCTTAGGGTAAAGCCCTAAAGCCAAAGGAAAGAAGCTTGTTTAGCGATTGGCTCTCAGGCTTCAGAGAACCAGTGGGAGAGGAATGAGGCTCATTTTTAACATCCCCTGTGTTCTCATCACTGTAGGAATCTCACTTATTTTGAGCAGAGAGGCCTACCTCTTGGGCATCTGTGTATTGCTAAGGCCATATAATAGAGCACAGGAATCAGCTGCTTGCGTGGGACAAGGTGGGGACCCTGAGAATTTTCACAGGTCCCTTCTCTGGCCTCCCCCAGCTCTGTGCTAGTACCATTGAGCACTTAGCAAGCTCCATCTTGTCCTACTCAACTATATATGTGGGTTTTTTTTTTCCCACTAGGTGTACTTGTGTCTCAGTTATCTTAGAATTCCTCGCGGCCTCTCATAGTACTGGCATCTAATATAGAGCTTTTTGGTCAGAGGTATTAAAGTGGGCCTAACTGCCTCCTGTCATGACCATACTTGTGCTTCAGGAACTTCACAGACCAGCTGCGGAAGATTTCCAAGGATGCAGGGATGCCCATCCAGGGCCAGCCTTGCTTCTGCAAATATGCACAGGGGGCAGACAGCGTGGAGCCCATGTTCCGGCATCTCAAGAATACCTACTCAGGGCTGCAGCTCATTATCGTCATCCTGCCAGGGAAGACACCAGTGTATGGTACAGTTCTTTTGGGACAGTAATAATGTTGATGGGACTCTTCGCAGGGCAGCTCCCGGGAAGCTTCGGGGAAAGACTGTGTGGATTCATGGGTCTGGCCACAACTGTTCCTGAATGTTAGTGTTCCTCTTATAGGAGGAATATCAGCCTATGTGAGCCATTTGTGTCATCAGAGACTGCTTACCTGTTTACACCCCCTCTTAAAAACATTTTCCAGGGTCCTCCATGCGCTGATCTCTTTGCCAGGCTAAGGTGGGCCAGCTATAGGGATGGGTTAGATCACATTCCTGTTCTTAGGAGTGTGTTGTCTGTCAGGACATTGTGGTGGTTCTGCTCATGTTCCCTTGCGTGGACTTTTTGAGAAGTTCTCTCTCTCCCAGTCTTTTTTTTTTAGAATAAGGATGACTACAAACCTCTCTGTACCCCATTTTCCCTTTCCATTTCTCCTGCCTCAAAGGAAGAGGTCTTTCCTTTGTCTTACTTTGGTGAATCCCCTGTGCTCTTGTTCCCATCCCACCCTGCTGCCTATGGGACTTGATACCCTTCAGCCCTCAAGCATCTTCAGATTCCCCATCCTAGAGTACATTACCATAATGCCATCTTCTTTAACTTTTGTCTTCCTATTGTCCTTTTTTTAATCAGACTTTTTGAATGAGTTCTCTACATTCTCTATTCCCACTTCCTTACCAGCTACTCACTCAGCCTCTTTCGTCTGTCTTGTCTCTACCTCTCTCCTAAACCTCCTCTGCAGAGTCACTAGTGACCTTTCTCACTTCTCCTCTTCCCTTGATGTCTTGATGTTTTCTCCTATCTCTCTTTATTTATCTTTGTCATTTTGTCTTGTTGTTTGCTGTCGAGTTAATTCCTATTCATAGTGACCCTAAAGGACAGACTAGGACTGTTCCATAGGGTTTTCTAGGCTATAATCTTTATGGGAGCAGATAGCCAGGTGTTTTCTCCCTCAGAGCCACTGGTGGGTTCGAACTATGGGGCAGTTCTACTCTGTCCTGTAGGGTCGCTATGAGTCAGAATCACTTTGATGGCAGTAGGTTGGGTTTGGATCTTAATTTAGCCTTTTTAACTTTGTCTTGCACCATTCCCTTTGTTTAGCCGTAAGCCACAATATAGTGGAACTATCACTGGCTCTGGAATTAGCCCTAACAGAATTTCAGTCCTGGCTATGCTAGTCTACTGGCTTTAGGCAAGTTACCTAATCTACTAATCTTATTAATTAATTATATAAAAAGCAGCATCTAGCCCAGTACCTGGCAGGTAGTAGATACTCTAAATGCTCATTTCTTGTCTGTGCTTTCCAATCTGGTTTTGCTCATTTTGCCTTTACCTGGAATATCTTAGTAGTCTTCTTCTTATCCTCCAACTTGCCCTTAAAATTCTCTCCATCTTCATGACCCCAGATTAAATGCTCCTTATTCCTTGAAACTTTCTCTGGTCATCCTACCTGGAAGATGAACTCGCCTCTTTCTGGATTCCTCTAGAAATTAGTTTATCAGTCCTCTTATTAATTACTGCCTTGCTGGATGTTATTTTGAGCATGGAGTGATCTGATTCTGCTCTGAAACCTTCTTTCCTCTTCATATATACACCAAAGGTAGAATCTTCCACTAACACGACAATCAGTAATTACTTATGGAGGAAGGTTAGATGATCTCTAAACCTTATCTCTCTTGGGCTCTAAATCAGTAGCCTTAGGTGGAAGGTAAGGAAGATTATTAGGAGAACTGCGTTGAGTGATTTATCCATGTTTCTGGTTCTCTCCATTAAAGGAAGAATCAAATGTTTTGGCTTACTTCAGGAATATAGTACACATTTGGGGAAGGCAGTGCTTCCTCGCAGAAGTTTTCTTAACCCTGGGTTCAATGTTACCCTTCTCTCCAGCCTCATACCTTGATTAGGACCTTGGGTCTCTTACATTTGCATGCTATTCCTTGATTATACACCCTGGGGTCGTCTACCTAGTAATTAAGCCAGCAGATAAGAGGAGCAGTCAGATTCCTCTAAAAGACCCTTTAACCTCCCTCCTGGGAGGCTGGGTGAGCGGAATTCTTTCTGTGATGGACAAAGCAAGGGCCAGTTGACATTGTGGGTGTCCTGATAGTCTAGAAGGGCAGTGTCACATTTGCCCATTTCTGATCTGTTGTCATGCCTCATCCTGTCTTTAGTATATGTAACTCCTTCCTCTCAACTGAATTGATACTCTTGGCCTTTTTTTCACTGTAAACTTTTTAGGCTTTTTTGTGTCTGGTTTCTTTCACTCAACATTATGGTTCTGAGATTCACCCATGTTGTTTGTGTAGTTGTAGTCTGTTCATTCTTACTAATGTATAGTTTTTCTGTCATATGAAATACCACCATTCGTGCATACATTCTACTGTTAATGGACATACTTGGGTTGTTTCTGGATTTTGACTACTATACGTAATGCTTCAGTGAACATTCTTGTACATGTCCTTTGAACAGATGTACCCATTTCAGCTGGAAGTATTAGGTAGGAGTGGAATTTAAGTGTACCAATTTACATTTCCACCAGCAATGTATGAGAATTCCAGATGCTTCACATCCTTACCAAACTTGGTATTACCTCTTTTATTTTAGCTATTCTTGTGGGTGGTTAGTGATAATCTACCTTTCTCTTATTGATTTATAGCATTCTTTATAACTCCTTTGTTGAATAATATGTGTATTGTACATATCCACCTTGCTCTGTGACTTGCCTTTCCACTTTCTTAATTCTATGTTGTTGAACAGAACTTTTAAATTTTTATGTACTGTCTGTATCCTGTTTAAGAAATCTTTGCCTCTTGCAAGATCAATATACTACTCTTATGTTTTCTTTAATTTTTTTTTCTTTTACATTTAGAACTAAAGTCTGTCTCTGCCAACAGTTCTGTTGGTTTCTTTGACCCCTAGCAGCAGCCTTCTGCTCGTGCAAAGCTGGGAATCTCAGCCCGTTGCCCGCCCCTAGAGCCAGCAAATGTACCCAAGGTACAAAAAACAGCTGCAGGAGATAGCTCACCTTTGTGAGATTCTTTCTCTCCTTCTGGAGTTTTAGCAAAACCTTCCCGTTCTTGTTGTCTTAACAACTCCCTGATGCCGTCAAAAAGATAATTTCTGTATTTTTCCTGGCTTTTCTGAATGTTCTCTGTAGGAGCACTGTTTTGCCACTAATTATACTATGTCTTTTGAAAGGAGAATGGTCCCTTTAGCTTTTTTTTTTTCCCCTAAATTTTGTTTATTTTGTTGTTGTTAGAATATACACAGCAAGACATATACCAATTCAGCAATTTCTGTATGTACAATTTAGTGTCATTAATTACATTCTTTGAGTTGTGCAACCATTCTCACTCTCCTTTTCTGACTTGTTCTTCCCCCATTAACATAAACTCATTGCCCCCTAAGGTTAAAGTTTCTGTCTAACGTTTCTAGTTGTAGTCAGTTCAGTCCCATATATAGTTCTTAAAAGAGCATAATGCTCAAGGCAGGACTTTTTTACTAGTTAAGCTAAACTACTGTTTGGTTTTAAGGTGACTTCAGGGATATTTTTGGTTTAAGGTTTAAAGATTATCTCAAGGCAATAGTTTCAGGGATTCATCCACCCTCCATGGCTTCAGGATGTCTAGAGTCCATGAGAATTTGAAATTCTTTTCTGCATTTTCCTCCTTTTGATCAGGATTCTTCTATGGAATCTTTGATCAGAATGTTCAGTAATACCCAAGAAGGCTAGCATTAATCCAAAAAACACAAAATAATAAATGCTGGAGAGGTTGTGGAGAGACTAGAACACTTATACACTGTTGGTGGGAATGTAAAATGG
>NW_004443951.1:21372193-21405787 GCF_000243295.1 Trichechus manatus latirostris | reverse complement strand
CACAAAATAATAAATGCTGGAGAGGTTGTGGAGAGACTAGAACACTTATACACTGTTGGTGGGAATGTAAAATGGTACAACCACTTTGGAAATCTATTTGGTGCTTCCTTAAAAAGCTAGAAATAGAAGTACCATAGGATCCAGCTATCCCGCTCCTTGGAATACATCCTAGAGAAATAAGAGCCGTCACATGAGTAGATATGTGCACACCCGTGTTCATTGCAGCACTGTTCACAATAGCAAAAAGATGGAAACAGGTGCCCATCAGTGGAAGAATGGATAAACAAATTATGGTATATTCACACAATGGAATACTATGCAACAATAAAGAACAACAATGAATCTGTGAAACATAACATGGAGGAATCTGGAAAGCAGTCGTTCATGGAGGCAGTTAACCACATATTCCATATCCTACTTGTATTCCTGCCTCTCCTTCTCTGTTGCTCCAGGTGAACAGAGACCGATTGTTGTGCCTTAGATGGCCTCTTGTAAGCTTTTAAGAGCCCAGGTACTACACAACGAACTAGGAGGTAGAACAGAAGCACTAAACATGTTATTAGGCCAATTATCTGAGATGTCCCATGAATCCATGACCCTAAACTTCCAAATCAAGGGATAAAATCCCATGAGGTATTTGGTTGTACATAAGCTGCCTCAGCAGCTACTCTTTTTTTTTGTTGTTGTTGTTGTAAATGTATCTATCGCACAACTTTCGCCAATTCAACTTGTTACAGGTGTACAACTTATTAACAGCAATCGTAATAATCGGTTTTGCAACCCCACCCTTAATCAATGCTATTTTCCTTTAGTTTTTTAAATATGCTCATATCTTACTTTGAAAACATACCAAAGCCTTCATTGATCCCAAATCTCCTCCTTGATACTTGGCATCACTTAAACAGTTTTTACCTCTATATCACTAAATCCTCAATACATTTCTGTCCTCATTTTATCTGACCTCTTAACAGCATATGACTTTGTTGAACACTTGCTCCTTCTTAAAACACTCTCTTTATTCCCTTGATATTCATGATCAGCATTGTCTTGGTCTTCCTTCTAACCGTGGATTTTTCTCCTTTGCAGATTCATCTTCTTCCAGCTGTGCAAATATTAGGAGTTCCTCAAGATTTAGATCTAAGCCCTCTTCTCCTTCCACTCTCTTCTCTCCTTGATGATCTCTTCTAAGACTATGTCTTCTTCAATTACTACCTGTACTCAATAGCTCACAGATTTACATCTCCATTTCAGACTATTCTTTTGAGCTTGTGACTACTATCCCCAGTTGCCTAGTTGATATCCTAACTGGGAATACCAAAAAGCACTCCAAACTCAAAATATCTCAAAAAGAATTTATGATTTTTCTATCCTATGACAAAAGCTAGAAACTCAGAAGTTATTCGTAAAACTTATTTTCCCTTATTTGCATATCCAGACCATAACTGAATCCCTTCATTATCTCTTCAATCCATTTGCTTCTCTCCATGTCTAAGACTGCATTCTTAAGTTACCCTCATATCCACAGGTAAGCTTAGTGACCATATTCTTTCTCTCACACCATGGTCCCCTTGTTATCCTTTTTAACCACTCTGACCTTTCAGTTTCTCAAATGTATCTTGCTGCCTGCTAGCAGAGTGCATTTTTGGCATGCTGTTCTCTCTGCCTGGAATGCTGTCTCCTAAATTCCTCCCCTTTTTCAAGTCCTTTACTGCCATCAGATTTTAGTTTGGTCTTTATTTACTTAAGAATCCTTTCCTGATAAGGTTATTACCCCTTATTATATATTCTCATAGCTCCATGAAGTTTCCTTTCATAGTATTCATCCTTGTTATTTTCATCATTTTTAAAATTAGTTACTAGAGAGTAAGCACCATAAGAGTAGGGACCCTGTGTGTTTCTGGTCACCATTGTGTTCCTGGCACCTTGTATGATGCCTGGCATCTAAGCATCCAGTGAGTGTTTGTTGAATGCAATAATCAGTTCTCTCCCTACTCTACCCATAGCTGAGGTGAAACGTGTTGGAGATACACTCTTAGGAATGGCTACACAGTGTGTGCAAGTGAAGAATGTGGTTAAGACCTCACCTCAGACTCTGTCCAACCTCTGCCTCAAGATCAATGTCAAACTTGGTGGCATTAACAACATCCTAGTTCCACACCAGCGGTATGAAACTCTTTTGCCCACTTGTTCTTGTCAAGGTACATGCTGGGGGCTGGTATCATGCTGGGTATTGATGAAGATATAGGACCCTTACCACACAGAGAGAATCAGAGACAAGGGGGAAGGGACCAAAGTGGGTGTTAGGATGGTGCCAGGAAGAGAAGACCCAACTCCTCACCATTTGTTTTCTCTTCCTTGCTCAGCTCTGCCGTCTTTCAGCAGCCAGTGATATTCCTGGGAGCAGATGTTACACATCCCCCTGCAGGAGATGGGAAGAAACCCTCTATCACAGCAGTGAGTGATACTCTCTAACTTATCTCATAAGGTTCTCTTCTTTACTCTGAGTCCCCAAGGCCACACATGATTTCCTTCCCTCAGTTCTGACTCTTGACCCTTCATAAGATACTAGCTAACCATCCCCATTACCCACACCCTTGGTATCTTGTCAGAACTAGTTGTAAGGTATCTTTTTGAGGGGATATGAGTGAGAGTGTAGGCTGTGGCCAGTAACTTGCCCCAGTCTCTATCACTCTTGCTCTATGTTTGAGTCTCTCTCTCTCCATGCCTACATTTGGGATATAGTAGGGTGACTGTAGCTCTTCACTGAAATCCCTTTCAAGAAAGTTACGTAGTTGCTGGGACTGTTCTTCCTCTTCTGCCTCCATCCCACTCCCTACCCTGATCCATCTAGTAGATATCTCTCCTTCTCTGTTCCCTTAGGGCTTCCAGATTGCTAAGGATCAAGCCTTCTTTCCCACTTCTTTCTCCTCAACCGTTACATGTCTCTAGGCAGACTTGTCTTGCCTCAGTAAGTGCAGGGAAACCCTATGCCATGCATATCCATCTTATCCTTGTGGCTGTCCATTCTGTATTTTGGCCACTGTCTCCTTTGAAAATGACGTTGCCCCCACCAACTCCAAGAGCACTCTCACCATGGTTCCTGGATAGATTCGCACTTGCATGGAAATAAAGACAAACTTGTGGCTGGGTGAGGTTACTCTTAAGTTAGTAATGCCAAATCATCACATGCCCCTCCGCAAGTGGTAGGGAAATCAAATTTATCAGGTACTTACTGTGGGCTAGGCCCTGTGCAAGGTGCTTTATGTATATCACAACACAACACTGCAAACAGGTATTCTTGTCTCCTTTTGAGAGAAGGAAACAAGATCAGATGAATTAAATAACTTCTGCATGAGTGATAGACAGAGATTGAAACCCAGGGCTCATTGAATCCCAAGCCCTACTCATTCAGTTGCACAGTTGTTGTCTTGTGAAGAAGCCTTCCTCCAGACCCACAGCCTGACGTGTGGGCCGGTGGAGGTTCTGGTGGCTGATCCCACCTCTTTGATTGACAGGTGGTAGGCAGCATGGATGCCCACCCCAGCCGTTACTGTGCTACCGTGCGGGTGCAGCGACCGCGACAGGAGATCATTGAAGACTTGTCCTACATGGTGCGTGAGCTGCTCATCCAGTTCTACAAGTCCACTCGCTTCAAGCCTACCCGCATCATCTTCTATCGAGATGGGGTCCCTGAAGGCCAGCTCCCCCAGGTAGGGCCCACAGTAGATGGAGAAAACCCTCACGCTGAGGCTAGAGGGCTAGGTGCTGCTACCTTTTCTAAGCTATTGGCACTGGGTGGTGCTCCTCCTTCAGGGAGCTTTGTTAAATGGGTACATGTGGAGGCAGGAGTGACAACTGAGGAATGGAGTGTACAAGCGTCTATAGACCTTTCTCCTTGTAACAGCAGACCCTCAGTGCTTATTTACTAGTTTATTCATGTTGAAGACTAATTCTGTAGACCAGTGGTTCTCAAACTTTAGTGTACATTAGGATCACCTGGAGAGGGCTTATTAAAATAGTTTGCAGGGCTCTAGCCTTAGAGTAAGGAGCCCTGGTGGTTCAGTGGTTAAGCGCTCAGCCGCCAACCAGAAAGTTGGCAGTTCAAACCGACCAGCTACTCCACAGGAGAAAGATGTGGCAGTCTGCTTCCATAGAGATTTACATCCTTGGAAACCCTATGAGGCAGTTCTACTCTGTCCTCTAGGGTCACTGTTAGTTGGAATCGACTCAGTGGCAATGGGTTTGGGGTTTGAGTTTCAGTGGATCTAAGGTGGGACCCTACAGTTTGCATTCCTGATAAGTTTCTAGGTGATGCTGTTGATTCGGAGACCACACTTTGAGAACCATTGCTTTAGACATTCGTTCATAATATTCCCCCATTCATTCTCACTGCCAAGCCTTCATATTCTGTTGTTTAGACTGAACTGGTTTCCTTGACTACCGTTTAATAGTAGTAATAGCTACTGCCATTCATTGAGCACCTCTTATGGGCCATGAACTGCACTAAGCTCTTCATATATGTTCTATTCAGTGCTTTCCATAGCTCTATGAAATAATAATTATGGTAATTATTTCCATTTGACAGATGAGGAAACTGAGACTTGGAAATGTTAAATTATTTCTTCTGTGTCACCCAAGCTAATAAATGGTGGAGTTGGGACTCAGACAAATTGATCTGATTCCAAAGTCCATGATCTTGACCATTATGCTGTTTTCTTCAAGTCATCTAGTGTTTCCTATGAAATAAATTTATCATATCACTTCTCTGTTAAGATATGTCTAATAGCTTCACATAGCCTTGGGTTAAAGCTCAAACTTTTCAGCAGAGCAATCAGCATTATTAAGCCCCTACTAGGTTTTGTATGATTTTATGCAATAGTCTGTCAGTCTTCACAACAGCTTTGTGAGGCAGGTGTTATTAGTAATATTAATAGATACGGAGAAAATGAAACCTAGGGGGCTAATAAATTATTACAGGGTATTAGGTATCAGGGTAATACAACTAGATAAAATTTAGACTTAAATCTAGCTTTGATTCCAAATTCTATCCTTTTCTACCATACAATTTTGCCTCTCTGTATCTAACATCCTAGGCCATAGAACTATTGCCTGTTGTTATTTACCTGTGGCTTCTTCTTTAGCTAGTCCCTTTTCTTATAATCCTGCTTCCTGGTAGGACTGAATTCATCTACTACCTCTGTACCCGTTCCTGACCTATTTGTCCGCTCTTCTCTGGTGATCCAAACCCTGCCTGCTCTTGGAGCTCACAGGGGGAATTCCCATTGTCCTCTTAATCCTGAAATGGACATAGTTCGGGGCATTGATTTTAGTAATTTCTCTGTGAACCTTGACATTAGATCTCTTTATGCATAGGAACCAGGTAAGTGCTCTGTGCTGATGCCAAGCCTCCCAGTCAGGGTTTTATAGGAACATGTCAGGCTGATTTTGACTAGAGGAGTTTGGCATCCCCAGTGGTTGGGCATCAGCTTATAAAGGGAGGCTGAGCAAAAAGCTATATTATAAGTGGCAGTCCCTTAGTTCAGAAAGGTGTATGAACTCAAGAGGAGCTGTGTATCTCTTTGTCTCCCTCCTCCCCCTGTGCTTAGATTCTCCACTATGAGCTGCTGGCCATCCGTGATGCCTGCATCAAACTGGAAAAGGACTACCAGCCTGGGATCACTTATATTGTGGTGCAGAAACGCCATCACACACGCCTTTTTTGTGCTGACAAGAATGAGCGAGTGAGTTAGGGATTGAGGAGGTCACCCATACCTGCATCCTGTGTCCCTGCTCTTGGTAGGGAAGAAGCCCTTGAGATAAAATCTGAGTATTTAGTTCTTAGCCTATCCATCCTGCCTGGCCCCTTCTTTCCCTTGTGGTCCTTCCTCTAGCACCCCTCTCACTTAGTTTTCCCCTCTTCCACTCCTTCCCTTATACTTCCTCCCCCTCCTCCTAGCTCCCTGGCCTAGAAGCCCATATATAGACCAGCTCCCAGATAAGGGAAAGGGAACTACCATTTATTGAACTTCTGCTATGTGCCAGATACTGTACAAGGCACCTTCCTCACAGCAGCCCTGTGAGGTAGGTACTATTATTATCTCCAGTTTAAGCTCAGAGAGTTTAAATAATTTACTAAGACCATACATCTAATCACCGGAAAAAATAAGGACTTGAACACAGGTCTCTTTAAATTTAGAAGCCCATTATTGTAATACCCTATACCCTCTGGGAACAGCAGCTTCCACTTTCCTGTTGGGATTCTGGTAGAGTCAGAATAGAATTGAATTGGGGCCCTAGTTAGGGCCAGGCAGGTCTTGGGATCTTGGTTGTGTTTGTTTTTCTACAGATTGGGAAGAGTGGTAACATCCCTGCTGGGACCACTGTGGACACCAACATCACCCACCCATTTGAATTTGACTTCTACCTTTGCAGCCATGCAGGCATCCAGGTAGCTGGGCTATGTTCTGGTGTTTCCAGTGGGTCAAAGATTAGTTGATTATTGCCACTGCCTCTGGAATATATCGGCCATTACTGAGTGGTGTTCAAATCAGGATTGCTCTGAGCGCACCTTGAACAGAAGTGCACTTGGAACACCTTGGGCAGGTTGCCCATAAGAAGAGTGCTTTATGATATATGCAGGTTTGTGTCAGCTTGTTCATGCGTGGGTCATCCATCATAGCAATACTCTTGACAGTGATGGTGTTCCTTAGTGTCAGCCATCCTCTGCCAAACCTTGGGCCCCTCACCTTCCTATCTTCCCAGGGTACCAGCCGACCATCCCATTACTATGTCCTTTGGGATGACAACCGTTTCACAGCGGATGAGCTCCAGATCTTGACGTACCAGCTGTGCCACACTTATGTACGGTGCACACGCTCTGTTTCTATCCCAGCACCTGCGTACTATGCCCGCCTGGTGGCTTTCCGGGCACGATACCACCTGGTAGACAAGGAGCACGACAGGTGAGGCCTAGGGTCAGGCTGATTTTCTTTTTGCTGTAGTCACTTGTACCAGACCCTCTCAACTTCTCTTGGGTAGAAGGAAATGATGTTGTCCAATATGGTGTCCTTGGGCTCATTTGCTGGAAACTAGATTGGGGTTTTCTCTTAAATTGGTATGGGAGTTGGCTCCCCAGGGATAGGTGAGGAGATTAACAGCAGCTCAGTTCACCAGGAAGGCCTTCTTTCATTTTTATTTTTCAGTGGAGAGGGGAGCCACATATCTGGGCAGAGCAATGGACGGGACCCCCAGGCCCTGGCCAAAGCCGTTCAGGTTCACCAGGATACTCTGCGCACCATGTACTTTGCTTGAAGGCAGAATGCTGTTACCTCACTGGATAGAAGAAAGCTTTTCAAGCCCTAGGAGCTGTGCCACCCGAATCCAGAGGGAGCAGGGAGGAGGGAGGTGGGGTAGGAAGGAATGTAGAAGGCCTTGTTTCCTTCTATAGAGTGTGTGGAAGGGTGGGGAACAGGGCCGGCAAGCCAGACCACCAGCCAGAAATCTGATATCCACCTCATGTCCCCCACCGTTCACCCCATCTTGTCACATCTGGCCCTGACTCCACTGGACCAAGAGGGGCAGCACCAGTAACCACCATACACACAGGTGTCTCATGTGACTCACAGTGCTAAAGACTCATGCCTGACAGCTTGGTAAGGTCGGCTCTTCAGCCCTGCGGACAAAAGCTGGTAGGTTTGGGTTTGATACTTTAGATGGGAAAGTGAGGGGCTTGGGAAAGTGGGTGGGAGGAGGGAAGGAATTTTTTAGGAGCCTTAATCAGAAACGGTCTAGATTTGTTTAAGAAAAAAAAAAAAAAAAAAAAGAAAGCAAGCAGACCCAGATCAATATTTTAGGATACTAGATGTTTTAATGGGTTCAGAATCCAGTTTGGAGGAAGATTTTTATTGCTAATGGTTTTGGTTGCTCCTCCCCTAGCTGCCATCCCCTTGCCCTTATTCCTATCTTTCCACCCTTACTATCCCACCTTACACCTCCTCCCTGACAGACATCCAGCCGCTAATAAGACTTAAGGCACTATGGCACTTAGCTCTGAAGTGACATGACCCTGTCTTCCTTCCGCCTGCTGGTGGGTAACCAGTGCCTTCCCTGTAACGGTAATGCTGCAGAACTGCAACGTTTTGTACCTTTCTTTTGGGGGATAGGGTAGGGGTGGGAGAGGAGGTAGGTGGGGAAGAAATATCCCTAACTTGAGCCTCCTGCCAGAATGCCAGCTATTTTGCATTTGAAGGAATTGACTTCCACATTCATTAAGCTTTTAAAAAGATCACAACCTCAAGATGGTTAAAATCCATTGATATTTGCACTTTCAGACATGACAGGTTTCAGAGCTGCTGAGATGACTGGCCCCCGGCCTTTCCATTTATGTCTCTTTCTTTCCCTATCCCCCCTACTTCCCACCCTGGCCGGGTCTGGAGTTACTTTCATAGCATATCTCTCTCTTGGCTTCTTTTTTTTCTGATGGTCACGTCTCTTATGTTTCAATATTTCTTAACTAGGGTATTTTACAAGAAAGATCCTTAGGCTTAAGATAAGAAAAAAGAAAACTAAATGTTATTTTTATATCATAACTCGAGTCTATTGCCAAAATCTGGAAATCCCTCCCATGCCCACTGAGTTTACATCCCAGAAACACTGAGCCATCAGAAGGAACTGTGTACCTGACTTGTTCTCTGGCCTGGCTAGGTAGGGGGTGGTTTTCTCCCCAAGGTGGGGCTCAGGCTCCATCCTTCCTCTGTACAGATGATACCTTTTTCTTGCTACAGGCTCCCGCCTCGGCACTGTTCTACAGTCTTCCATGCAAGTGCATCCCTTCCTTTCGACTGTCCTCTGACACTTTGGCTCATCTCTGATTCCAGTGTGTCCTATGGATGCACTGGGAGATTTTGCTGCTCCTATAGCTTCTGTTTACACAAATGAATTTTTCCTGGTTTCCCACTAGGGCATGTGAGTGGGTGGCATGATGTGTTGTATTTTTTTAATAGTCTCCCTGGGCAGAGATGGGGCTTGGCTCTTTTACAAGACTGTAATGTAATGGTAGGGGGTTTTAGCTTGGTGCCTGCTGGCCTAGAGGCAAGTCCCCCTCTTTCCTTGACTGTTCATTTTTACTACCCCACTGCCCGGGATAGGGAGTGGCAGCTACAATGTGGATATTTCTCTTTTTGAGGAGCCTGGGCTTGGGTTTGCCCCAATCTGGTGATGAAGCCATGACACTTTAGACCTAGCCCAGGCTTGGAGGCCAGCTGGAGGAAGACTGGTCTGAATCCTGGCCTGTGCTGTTAGAGCTACCCTTTCCCGTCCCCAGCAGCCCTTGTACAGACCCAGATTTGCTATGCAAAATAGTCTATCCCAGATTCTGTTCTGGATGGCTACATTGTTCAGCGACTTCACAAAACGTAGCACAAACATTCATTATGAAGAAGGCATCAGGACTGTTGAGCAACTCCTCCTTTACTTCTTTCCTGCTGGCTACAACATGGGCTGCCCCATAGGCACAAGCCCAGCTGAAGAACAGAATGGAAGGCTCTGGGAGGAGGCAGCTCACTGGAGAGCCTACATTCCTTACACAAGTGCCTAAAGAGAGTGATGCCAACACTCCATCTGCCCTGTCCTTTGCCTTCATATCCTGTCTACATCATGTTCAGTCACCCTTGGAGGGAGGGGAGCTCTCCTAGGAGAATTGGCTCTGCATGTTCTCTTGGGTGCATTTTGAGGCTGGGATCAGGGCACTGTCCTGGAGGGTCCAGTCATTTACCAGCATTTGCAAATGTCCATAGGGAGCAGGTGGCAGCCACCTATTCCCAGCAACAAGTTTGTGTTCTCTCCTTTTCTCTCTCTGCCTCGCTCTCTCCAGTCAGGTTTTGAACTGGGGCTTGAAATGCTTTTTTAGCCCTTTTGGCGTTGCACATGCCATTCAAGAAATAATAGCAAGAGGAGCAGCTTGGGCAATGGCGAGAAAATGACTTCTTGGTTGCATTTTTTTAATATTTGAGACTTGAAAAATACCCTTGACCTTGAGGATTATTCTTGTTTGAAAGGTGTCGCACACAGGTTGAGAAGTGGTGTTGGCAGCAAGCTTTGACTTGCTTAAATTTGGTTTAAGCAGTGCTTCTTACCCAAGCTCTGAGGAGACTCTGGGGTGGGGGGACCTCAGCCTCATCCTTTTAGACAGGTTTTTTTGCTTCCTTCATTCCACTATTTTGCCTTCCTTTTCCTCTCCTCTCTTCTCTTGACTTCCTTTTCCTGATTCATTCAGCTATCTTGCCGGCCTGCCTGCCTGCCTATGTGACGATGAATTTTCTGCATGGCCGCAATGATCCCACCGTTTACTAGCAAGATCATCTTAGCTCCTTGGCTACAGAAGACCAAGAACTTATTCCCCAAGCCTAGTGTCCTACCTGGGCTGGGCAGCCCTCAGGCTTATACTAGAGCAACAGTCCTGCCCAACTGGCATGAAATCAAGAGGGCTTCTGGCAGCTTTCACACCTGTCCACTCCTTGGGGCTGGTTTATCCTCATTACTTTTTCTAGATCTGACTCCTTTTCTCTGTACCTGGGGCCTCCCTTTTCTGAGGATGTCCTAGGGTTGAGCTACTCGGGTATCCAGGATTGGAGAGGTTGGATTGGCTGTGGGGGAAGAAGAGAGTGATGAGAAGAGAAGGGAGAGAATTTGGATAAAATGTGGAAAAGGAGAGCTCTACTCTTTTATCCTTCTTACAGGCCGGCGGGTCACATTAGGGATTGAGGTGCTATCGCTGGCCTCTGGGGATAAGCCCGGGGCTGTTGTTGCTGGGAACTTAAGGCTTAGGATAAATTCTTCAATTTAGGCTGAAGAGTAAGATACTTGGAAGTATGAAATCTCCCTTAAAAAGTTCCTGGTTCCCACCTACTACATAGCTCCTCTGTTGGCCTCTGCTTTGGCTAAGGAACAATGTTCTTGGATAGTTTTCTTTTTCTGTCCAGAATTCTGTGAATGAAGCCAGCACCCAAGATGGGCAGCCAGGGAGTTTCTCTGACTCTTTTTTTGGCCCATGTGATATCTGCAAGGCTAGTGGAACAATGGTCTAGACCTGGTACCATGTGGAACGAAGAAGGATGGAAGTTCCTTCCCCATTAGGGTAGAAAAGTTAACTCAGTTTAGTCAAAAGGCAGTTTTGGGAACTGCATCAGAGGGAGGTTATTTTTATTTATTTACTGGGCTTAGGCCACCAATTCAGGATGGTAGCTGGGATGCCTTCCTTAAAGTTTGATCATGGCAGGGATATGCAGGGCAGTAGTTCATATTTGGCCTTCTAAGCAGATTAGGGAAAAGAGCTTCTGTGGTTTTCTCTTTCCCCCCACTTATTAGGACTTGCCTTCTCCCTGGGCAGGGAGAGAGGGTGGGTTGGTGCTTTCCCCTTACTCTATTCCTACTGACTTAGAACCTCTGGCTGCTGCTTGGGAGCCCAAGAAAGGGAGTGGAGGGAATGGGCTTAAAAAAAAAAAAAACACAACAGAATGAGGGTGGGAAGGATGATTTCCTTCTTTTAAAAAGGAAATAGGAAACCCTTCAAGGATTGTGCAAGTAAAGACAATGTGTCAAACGCACTGAGTCCCCTGGTGTAGTAGCAATAAGGAAAAATGAAAAGACTTTCCTGTGCACACAGCCAACCTGATTGGTGTGTGTGAAGTTGCACTTAGCAGTCATGTGGTGGGCATGTGTGACTACTCTGGGTTTCACTTTAGTTTCTAAACTTTTTATCCCTCTCAAGTCCAGCATGGATGGGGAGATGTCCCTGGAGCCCCAAAGCTGTGTACTTGTTTGCATTTGTTTCCCTTTGAGACGTGTTTGTGTCCTGCTTTGAGCTGTACCTTGTCCAGTCCGTTGTGAAATTACCCCAGCAGCTGTAATGTACAGTTCCTTCTGAAGCAAGCAACAGCAGCAGCACAATTCTGTGTTTTATAAAGACAACGGTGGCTTCTATTTCTAAAGTGCGGTCTCTTTTTTTTTTTTTCCTATCAGCAAAGCAGAACTGTTGGGATTAATTACATTTCTGATAAGTTTTAGGTTAGAATAGTAGATTGTTATTAAGAGCAGAACCATCACATCTAAAGGAGGAAAGTATGGATAAAACAAATTTCAGAGTACTGAAGCCACAGCTGTTCAGCTGGTTTGTATGCAGTCGTACTTCACAGGGCCTCCATTATTCTTCACTCAACAAACATGCAAAACACTATGTCTAGTGGTATTGTGGAGAAGGAGGGGGCAGGCACAATTCAAAAATGAGGAAAACTCTCTCTCTCTCCTTAAGGAGCTTAAAGTCTGGTGGGGGATATGAGTAGCCAAATAGTCCTCTGGTAAAGGAGAGAGATGATGAAGGCCTGGAACAAGGCAATAGCAATGAGGATGGAGAGGAAAGGGCAGATTTGAGAGATACTGAGGAGAGCTAATTAACAGGAATGAATAGCTGATGGGAGCGAGAGGAGTAGGGGCTGAAGACCAGGTTTCTGCTTTAGTTAAAGATTTGGGAGTCATACTCATACATATGGTAGTTAAAGCCATAGGAACCCTGGTACTGCAGTGGTTCAGCCATCAGCTACTTACTGAAAAGTTGGCGGTTCTAACCCACCCAGCAGTTCTACTCTGTCACATGGGGTCACTATGAGTCGAAATAGACTCAGTGGCACCCAACAACAACAGTAAAGCCATAGGGATGAAGAAGATGGCTTAGATAAAGAATAGAACAAGAGAAGCATAGTATACAACTCTAGGAAACACTAACATTTAAGAGATGGAGAGAGGAGGCAGAACTTGAGGTGACAGTCCCATCACTACTATATAACTTGTATTTTTGTTGGCTAATTTAATGAGATGGGAGAAAAATTAGGAGAGTGGAATAGGGTCCAAGAAGGGAGTGATTAACAGCATAAACTGCTGCAGAGAGGAGGAGGTATTATTTTATCTACTCAGTTTAGCATCCTACACTTCATCTTCTCTGGAATCTTGTAACTACGTGGCTTCCCTTCTCCAGTGTTTTTGAAAACGAGCGTTGGAAAAACCTAATTTAAATAAGGGCAAGACTCTTAACTTCTAAGTTGTTTACCACAATCACCACCACCCCAAGCCGCCTCCTGTCTTCAGGAGGTACTTGTAAAAGAATAAAATAAACAAAACTTAATTTTGTTCCTAACCAGAGTCATGGATGGTGTTCCAGTGCACTCTATAGCACTTAGCAGATTGCTCTATTTACATGACTATCTCTGGGGAGCTTGTGTACTCTTATAGCAAAAAAATACATTTTATATTTATTTTTGTCATCTTAGGGCTGTAGCCTATACCAAGGGGTCAATATTTGTGAATAGAATTGAAATGAGCTAGAAATCTATGGTTCATGAATACAGATGAGGGAATCAAGAAGTGATATTGAGTGCACAGGATGGACTTGGCATTCCCCGAATCTACAGGTAAGCAGAAACTTACCCAGATTGCGGTTATCTTTTCCCACTCTCACCCCAACTTGGAGGCTCCATACTTTTGTACCTGGAGCTGGTGGTAGAATTCTAAGTTCTGACATTCCTCCCTGGTACTGCTAGAGTACTGTCATTTCTGTGCATTGAGGGAAGGTGGTTCAGAGGAGAATTGTGGCAGAGGTCCCAATGAGAAATCTTCAGTGGCAGCCAGTGTGTGTGTACATGGGTCTAGCATTCCTCTGGAGGCCAAGTTGTGACTTTTCAAATGCATAGCTAACCTGTGGCTACCACCTGCCAGATTCCCATGGGAGAGCAGCTTTATAAAGGCCAGCCATGTCCATGCTCCTTTTCAGCACTAAGGGTTAGGGAGACTAGCTGAACTTGAAGAACAAATTGGAACATGGAGGAGATTTTTCCCAACTCAAATAAGATTTAAAAGACATCTATGAGCCTGAGGGAAGCAGAAGTGAAGTTTAGCAGAGGGAATGTGAGGATGACCATTAGGGGAAATTTTGCTATAAACTTCAGTTTTAGAAATGATTGAGGCTGGAAGAGCTTCAGGGTTTGGCCATTGGTTGCTGTCCAGGAGCCCAGGGCCTGCGTTGTCTGGGCCTGAAGCCCAAAGTTTTGAGTTCAGGCTTCTAGTACCCCTGGACATCCCTTTTCAGCATTGGTTGAGCAGCCTTTCCTCTGCTCTATCAATTGGCAATATATATGTAGCACATTCTTGTCTAGCAGATGCTTTGTGGCAGAGTGAGGCTGATATTTGTTGGGTATATCTTGGCTTAGCAGACCCAGAATCTCATGGCACAATTTGGTGGCTAAAAGAAAGGGTTGTGTAGTACAAGGAGAAGATTAGTTTCAAGTTCTGAGCCTGGGCCGTCCCAAGGCTACTGTCTGCTACTGGAATGGAAAGTAGCATTGAATTGGAAAATTAGCTCTTCCATTCTATTCCTAGCTTTCAGCTATTCCTCTGGCTATGGGCCAAGGAGTCCTAGCAGGCTTAAAAGGTACACAGAGCATGACAGAACTCCTTCAAAGCAGCTCTCAAGGAGAGGAAGCTAGAAAAGTAGACTTGATGATGCATAGGGTACAGTCAGAAGTTCTCCACTTATGCACCATAACTGCTTTCTCCAGGGTACCATGTGTTGTGGATTATGTCCCCCCAAAATATGTGCTGTAAATCCCAACCTCTGCCTGTGGTTATAATCCCATTTGGGAATGGTTGTGTTTGTTATGTTAATGAGGCAGGATTAATATAAAGTATATCTTGAGTCAGTCTATCTTAAGGATATAAAAGAAATTAAACAATTGAACAGAGCAGAGATGGGGTAAGATAGATGCCCAGACACATGGAGATCTCCAAGGAACCAGGAAGCAGAAGCTGAAGGGAAGGACCTTTCTCCAGAGCCAACAGAGAGATAAAGCCTTCTTCTAGAACCAGCACCCTGAATTCAGACTTCTAGTCTCCTAAACTGTGAGAAAATAAATTTGTTAAAGCCATCCACTTAGGGTATTTCTGTTACAGCAACACTAGGTAACTTAAGACAGAATTTGGTACCAGGAGTGGGGTGCTGTTCTAACAGATACCTGAAACGTGGAAGCAGTTTTGGAATTGGGAAATGGGTAGAGGCTGGAAGAATTTTAAGGTGCCTAATAGTAAAAGCCTAGATTGCCTTGAAGACATGGTTGGTAGAATTGTGGACATCAAAGGCAATTCTGGTGAGGGCTCAGAAGGAAATGAGGAGAGCTGTAGAGAAAGTCTATCATCTTGGAGAATACATATGGCACCAGCAACAGAGTGTTGCTAGAAATGTGGACATTAAATGTGCTTCTTGTGTGGCTTTAAATGAAAATGATAAACATGATTGAACAATGGAGGAAGAGCGATGATTTTTATACAGTGGCAAAGAACTTGTTTGAATAATGTCTGAATGTTTGGTGGAAGGTAGGATTTGTAAATGATGAACTTGGATATCTGGCTTATGAGACTTCTAAGCAAGATATTAAAGGGGCCACATGGTTTTTCCTTGCCACTTCCGTAAAATGTGAGAGGAAAGAGATGGACTTAAAAATGAACTCTGCAAAATGAAAACGGAACTTAAAGATTTGGAAAATTGTGTTGTACAAGCTAAGGACACGTGTCCTAGGATGTTCACCAAGGATGTGGCTACACAATCTTTTATTAAAGAGATTAAGCTTGTGACCGATGAATCTAACCAACTACCACAGCAGAAAACCCATCAGCTTAGACTGAAAGGGGACAGAGAAAGAATGAAAGGAAAAAATGCTGCCTGCCTCTTGGAATTCTACAGGAGAGAAACAGGCCAAAAGATCTACATCTCTTGTCCTCCAGGAAAAGAAAAGGACCGTCCCTAAGTAGCTCAGACATCAGCAGAACTGTTGGAAGGAGCACAAGAAGCAGGGCCTTCTTGGTTTCATAGGGTGAGGCCATAGTCTCCTGGATCTCAAAGGGTGGGGCTACAGCCTCCTTGCTTTCACAGTCGATCTTCACCAGCTCAGTTCTGGAGTGTGGGGCTGCCATTAAGATTTCGAGGTTCACAGATGAAGAGGAATTTTGCCCCAGCATGGAATATGCCTAAAGTCTCACCCATCTTTGATTTAGATGATTCAGAAGATGATATTTTTGGACTTGAAGTTGATTTAAGACTTTTGGTATGATGTGATGGGGTGAATGTGTTCTGTGGCAAGGACATGAATTTTGAGGGGCCAAGTGGTAGAATGTTATGAATTAAATTATGTCCCCCCAAAATAGTGTTGTAAATCCTGACCTCTATGCCTGTGGTTATAATCCTATTTTGGAATGGATTGTTTTTGTTATTTTAATGAGGAAGGATTAATGAGTCAATCTCTTCTGAGACAAAAGAGATTAAACAAGCGAGCAGAGCAGAGATGGGGTAAGATACATGCCAAGACACATGGAAATCTCCAAAGAACCAGGAAGCAAAAGCTGAAGAGACAAGGACCTTCCTCCAGAGCCAACACAGACAGAAAGCCTTCATCTAGAGCTGGCGCTCTGAATTCAGATTGCTAGCCTTCTAAGCTGTGAGAAAATAAATTTGTTTATTAAAGCCATCCACTTGTGACATTTCTGTTATAGCAGCACTAGATAACTAAGACACCATGTCAAGGTGTTTTAGGCCACTGTAGCTTATGCTGTGTTAACACACTGTCCCGCTTTTGTTTTGGACTGCAGCAGCTTCACCACCATGCACTTGGCAATGTTTTGGGGGGACAAAGTAATATAGAGGGACCTTTCTATGAAGCCCTCAGTCCCTGTCCCCCCGCCTTCTGAAGACAGGGAACCTTTCTGTTAAAAGAGGCAGTGGGAGCCCCCAGCCAGGTTTTTGGAAAAGGACTATTGACTCTTAATGGGAATGAACTGGAAAAGAGGAGCTTGGGTACCTGAAGTACCTAAATGTTTTGTACAGTTTGTTGTCTTATTTAATTGCATTGTCATGGCACAGTTTATTGGTTACCTTGTCTTAAATTGCATATAACAAAATCTCAGTTTAACTGGTTTAAATAAGGAAACTACCATTTTGTATAAGAAGTCCTGATTTAAGATGGCTACCACGTTGGTTAATTAATTGGTTCAATTATAACATCAGTGAACCAGGTTCTTGAAATTGTTTTGCTCCGCCATCCTCTGTGTTGACTTATCCTCCTACTAGTTCAACTCATCCCTAGATGGCTGCCATAATTCTTAGACTGGAAAGGCTGAGAACGATGTCTAGCAGAAGAGGCACTAATTTTTCCCACTGTCTCATTTAAAAGCAGGGTAACCTTTACTAAGAAGCCCCAGCAGATCTGACCTTATGTCTCATTTGCTAGAAATTGGTCATCTGTCTACTCCTGTCATTGGCAAAGACCATCATGAGTAGCTTAATCAGGAGCTTCCCCCTGAGTCATGTGGACTAGAAAGTCTAGTCTACTAGCAAAAAATCAGGCGTTAAGGGCTGTGTCTGTTCTAGGTAGGTGCTCTGATTTTTACAGATAAAGAACATGAGGCTCAGAGAGGATGAGTGACTTTCCCAGGATCACAGCTAGTAGCAGAGGACCTTCAATCTCAGTTCTGTCTGCCCCTAAAAGTCCCTGTGTTTTATATTGTGTTATGCTGCAGTTGGGGAAAAGTACGAAGTAGCTTTCTGCCTTGTAGAAACTGCTGGTTCAGGTGAAGAGATTTGAATTCAGGTGCCAGGTTGGCTGTACCTCAGCCCATGTGAGAGGAGAGGACTCTATCCAGTTACTCTCCTCATCCAGTAATGATTATTCTTATCTAACACAGGAAGCCTAGGAATACAAAAGTTCTAAGTGGAGGGGAATATTAGTGGTAGCAAGGAAGAAGACCAGGCATTGTGAGTCCCTCCCTGAGCCTGATTTGCTAGGCTTGGGGATGTACCAACAGGTAAAGCAGGCAGCTGGCCATCTTATCTTTCCTGAGTGCACTGGGTATTTGGTAGCTCATTGTGCTTTTCCCTAATGACGAATAATATAGATCACCTTTTCATGTGCTATCCAGATATCTTCTTTGGTAAAGTGTTCACATCTTTTGCTTATTTTTAAATTGAGTTGTCTTATTGAGTTGTAAGGGTTCTTTATAATTCTCAACACAAGTCCTTTGTTGGATATATATTTTGCAAATATTTTCTCCCCATCTGTGGCTTGCCATTTCATTTTGAAGAGCAGAGGTTTTAAGTTTTGATGTCCAGTCTATTAAATGGAAGTCAAATTTGTTGCCCTTTTTTTTTTTTCCTAGTTTGTGCTTTTTTATCCTATTTTAAGAAATTTTGCATTGGGTGTTTTGGTGGCTGCTGAGGCAGCTCAGCTTTCAGAGGGCACTGATTACCCTGCTCCTGAGATTTCTTTACACACAAGGCATGAAAGCAGAGTTCTAGCCTGCTTCCAGAGCCCTGTACTTGAAGCCCGTTCATCTATTTATCCATCCATCCGTCCATCCATCCATTCATCCATCCAACAAATATTTTACTGATCTGCTGTGTGCCAGGCACTGACCCAGTTCTAGGAACTGGGGCTATGGTAGTGGGCCAGATACACACAGACCCTGCCCTTATGAGCAGCTCAGTTGGGAATGAGGTTATCCAAAAATAGTGTGTGTGTGTGGGGGGGGGGTAAAGGGAGTGCCTAATTCAGCTTTGCCTTTGATAGAATCATTCAAACCTCTTTGCCTTCCCACTTTCTGTTACTACAATTCATAAGCCTTTAATGTGGGCTCACTTTAAAGAGGTGGAGTCTTTGGATAGCAGAAGTAGATGTAAAGGCATCATAAACATTAAATCCAAATCCTGCTCAATCAGTGTCAGAAAAGAAGACAGTAGCCACCTCCAGATTTTATCACCGTGTCTCCTCTAGAAGATGAAGAGGCCTGGAATCATTTAGGGAATTAGATCCAGAATCAAGGATTGAGGGTGTGATAGACTGTCACACAAGAGTTGGTATTTACCCTGACAGATGCTGCTATCACGACTTGGATTGTGTACAGTTATGGATTGAAAAACTTTTAAGATACAGTTTCATCTGGTGACAGATTTAATTTGATATTTTCAAATTGGGATAGGGCATTATCATTCACAGAGGTAGGGGTGGGAAGGAAAAAAGTGAAGCAGAATTGGAGTCAGATGTGGGTTTAAATCTCATCCATTTATTGAGCATTTCTGTATGGTAGGTGCATCTGATTAGTGCTTAGAAATGGTAACTGTAATAACTTTTGTTATCCACTGACATTTAGGGAGGGTTTTCTCTGTGCCTTATGTATATTCTCAAACCTCACAACAACTGTGTAAGGTACATATTATTCTCTCCATTTTTCAGATGAGGAAACTGAAGCCCAAAAAGATTAAGTGACTGATTCAAAGTCCCACAGTGAGTGAGGGCAACTGAAGATATTTTTTCTCCGTCTTCTCAAGCTTTAAGAAAATAATGTATTTTGATTAAAAAACAAAAGTCTAAACAATCTTTTGATGTTTAGGGACGTAGGAAAAAATCATGAATCATCCCTCAGCCTAAATAAAATGGTATCATCTTTCATTTAGGCAACAAATATTTGCCAGACAGTGTGCCGGCTCTGGTTTCCTTACGAGGCTTACACTGTAGAGGGAAGGAGCCATACAAACTAGTAAAATAATGACAGATTGAAAGAAAGCTTACTAAGAAAGTATTGTAATAGAATAACGGGCGTCCTAACATAGCTGAGTGGTCCGAGAAAGGCGTTTCTGAGATGACTTAAATTGAGGGTGGGGAGGATGCTGGAGGGCAGACTGGAGAGGAAGAGAGAAGGAAGGAGAGGGTTCCTGGCCAAGAGCACCAAAAGCAAGCTCCTAGACGGAAAAGGAAAGTGCTTTGCCGGTTGAGGGAATTAGAAGCTGAACATCTGTAGCTGTAGCAAAATCAGGGCGAGCCTTATTTGGAGAGAAAGGCAGGGACCCCTTAACGGAGTGCGTTTTGGCCCTGGAAAGGAGTTTGGATTTTCTGTGTGTCGAGGAGTTATTATAGCGTTTTAAACATGGACATTATTCGATCTGATGTTTGAGTAATGTCCTGTTTCTTAATCGTCTTTTTCCAAACTATATTGTACATTTTTTTCCCCAAAAGTCGTTAAAGGAACCCTACGGACTTGGGAGATAGCAATTGTGCGGATTACTTGACCTTTTGCTGAGGAGGAGGCACTTGAGGCAGCCCAAAGCTGCGTCGCGGGGAGCGGGGGTAGGGTTCGGAAAGGAGGGTGGCCGGGACGAAGACGTGCTCGTCCGGAGGCCTCAGTCTCAGGTGTAGGTCCGGATCCTTTACTCGGATAGGCCTCGCTTCAGGTAGGCTCCTCCTCAGGTAAGCTCCGCCACCATCGGCAACGTCGCCTCAGGCCCCACCCCCCCAGCAAGGTTGCGCGAAGAGCGCAGTCCCTCGGGGTTGTCTCCGGCCGGCACTACCAGCAACGAACCGCTGACGGGCCGGCCCCGCCCCGCTCTCCTCCCGGGTCGAAGCTCCGCCCAGGCTCCGCGCCCGCTCCGGGACGCCTCCTCTGCGGCGGCCGCGCCCGCACCGACGTCTGTCTCGCAAGGCTTGGGGCGGAGAGGCGAAGCTTCGACGTCGGGCGAGCCGGGGCAGCGGAACTGACGCCAGCGGGCTTCCGGGGGCGTCCCCTGGGGGAGGTGGGTGGCACGGCAGTCTTGGAGGAGCAGTGGGAGCGTAAGCAGCTGTCGGCGACGCAAGTTCCGGACGGGGCTCTCTTCTCTTCCCTCATGCCTTTCCTTTCTTTCGTCTAGTCCTGTGTTGTCTCCCGACGGCGGTTCTTCCTAACGCGAGCTTTCGGAGTGCGGTTGCTGAGGAGGCGCCGTCGCCGCCCCCATCCCGGGCCGAGAGAGGGTGTCTGTTGCGCTGCGTCGTCCCCCGCGCAGACAGTTTGCCCCCAGTGGCGGGCGCTGTTCTCACTCGGAGCACTCGCCCCAGCTCCATGAATGGAAATCGGCTCCGCAGGTAAGTGAGTCAGGGCTGGGTTGGGCAGGTGCGGGTGTCACCCAGCCGTTGTCCCCAGAGTCGAGCATCGTCTCTCCCTCCACCCTGGCCCAGGTGCGCGAGGTGGGCACTCTCCGGGCGTCATCCATCTTCCCGCCCCCCGACCAGCCTCTCCGCAGCCCCGCCGCAGTTCTCCGGTGGCCACTGAGTTGGCGAAACTGCCGGGAGGGGAAACTGTGCTTAAAAGATTTGTTTGTTGTTGTTTAGGCAGTATTACTCATTTTTTCTGGAGTACTCTTTCTAGAGTCAGGAAGGGTTTGTCATCGCTTTTTGTTATTATAGTTGAAGAAGTAACGGTGTGTGTGTCCTTTAACTGGGTTGTGTGCCCCGTAGAGTCTCTGGGTGGCGAGCCACCTCCCTTACCTACCTCTTGAGGTAGTTGTGGAGATACATTGAGATAACGGAGGAGAAATGTTTGAAGTAGGTATTAGGTGCAACGTCAGATTTAAGATGGCATTTCTTTCATCCCCGAGTTATCTGCTGATATTTGTGGCAGCGTGGTGTATAGTTCCTGAGGAGCTTGGAGATGTCATATTAGCCTGGATCACTGCTTATGTGAGGAGGTGGATCTTAAAATTACTGACAATGTATATTTTTTCCGTTCTCTATTCCCTAGAGAAGCAGTTGTCATTCCTGGAAATTTGGAATGTCGGAAAACTGCTTTCTCTCCTGGGGAAAAACAGCAGTCTTGAAAAAAATTGTGATATGGGCAGTTTTTTTTTTTTTTTTTTTTAAAAAAAGCACGCTGTGGTTCTAAAGTAATTACTTGAGGGACATACAATAGCTGTTACATAACCGTTTGCTCATCAAATGATCATGCTTGGTATGTTACATTTGAACGTATGCCTCATGTGGATGGCCACAAATTTATAAATTAAGAAAAAAAATTTGGGGGAGGGATATCTTGTTACAAATGGTATTACAAGTCCCTGAGTTTTACCTTTTCTTTCGCCAGGTTGACAGGTACATGAATATGATATAAAGAATTTTGTTGATTAGGTTAAGGAGTATAATTGTCAGGTGCAGAAAGCACTCAGAAATTGGGAAAGTGGGATGGAGAGGCGGGTTTATTATAAGTTTTAGTACAAGTTTTTTTTACATGTAATTTATATAATCAGCTTCTCTTTTGCACGATCCATTTTAACCATCTCTACATCTTTTTAAAAACAGAGAAGTTTGTCTAGATTGTGAAAAGTTTTGAGACACTTTGTTTATTATTGATTCGTGTATTTCAGAAACTGTGTCCTGCCCTTGTTTTTGAAATTTCTACTATACTGTTTGTTCTTACTATACAAAAGGTGGAGTGATTTGGGGCTACAGGTGAATTTTACATAATTTTCCTCTTGTAGGAGTCCCTGGGTGGTGCAGATGGTTAATGGCTGCTAACTGAAAGGTTGGTGGTTCACTGCCACCCAGAGGTGTCTTGTTAGAAAGGCCTGGTGAATTACTTCATAAAATCAGCCATTGAAAACCCTGTGGGGCACAGTTCTACTCTGACACACATGGGGTCACCATGAGTTGGAGTTGACAGCGACTGGTTAACGGGTTGGTTACTTCTGTTGTAAAGCTAGAAAACAAAACATGAAAAGTTAAATACTTTATTAATCATCCCAGAACTTTTTAAGATATATCAAAAAAATTATTTTCTGCCCCCGCCCCCGCCCTTTGCATTTTTCACGTGGAATTAGGCACAAATATATGGGCAACATCCTAAATATTTCTGAATTCACACTGCCTTAGCCAGCTATTACAACTTGCCAAGCACAACTTGGTAAGTGTTCTTATGGTTTCTTGAGCTATAAGTAAGTTGTATCTTTCTTTTTTTGGTGTGCCGTTGCTGAGATATTTACCCATTTAACTGTCTTCACACATAGGCAAGTATAGTTAGATATATCAACTATATGCTTGGACATCTTGAATCATTTATTCTTCAGTGCAGTTTATACACGATTTGACTGTAATCTAATAACTTAGATAAGCTATAGTTTAATTCAAGATTGTTATCGGCAAAAAACAAAATTTTCATTTTTCCAGAGAATTAAATATAATTGTTATGCTGCACATGGAATTGAAAGCACAGTTAGGAAAAATGTGCAACTAAGTTTTAAATCAAGAATTTGGCAGATATGTTATATATTTTGGTTTAAAAAATTTTAATGGTCTGTTGGGTCAGTTTTGGATCTTGGCTCTTCCTTTCTGTTGTAAGTTTTTCTTTTGTGTGGAGATTCTCAGGAATCATGACAGGATGTTTTAAATTCTAATTGTTATGTGGGCACATAGAAGACTTAAATTTATTTACATTAAAGGACTTCAAATGCATATACTATATAACTGTATAATTTTCTTGGAGATCATTGCTCACTAAATATTAATATTTGTTTATTCTTCCCTTTTGCATGAAATAAAATTGAAGTGATTTTTAAGGATGTTCTCTACTATTCACTGATTTAGTACTGTCTGAACTTTGATTTAATCAAAATATCTAGCATTGTTGGATTTTAAATAATAATAATTATCAGTAGTTTAGCTTCTGTGCCTGTGACTCCTTAGTTAGGTGGACTTCTGACAAAACTCTTTTTTATGTTTAATTATAGCTGAACTAAAAGTATATGTTGTATTTTAGTTCCAAATAAAGTAGGAGTAGGGGAAGCAGAAATGTTCATTGAAATGCCACTTCTCTTGAGTAGCTGTTTTTCAGGACCTTACCATTCTAGTTTGTATTTTTAGGCAAGATCAGACAGCTGTTTAGGGGGGAAGGAATTTACTTATCAACCAATGGAAGGAAGACATTTACTTTTACCTTAAATTAATGATATGCAGATTGACTTGACACATTTGGTAGTTGCCTTATAAGAGCTTACAGAAATGAATGATAGACTGTTTCTTTCTTAGTTTTGCTTTGAAATGTGATGTCTGGATATAGTTGTTCCAAAACTCCACATTTCTTTAATAATACAAATTAATAAAAGTTAATTTCCAAAGGAACAAAAAATGCGTGTGTGGGAAGGTAGAACTAAATCAAAACTGTGATTTGGATAAGGTGGGTAAAAGTTGCATTTTCAAAATACTAAAATATAGAATGCTATCAGATTCTCAGTTTAGTATTTAAAACAATCTTCTTTAATCACTTTGGGAAATGTTTTTATAGTATATAAATTTTCTCACTTGTAGATTTTTGTCTTGAAGGAAAAAAAATGTCAAAATGCTGCTGTTTTGGAGGGCATGAATTTTGAACCATTATTTGGAAAAGGTTTTTCTACTGGGTTGTCATTTGAGTTTTAGCTTGTGCTGCTCTGGAGTGGCTATTATAACTTTTTTCTAGTACTTGATGCTCTTGACTGACAGTGAAACTTATAAAAATGTGCAAGATTTTTCCCTGATTTTTTAGAATTTAATTCAACTGTTTGACAGTGATGGAACATGTTGAGAAAAAAACTGAAAAGGAAGCAAAGATTTTTTTTTCCTTCTAAACAAAGATATAAAAATAAAGGAGAAAATAGAACGTATATGTAACTCTCCAATGTAATTCAGTTAACATGATGAAGAAATTTTCAAAATTATCCATGATTCCATCACCCTGATATAACCACTCTTTAAATTTTTAAACCAAATTTCAATTAAAGAATTAAGTAATTTAGGAGAGCAGTTAGAATGAATTAAAAGATTTCTAGATGCTGCTTCCTTTTGAAGAATTTTATGTAATAAGTTGATAATTTACAATTAGTTTATATTTTTCAAAGGGAACGTTGCATTTGTTAGGTTCTATAAACCTGGCCTGATAGTATGCATAGAGGCCTGGGGCCCTGTACAGGGGACATTTCCTGGAGGAGTTCTCTGTTGTATATAGAAAAACTCTAGCTCAGAGTGGAATACTTGCCAAATTGTAATATACTGCTGAATTCTAGTTGAATACTATTTTGGTTTATAACACAGCCATCATGTTTCACATTAGTTTTGATATTCTTAAAATATTTGAGGGCCAACCTGAATAATGAATTAAGCTAAAAATATTTCATTAATCTACTAACAAAACATTTTCTCTTGTAATACTTAAAATTAGAGTCTTAAAAAAATAATTTATAATTTTTGTTTTGTTTTTAATGGGTAGAGGAAAAAAGATCAAAATAGCAGTTCTGTTTTCGGAAAGGTAAAAGTAAAAAGATAGTTTCAGATCAGTATCCTTCCCAGACGTGTTTAGTCTCTGAACGTTGGGATGAACAGCATTTACCAGACATTCCTACTTCTATTTCAGTTGTCTAGGATACTCAATAGACCCTCATTCTTGGCTCCTTAACAAAACAGATGTGAGAAAGAATATTGTGTGGTTTTTCAACCATAATGGTTATGCTGTTAGGATACATGAACAGCCTTTCTGTGTTTGGAGTTTCAATGGTTTTCTGCCATTATCTGTGTTAATATTAATGACTTTCTTTGGCTAGCCACTGCTTTAAAAAAAAAAAAAAAACCACTATTGAAATTCAGCAAAACCTTGTCACACAACTGATGCTTTCTCTTATATCTTAAATGTGAGCTTTTTGTGGTTTGATTACAATAAAAAATTATGTACATTAGTCTAGAATGTCAGTTTCATGAAACAATCTTGAAGAATTCTTGGTTTCACATCAGCCAATTATTTTATTCATTGTTCCCAGACTGCCAAGTTCTTGGGTAATTAGAAGTTAACTATAGAATATAGACATGTGGGATATTTCTCTGTTTTTCATTTGTGGAAGAAAGTTTGCAAGAAAATGTTCTTAGTTGTTGGCTTACATAATACTAGTTTTGAATCGTTACTAGTATGTAATATTTTAACTGATTTCTAAATCTTCTAACATAAATTCATTAGTGTATCTCTGAATTTTAAAAAAGGTTAAAGAATAGATTGCAAAAATGGCTTATACTGTAGCAATGCAGTCTTTTTTTTTTTTTAAGGAACTTATTCTGGCCTCTAAATTATAAATGGATCTCTATTTTTATATTTAAGATAAAAGTGGCATTACTCTAAAATTTTTGTGTGGGTGCTCATAGTTTCTCCAAAGCTGCCTAGCCCTTAATTACAAAATAAACAGATCTCAAGGCATTGCTGTTAGTCGTGAAAAGGGGGAAAATGCCTTTTAAAAAGTTGTTCCCCGAACTGCCGTCTGAGAAACTTAACCCTCAAACAGGCTGAATGTTCTATAAGTGATTATTTGGCTGTAGTGAGTAGTAAGAAGTGTGGTGAGTATGGTAGTAAGTCTACTATGTTTGTATAGGTTCATTGAATGCATAGGTAGAACTTTTAATTAGCAGGTAGGAGGTTACTAAAGTGCAAAGCTGATATCTACTCGTTGGCCTTGTGGGCTTAAAATGTTTAAAACCAGAGGCATTTTATTATGTCAAATTTTGAGGTCAACCCTACATATCTATTTGGTAAATATCCTAGTACATGTTTTTGTATACTGGTCCAGTGATTGCTTCAGGATAAATTTCTCCAGTGAGTTGTTGAAACAAGAGGTATGCCATGAATATTGAGCCAAAAGTTAACAGTGAAAATCCATAATTTGGTAATATGCCGTAGTATATCCTGTATTTGATTTTGATCTGTTCACAGCTTATTTTTCATCAGTCACATTTGCTGTGGGTAGTCGTTTAATTTTGGTCTCATAGCTAGTATATATTAGATTGTTAGATCAGTGAATAACATACATACATGTATACTTTGAAAATGTATAGTTTTATGTTTGAAATTTGGTTTGGTTAGTTGATATTAGCCAGTATTTACTATAGCTACCAAAAGAAAAGTTTGTGGTGGAGAGAGATTCCAGATAGTACTTCGTATTTCTATGTAATTACATTTTCAACTCCAGTGAGCAATATTCGTGTTTGTTAAATATCTAAAATGTGCTTCATTGGAAGTATAATTTAATTTGTTGTATTGACAGGGTATCTTTTGAATACTTAAACTTGATGATAATGATTTTACAGTTAGTAACTGTAGAGTTCCGTTCCTTTGCTTATTTATGAAACAAAATTTTGGGTTTTGCCAAGTTTGCATAAAAAGCACCAGACAAAATAATGGTAGTGGAGAGAAAATTAGCAATGTGATGTAATGTAAAAAACAACAGCTTTGGATACAGATCCTGGCTCTCAAATTAGCTGTGACATTTGAACAGTACATTTAATCTTCCTTAAATTTAATTTCCTCATCTATAAAATGGGATGGTAAAAAGAGATTTAAGTATGTAGAGGAATGGTACTTCCTTTCTTCCTATTTTTTAAAACATTATATTGTAGAGAATTTAGAATGTATACAAATGGACAATTTAATCTTCCTTAAATTTAATTTCCTCATCTATAAAATGGGATGGTAAAAAGAGATTTAAGTATGTAGAGGAATGGTACTTCCTTTCTTCCTATTTTTTAAAACATTATATTGTAGAGAATTTAGAATGTATACAAATGGACAGAATTGTATAATGAACTCCCACGTACCTATCACTTAGTCCCAACAACTGTCAACCCATGTCCTGTCTTGCCCCTTAAACGAATAATTTCTTTTATAAGGATCAGCGCAAAGCTGGTTCCTGTGAGGCGGAAGTTAAAGATGTGCCAAATGTCTAACTTTTCCAAGCCGCTGTACCACTCCGTCATCTCTAATATCAGTTACTCCCTTTCGCCTCAGTACCCTTCCCTTCTGTCTTTGGGTTCCCTAATTCGCTGCAGTGTCTCACAGAACTCATGAACCATATAAAGGAAGTGACTCACGCGGTTGTGAAGGCTGGCAAGTCCCTTGCCCTCAGTCTCTGTCTAAAGGCACTCAGCTTTCTCGATCCGTAGGCCGGGAAGCCCACTGCACTGTCTCCTGCAGGTCTCTGTTGCAGGTCTCTTCTTTGGTGGTGGTGGGCTCTCCTATCTGCTCTAGAATTGGCTCTCTGTTAAGGCAAGACCAACTAGTCCCCTTGGTGGGCCACAGTTATCTCAGTTTGCACAGCCTGACCCAGTCACCTGGGTGGGAGTCACAAGACCATGGCTAGAAAGGCTGCACACGAAACTAATTTATCACACCACACCCCTTCTGCTTTCCCCTCTCCTATATTATTTTGAGGCAAATTCTGGACATGATACCGTTTCATTCATAAATATTTAAATATCTCTAAAAGATACGCAGCTCTTTTTATATACAGCCACAGTACCTTTATCACAGCAATAAATAATAACAATAACAGTAGCAACAGTAATCTCTTATGATCAAGTCCAGTAAGTGTTCATGTTTCTACTTGTCTCAGATGTTTTACTTATTATTTACAATTTGCCTTTTATTATTATTTTTTTGATTTTTGAATCAGCATCCAAATAAGTTCTACACATTGTGATTGAACGATGTATCCTTTAATCTGTAAGTTTGCCCTCCTTCTCTTTTTATCCCTGTAATTTATGGGTTGTTTGTCCTTTTAGAGTTTTTCACGGCCTAGATTTTGCTGATTCCCGTCCTCATGGTGTAATTTAACAAGTTCCTCTGTTCTCTGAATTTCCTTTAAACTGTTAGTGGATCTAAAGACTTGATCAGATTCAAGCTTTTATTTTAAACCTGTCCAGTCAGGTTTTGGTCCCTATTTTACTGAAATTGCTCTTGTCATGGTCACCAAAACCTTGCTAAATCCAGTATCCTAAATCATCTTATTTGACTTCTCAACCACATTTGTTTAGTTGCTTCCTTCTTGAAACATGTTTTTTTACCACTTGACTTCTGGGGTACCACTCTCTCCTCTAGTCTCGTTGCCTATTACATTTTAGGTTCATTTGCTATTTCTTCTTTATCTCCCCAATCTCTAAACATTGAGAGTACCCTATGATTCAGTATTTTCTTCTGTATCCATATCACAGCCTGGGTGACCTCCTCTGGTCCAGTGGTTTTAAATACCACTTATATTTGGAGGACATTCACATTTATATCTCTAGCCTGGACCTCTTCCCTGAACTCCACAGTCATCTAACTATTAGATACCTACTTGTATAGATGCCTCAAACTTAACATGTCCTAAAAATCCTCTCGATTTCTTCTTCAAACCTGCTTCTCTCACTGAGTCTTCCCTATCTTGATAAGTGACAATTCCATTCTTTTGGTTGCTTAGACAGAAAACCTTGAGAGCTCTTTTTCTTTCATACTCTACATCTAATCCATTAGCAGTTCCTGTCAGATCTACCTTCTGAGTATGTTCTACATCCAGATCACTCCCCCTAGCCCCCAGTATCCATTGCCTGGACAGTTAAATAATGTACTAACTGGTCTTCCTGCTTCCTTGTATCCCTTATGTGTAATTTTTTCATACAGCAGCCAAAGTGATCCTTCTAAAATTTAAGTGACATCAGAATGCTTCTTTACTGAGAACCCTCCATTGGTTTCTCATCTCTTAAAATAAAATTCAAAGACCTCACCATGGCTTATAGAGCCCTATGTGATCTGATCCCCCTTATCTCTGTGACCTCATCTCCTACCATTCTCTCCTTTGCTCACTCAGTTCCAGGTATAGTGGCCTCTTTGCTGTTTATCAAACACACCAAGCAAGCTTCTGCTTTTTCCTTTATACTTGCTTTTTCCTCTGTCTGCCTAGAATGCTCTTTTAGATAACTTGATCCCTCACTTATTTCTGGATTCTGCCCACTTGTCACCCTATCAGACAGTCCTTCTTTGAAAACCCTGAGTAAAATGGCTAACTGCCTGACTGGCAAAAAAGAAATACAGTATAATCTTCCCCTCCCCTAGTGAGAGCTCCGGGAGGACCGGGTTTTTGTTTGTTTTCGTTCATTTCGGTTTCACCTGAGCCTAAGCAGTGCTTGGCACTTAACCAAAACAAAAAAAACAAAAACAAATCCAAAAGTAGTACCTGCGTCTAGCCTGTGGCCCGGCCGCCTTTTGGACATCTAGGTCAATTGGCATAACAAAGCTTATTAAGAAAATGTTCTGCATCCTACTTTGGTGAGTGGCGTCTGGGGTCTTAAGAGCTAGCAAGCGGCCATCTAAGATGCATCAATTGGTCCTACCCACCTGGATCAAAGGAGAATGAAGAACACCAAAGACACAATGAAAGTATTAGCCCAAGAGACAGAAAGGGCCACATAAACCAGAGACTTCAAGAGACAGAAAGGGCCACATAAACCAGAGACTTCATCACCCTGAGACCAGAAGAACTAGATGGTTCCCGGCTACCACCAATGACTGCCCTGACAGGGAACACAACAGAGTGTCCCTGATGGAGCAGGAGAAAAATGGGGTGAAAAACTCAGATTCTAGTAAAAAGATCAGACTTAGTGGTTTGATTGAGACTGTAGGGACCCTGGAAGACATGGCCCCTGGACTCTCTGTTAGCCCAAAACTAAATCCATTCCCAAGGCCAACTCTTTAGACAAAGATCAGACTGGACTATGGGACATAAAATAATACTCGTGAAGAGTGTGCTTCTTAGCCCAAGTAGATACATGAGACTAAATGGGCAGCTCCTGTCCAGAGGTGAGATGAGAAGGCAAAGAGGGTTAGGAATGGACATGGGAAATCTGGAGTGGAAAGGAGGAGTGTGCTATCACAGTATAGGGAGAGTAACTAGGGTCACATAACCATGTATGTATAAACTTTTGTATGAGAGACTAAATCGAATTGTAAACTTTCACTTAAAGCACAACAATAAAAAAAAATTCAATAAAAGAAAAAAAAAAAACAACAGGAAAGAAAGAAAACACCAAAATGGATGTCAGGAAAATCTGAAAGTTGCTCTTGAACATAGAGTAGCTAAAGCGAAAGGAAGAAATGATGACGTAAAACAGCTGAACAGAAGATTTCAAAGGGTGGGTGGAGAAAACAAAGTAAAGTATTATAATTACACGTGCAAAGACCTGGAGATAGAAAACCAAAAGGGAAGAACATGCTCGGCATTTCTCAAGGTGAAAGAACTGCGGAAAAAATTCAAGCCTCGAGTTGCAACACTGAAGGATTCTACAGGGAAAATATGAAACAACACAGGAAGCATCAAAAGAAGATGGGAGGAGTACACTGAGTCACTACACCAAAAAGAATTGGTCAACATTCAACCATTTCAGGAGGCAAAATATGGTCAGGAACCGATAGCACTGAGGGAAGAAGTCCAAGCTGCACTGAAGGCGTTGGCAAAAAACAAGGCTCCAGGAATTAACAGAATACCAATTGAGATGTTTCAGGAAACGGACGCAGTGCTGAAAATGCTCACTCATCTATGCCAAGGAATTTGGAAGACAGCTGTCTGGCCAGCTGACTGGAAGAGATCCATATTTGTACCCACACCAAAGAAACGTGATCCAACAGAATGCGGAAATTATCGAAAAATATCATTAATATCGGAAACGCTGGTGGCACAGTGGTTAAGAGTTCAGCTGCTAACCAAAAGGTCTGCAGTTCAAATCCACCAGGCACTCCTTGGAAACCCTATGGGGCAGTTCTACTCTGTCCTATGGCGTCACTATGAGTCAGAACCGACTTGACAGCAATGGGTTGGGTTATCATTAATATCACACACAAGTAAAATTTTGCTGAAAATTACTAACAAGCGGTTACACCAGGACATGCACAGGGAACTGCCAGAAATTCAAGCCAGATTCAGAAGAAGAAGAGGAAGACTGCTGATGTCAGATGGATCCTGGCTAAAAGCAGAGAATATCAGAAAGATGTTTATCTGTGTTTTACTGACTATGCAAAGCCATTCAGCTGTGTGGATCATAACAAATTATGGATAACACTGCAAAGAATGGGAACCCCAGAACATTAATTGTGCTCATGAGGAATATGTACGTAGACCAAGAGGCAGTCGTTTGAACAGAACAAGGGGATACTGCGTGGTTTAAAGTTAAGAAAGGTGTGCGTCAGGGCCGTATCCTTTCACTATACTTACTCAGTATGTATGCTGAGCAAATAATTCAAGAAGCTGGGCTATATGAAGAAGAATGGGGCATCAGGATTGGAGGAAGACTCATTACCAACCTGCGATATGCAGATGACACAACCTTGCTTGCTGAAAGTCAAGAGGACTTGAAGCACTTACTGATGAAGATCAAAGACCACAGCCTTCAGTATGGATTACACCTCAACATAAAGAAACAAAAATCCTCACAACTGGACCGACAAGCAACATCATGATAAACAGAGAAAAGACTGACATTTTCAAGGATTTCATTTCGCTTAGATCCACAATCAACGCCCATGGAAGCAGCAGTCAAGAAATTAGATGACACACTGCACTGGGCAAATCTGCAAGAGAGGTCTTCAAAGTGTTAAAAAGCAAAGATGTCACCTTGAAGATTAAGGTGCACCTGACCTAAGCCATGGTGTTTTCAGTTGCCTTATATGCATGTGAAAGCTGGACAATGAATAAGGAAGACCAAAGAAGAATTAATGCTTTTGAATTATGGTGTTAGCGAAGAATATGGAACATACCATGGACTGCCAAAAGAACAAACAGATTAGTCCTGGAAGAAGTACAGGCAGAATGCCCATTAGAATCAAGGATGGTGAGACTTCATCTCACATCTTTGGACATGTTATCAGGAGGGACCAGTTCCCGGAGAAGGACATCATGCTTGGTAAAACAGAGGGTCACCGAAAAAAAAGGAAGACCCTCGACAAGATGGACTGACACAGTGGCTGCAACAATGGGCTCAAATATAGCAACGATTGTGCGGATGGCGCAGGACCAGGCAGTGTTTTGGTCTGTTGTACACAGAGCCACTATGAGTTAGAATCGACTCAGTGGCACCTAACAACTATCAAGATTGGCTTAAAAATAATATTTTATGTTCTTTACCTCCCCCCTCTCTTATGAAACTTTTATGCTCCCCACTGACAATATTAAAAAATCAAAAACATAAAAAGGCATTTATTCACTCTATTTATTGAAAAATTACTATTTTCAAGTTACTATACGTAGATAAATTAAGTCATGGTTACTGAGTTTAAGTAGCTTACAGTATATTGGAGGATATCCCGTCTTAATATTTAAGGGCGGTAAAACTAACAACAACAATAATAGCTAACATACACTGAGTATTAAATATTCGGCATACGTTTTGATGATCTAATTCTGACAACATCCCTTTTGATGCAGGTACTATGTTGAAGAAACTGAAGCACAGGGGGTTAAATAATTTGCTCAAGGTTACAGTTAGAAAGTAGCAACGCCAGGATTTACCAATAGGTAGTCTGATTCCAAAGCTTGTATTTTTAACCACTACTCTATATTTGTTGTTGTTAGTTGCCATCGAGTTGATTCCGGCTCATGACGATCCCATGTGTGCAGAGTAGAACTGCTCCATAGGGTTTTTAAAGCTGTGACCTTTCGGAAGCAGATCACCAGGCCTGTCTTCTGAGGTGCCTCTGGATGGGTGCAAACTCCCAACCTTTCAGCTAGTAGTGGAGCAATTAACTGTTTGCGCAACTCAGGAACTGAGCCTACCTAGCCTATACTACAAACTAACAATTGCTGAAAGCCTCCCATTCCTTTGACAAATATTTTCTGACTGCCGAAGTGCCAAGGAGCCCTGGTGGCGCAGTGTTTAAGTGCTCAGCTGCTAACCAAAA
>NW_004443951.1:21358671-21370639 GCF_000243295.1 Trichechus manatus latirostris | reverse complement strand
TTTTTTTTTTTTCTTTTATTGAATTTTTTTTTATTGTTGTGCTTTAAGTGAAAGTTTACAATTCGATTTAGTCTCTCATACAAAAGTTTATACATACATGGTTATGTGACCCTAGTTACTCTCCCTATACTGTGATAGCACACTCCTCCTTTCCACTCCAGATTTCCCATGTCCATTCCTAACCCTCTTTGCCTTCTCATCTCACCTCTGGACAGGAGCTGCCCATTTAGTCTCATGTATCTACTTGGGCTAAGAAGCACACTCTTCACGAGTATTATTTTATGTCCCATAGTCCAGTCTGATCTTTGTCTAAAGAGTTGGCCTTGGGAATGGATTTAGTTTTGGGCTAACAGAGAGTCCAGGGGCCATGTCTTCCAGGGTCCCTACAGTCTCAATCAAACCACTAAGTCTGATCTTTTTACTAGAATCTGAGTTTTTCACCCCATTTTTCTCCTGCTCCATCAGGGACACTCTGTTGTGTTCCCTGTCAGGGCAGTCATTGGTGGTAGCCGGGAACCATCTAGTTCTTCTGGTCTCAGGGTGATGAAGTCTCTGGTTTATGTGGCCCTTTCTGTCTCTTGAAGTCTCTGGTTTATGTGGCCCTTTCTGTCTCTTGGGCTAATACTTTCATTGTGTCTTTGGTGTTCTTCATTCTCCTTTGCTCCAGGTGGGTAGGACCAATTGATGCATCTTAGATGGCCGCTTGCTAGCTCTTAAGACCCCAGACGCCACTCACCAAAGTAGGATGCAGAACATTTTCTTAATAAGCTTTGTTATGCCAATTGACCTAGATGTCCAAAAGGCGGCATTTTTTGATCCGGGCGGTAGGCTAGACGCAGGTACTACTTTTGCTGATTGAGCACTGGTTTTCACTGGTTCTGTATGCCTGAGTAGGCTCTCTGCTGCTGGGCCTCTCCCAATGGGGAAAATGCCTCCCAAATGCCACTGCTTGCTTCACTTCACACGCATGCCGATCTGGCCTGAAGGGTGTTGGCTCCTGCCAGGTCAGGTCTGGCAACTCCTCGCTGCTTCTGAAATGTCTCTCCCTCCCCTTGCCACTCAGTCCAATTCCTCAGCTTTGCCTTTGATGTTCAGGGCTCCTCGATTGTCATATATAATCAACTCACTTGTTTTCTTGGATCTGTGTTGTACAGGGAACCACAGGAAGCATCTGACTACTCTGCCATCTTGGCCCTGCCTCTTTCCTGGTTTTTTTAATAACCTCCTGCTTTCTTCATGTGTGATGTCTTTGACGTCATTACACAACTTGTCTTTTCTTTGGTCATTAATGTTCAAGGTGTCACATCTATTCTGGAGATGGTCTCTACATTCAGGTGGGATATGCTTAAGGTCATACTTTGGCTCTCGTGGACTTGTTCTAATTTTCTTCAGTTTCAACTTGAAGTTGCATAAGAGCACTTGATGGTCTGTTCCACAGTCGGCCCCTGGCCTTGTTCTGACTGATGATATTAAGCTTTTCCATTGTTGTTTTCCACAGATGTAGTCAGTTTGATTCCTGTGTATTCCATCTGGCGAGGTCCATGTATATAGTGTCCGTTTATGTTGTTGAAAGAAGGTATTTGCAATGAGTAAGTCATCGGTCTTGAAAAATTCTTGCATGCAATCTCCAGCATCGTTTCTGTCACCAAGGCCATATTTTCCAACTACCAATCCTTCTTCTTTGTTTCTAACTTTTGCATTCCAATTGCCACTAATTATTGATGCATCTTGATTGCATGTTTGATCAATTTCAGACTGAAGAAGTTGGTAAAAATCTCCAATTTCTTCATCTTTGACCTTAGTGGTTGGTGCATAAATTTGAATAATAGTCGTATTAACCAATTTTATAGTCATATTAAATTTGAATATGTTGTCTTCCTTGTAGGCGTATGGATATTATCCTATAACTGACAGCATTGTACTTCAGGATAGATCTTGAAGTGTTCTTTTTGATGATGAATGCAACACCATTCCTCTTCAAGTTGTCATTCCCGGCATAGTAGACCATATTATTGCCTGATTCAAAATGGCCAGTACCAGTCCATATCAGCTCACTAATGCCTAGGATATCAGTGTTTATGCATTCCATTTCATTTTTGACAACTTCCAATTTTCGGAGATTCATACTTTGTATGTTCCAGGTTCTGATTATTATTGGATGTTTGCAGCTGTTCTCATTTTAAGTTGTGCCACATCTGCAAATGGAGATCCTGAAGGCTTGACTCCATCCACATCATTAAGGTCGACTCTACTTTGAGGAGGCATCTCTTCCCCAGTTGTCTTTTGAGTGCCTTCCAACCTAAGGTGCTCATCTTCTGACGCTGATTCAGACAATGTTCCACTGCTATTCATAAGGTTTTCACTAGCCAGTTTTTTCAGAAGTAGACTACCAGGTCCTTTTTCCTTGTCTGTCTTAGTCTGGAAGCTCAGTGGAAACCTGTCCACCAAGGGTAACCCTGCTGGTATTTGAAATAGCGGTGACAAAGCTTCCAGTGTCACAGCAACATGCAAGCCACCACAGTGCGACAAACTGACAGACGCATGGTGGATCTTGATAGTAATCGTATGTAAATAAAATGGCAGAAAGTATTTTTAGCCCTTTAAAAGGTTTTTTTCATTTTACTGCCTAATGCTAGAGAGGGTAAGAGAGAGAGAACTGGTGTTAGTAATGTATTCATGTTGCAGTTTAGCATAAATATCAACAGTCAGAAATATGTTTCTGTTCATACTCTTTTACCTGGCAGTTCTACTTCAGACATTTATCCTAAGGAAAATATTGTTTGTGCCAGTTCCACCTTCCCAAATAAAAGAGTTGGTGCTGAATGCAGGGAAACGCACTTAGCATATTGTTTGGCATATTGTTGTAGATGCTGTTTTTTTATGACTTAAGTGCCAGGCACATGTAGAAAGTGTAGGTGGCTTTATCTCATTTTAAAGATAAGGTAACTGAGACTTAAAAGTTGTGGCTTTCCCATTGTCATAGAGCTTAGTAATTTGATATGAGATCTGAGACTGCTGCTTCAATTGAATTGATTAATTTGATTAAATTACTGCTTTATCAGTTAGGACTTTTATTTACAAATGACAGAAATCCAGTTTGGAACTGATTTAAGCAAAAAGGGAAATTTATTGGCTTGTGGAATCCAAGGAAGGTTGAATAGCAACAGAATAATAGGTTTGCAGCTGGCCTGCATCTGGAGCAAGTGATCCAGAAACTCCCGGTATCAGACTGCTCCATCTCTTATTTTGAGTCCTCTTTACATGTAGCTTTCATTTTCTCTCACTGTTGACTGGGTTTTTCTACACATCGGGACATCTGGCCTCCAACAGCTATTATATCTCACAGCTCTAGCCACTGGAAAGAAAATGCCCTATTAGTTGCTCAGGTCCCAAGTTAAAAGACCAAATAAATAAATAAATGAAAGTTCCATGGGAAGGACTCTTTGCTCTGTATTGGATATGATGTCCATCCTTGACCAGTCAACTCTGAGATCAAGATCATGTAGGAAAATAGCAACTCTGGTGGTATTCATGTAATTGATAGGGTGTACAGTTTCCAAGAGAAGAGAAAGTAGGTGGAGGATAGAGGTGGGGGTGTGTTGGACATACAGTCTAATGAATCTCTAGTACAATGGTTTATATTTCACTATTTGTAATAGTGAAAAATTGGAAGCAACCTAAATATCCTGACTCAGTGGATTATTGTATGATCATTAAAATTATAATGTTTAATGACCAAATACAAAAATGCTTATAATGTTAAGTGGAAACAGAATATAAAATTTTATATACATTATGTTTACTACTGTTAAAATTGAAAATGTAGTGGAAATGATTCTGATTACTCAGGCAGAAACTTATGACATATTATCTTAATAGGGTCACTGTGTTACAGAATCTAGCCACCTGCTTTTCAGGTCCTGACCCTTGGTTTTGTCGGGGCATCCAGAGCTGATCATTGTAATTCCAGTTTAATATTTTGCAATGAAAAATATTATTTCCAGGGCATTAACACTCATATTTGCTAGTTAGCAACTTATCCCCCTCAGGTGGCCTGTATGGGTATCCAAATGTTAATCAGAAAGTTGCTCTGTGATCATGGAATCAGAAACAGAGTTAAATGACGTGCTCTTATGCATTAGGGATAGAAATACAAATCACTCACAATTCTGTCTTCAGATCAGTCATCATCTATATGAAAAGACAGGTGGTTAAACAAACAACTATAGAATTTTCTCTGTTGACAGCAGGCAAGTTATTTTATTAGGTTCACAACTCCCACTGAAGAAACCTTCACAATCTGGATAAAATAGAACAGAATGCCTTCTTAAAAGCATGGAAGAACTGAGCAGAAGAACAGGCATTAATCTGTTCCTGAAAGTCAGACATTCTGCATGACGACCGCTAACTGGGAGACTATTTCCTGTTGTTTTAAGTGGAAAAAATTATATAATGTGTTAGATGTCAATGTAACCTCAACTAATTTTCAAAAATGTAACTAAAACAGATTAAAATACCTGTATGTAAGTAATGAAGTATCATGTTAGGATGTAAAATGCTTGAAAACATCCTTCCTGATCACAGATAGTTAATACGGTTATTCAAACAGTTGCTTTTAAAACATGGCCTCGTTTAACACTAGCAGCATTCAAAAGTCACATTCCCTTTGTTGATACTTGTAATTTCTGAAATTCTACCAGTTCTATTCAAATGTAACTTGAGACTTTTCCTGCTCACATTGTTTTCTTTAGAAAAAAAAGTTGTGTTGAGTTTTGGGAACATAGTGTAAATATAAAAATAATTTGAAAAACATTGTATTGAGAGATGTTTAAACATTCTAAGAAATTTAGGTATTAAAAACCAAGAGGCATTTTGTGGGGAAACGTAGGTTCTGTTGGGGGGTATGCCTGAAATATCATTCCAAAAGGCAAAGGCAGAAGCTGTAGATCTTTTAAAACCCAGCCTCAGAACTACATCTGAATTCTATTGATCAAAACAAGTCACAAAGCCAGCCCAGATTCAAAAACAAGAACAAAACCCACTGCCGTAGAGTCAATTCCAACTCCTAGCGACCCTTAGGACTCAGTAGAACTGTCCTGTAGTTTCCAAGGCTGTAAATCTTTACAGAAGCAGACTGCCACATCTTTCTCCTGCGGGAGGGAAAATAGATACCTCTTTATGAAGGAATGGCAAAGAATTTGTTGCTGTCTTTAATCACCACAATGAGATATTCAACTACTGATTACAACCTCTTTCCCAGAATATGACTTGGAAAAGGGATGTAGAATGGGGTGAACACAAACTCTGAAGTTCCTTATATTCCATAAAGTGGATACTTTGTTTCATTAGCAAAGTAAACCTTACCTTGTTTTTTTTTTTTTAAAAAAGGTAGTAACAACGTATTATTCAAAATTTTAAAAGCTATAAAAGGATACACAGGTGTTTCTGCTATAATGTGGTATATATAGTCCTCATAAGCCTCAGTGGAAGGAAAAAATAGGTTTGGAGCTGACCAGTTGAAACCTGTGCATAGAGCATAATAAGAACAGTGACAATTCTAATAAAAATACCAGTACAGTTAAACAGACACATTCCTAAGGATTGGAAAACAGTCCGACAGTTCCTCAAAAGGCTTTGCTTTGTTTTGTTAGATTTACACGTAAGTATTTCATTTTCTTTGGTATGATTGTAATTATACTGAGTTTTTAAATTTTGGTTTCCACATGTTTGTTGTTGGTTTATAGAAATGTGATTGATTTTTGCCTTAATCCTATATCCTGTGATCATTGCTTAACTCACTTCTTAGTTCTAGAAAGATTTTTCTTGTGGAAGGTTGCTTGTTTGTTTTGGTAGATTCTTGAGGATTTTCAATGTAGACAGTCATTTGTCTGCAAACAGGGACAGTTTTATATTCTTCCTTTCCAGTCTGTATGCCTTTTATTTCCTTTTCTTGCCTTACTGCACTGGCACTTGTAGCCCTGTGTTGAATAAGAGTGGAGAGAGTGGCTATTCTAGTTTTTTTTTTTTTTTTGATGTTATTAAAATGTTATCTATTAAAAAAAATTTCAAACAGTTGATTTTTATATATTCAACTACCCAGCAAACTTGCTAAACTCACTTATTTTTTGGGTGGAAATATACACAGTAAAACATACATTTATTCAGTAATTTCTGCATGTACATTTCAGTGACATTGGTTACATACTTCACATTTTGTCACCATACTCACTATCTCTACCCATATTGTTTCGCTACCATTAACTTAGACTTTCTGCCCTGTAAAGCTCACATCTGTGCTTTAGAGTTACTATTGTCGGTTTAATCTCATATATATAATTCTTTAAAAGAGTGCAATGCTCAGGGCAGACATTCTTTAGTAATTGAGCTAATCTGTTGTTTAGCTTAAAGATGACTCTGTGATAGTTTGGTTCAAGGTTTAAAGATTCTTTCCAGGCAGTAGATTCGGGGGTTTCCCCAGTCTCAATGGATCCAGTAAGTCTGGTTCCCATATGAATTTGAAGTTCTGTTGTACATTTTCCTCCTTTTGATCAGAATCTGCATCTTGGGTCCTTGATCAAAATGTGCAGTAATGGTGGCTGAGCACTGCTCATTTCTTCTGGTTTCATGGCAGAGGATATAGTAGTTCATGGAGGCAATTAAACCTACAGTCCAGTTCCTTCTCTGATTTCTGGATCTCCTTCTGTTGCTCCAGGTGAATAGAGACCAATTGTATCTTGGCTGGCCGCTGGCAAACTTCTAAGACCCCAGGCACTACACATTGAACTAGGAAGTAGAACACAAACTCTAAAGACAACATTAGGCAAGTGGACTGGACAGACCCACAAAACCTTTGAACCAAGAAAACTAATCCCACGAGGTGTTTAGTTGTACCTAAGTAGTATCAACAACTGCAGCGTTTTTTTTTTTTTTTTTCTTTCTTTCTTATTTTTGGCTGCTGCTGTGTTTGTAAAATTATATATAACACTGTATTTGCCTTTTCACCTCCCCACTTTTTTTTTCTGGTATACAGCTTAGTGATAACAACTATATTGAGTCAAGTTGTGTAACCATTACCCTTAGTTGATGCCAATTTTCCTATCACCATAAACAAAAATTCACTACTTCCCAGAGAAAGATTTTCCCTTTCCCTCCTCTCTCCTGCCTCTGTAACCCCTAGTAACCATTGGACTCTATATAATTACCTATTCTTGTCACTTCATATAAGTGGGACCATATAATATTCTTTTGTGATTGACTTATTTTACTCAGCATAATGTCTGTGAGGTTCGTCCATGTTGTTGCATGTATCAGGTCTTTATTTTTCTTTCAGGCTGAGTAGTAGTCCATTGTATGTATGTACCACATTTTGTTTATCCATTAATCTGTTGATGGACACTTGGGTTATTTCCACCTTTTTGCTCTTACAAACAGTGCTGCAGTGAACATCATTATATCACTTACTAATTCTTATTATTTGTTTGTAGATTTGTCTATAATGGCGGGTTTATTTCTTCCCTTCCAAAGCTTTATACTGTGAAACCTATGAGAGCCGGAACTCAACAGAACAGCCTTGTTTTTCTGGGTCTCACGAGTTTTCTACCTTTGACAGTGTGCAGTTTTATTGTTTTTCTATGGCTCTCTGTTAGTGGAAAATATTTTGAGTTTTCCTTCTCTGACAAGTTTCCACTTTATACAGGTTCTGGCTCTCGCAGGTTTTACCGTACTTATTTCTTTTTCTTGCCTCACTTTTCTGGCTAGCACCTGTGTCAAAATGTTGAACAAAAGTGGTAATAGCTAGCAGCATTGTCTCATTCTCAATCTCAGGGAGAAAGCTTTCAGTATTTCACCATTAAGCATGATATTTGCTGTAGGTTGTTTCTAGAGACCGTTTACCAGATTAAGGAACTTTCCTTCTATTCCTAGGTCTCTAAATTTTACCCCCCCACCCCCACAAGTATATGTTGGACAAAATTCAGAAATTGTTTTTATATCTAGGTATTTATTCTTTATTCTGTTGATTGAATTACTGTACATTGCTTTTTGATTGTTAACCCAATCTTTTATTCCTGTTCTAAACCCATCTTGGTCATGATATATTATCCTTTTGATATATTGCTGGATTTAATTTGCTAACCTTTTGATTAGAAATTTTGCATGTATGTTCATGAATAAGATTGGCCTATGATTTTTCGTTTTCATAATGTCCTTGTCACGTTTTAGTGTCAGGGTTTTTCTGGCATCGTAAGTTGAATTGGGGTATGTTCACTTTTTCCTGTTCTCTGGAAAACTTTGTATGAGATTGGTGTAATTTTTTTTTTTTCTTAAATGGTTGATATAATTCTAGTGAACCTGTTTGGGTCAGGAATCCTTTTTGTGTGTGTGAAAATATTTTTTCATTTTAGATTTAATTTTGTTTAAATAGCTATAGAACTTTTCAGATTTTATGTACTTTTGTGTGTCAGTAAGTTGTATTTTTCAAGGAATTTGTCTATTTCATCAAATTTTCAAATTTATTGGCACAATATAACATCTTCAGTATCTATAGTGTTGCCATTTTTTTTCACTTTTGATATAGATTATACGTTTTTTCTCATTTTTAAAAAATCAGTCTTGTTTAGAGTTTATGAGCTTTGTTTATCTTTTCGGATAATCCTTTTTATTGTATATTGTTTTTATTTGGTTCATTTTTGCTCTTTATTATTTCCTTCCATTTTCTTTGAGTTTACTTTGCTGTTCTCACACTCCCTGGGTCTGTCTTGTGCTTGCTTATGGTCACTTGGGCTTGCGTGATCATTCTTCCTTCTCTCTACCTAATTCTAAAACAATTTTCCAGAGATAGACAGTTTTTTTTTAAAATGAAGAAAGGAAATGGGGATGAAGGAGGTTGAAATGTTAGGAATGATGTTATCTTTCAGCACTAGGCCTCAACTATTTATCGGTTGTACTTATAATTTTGACATACTCTGGTTGATAAGATTATCAAATGCAGCTTATAATGATGTTACTCTTTTTCTTTTTCCTTCCCTGGCAGGACCCGTTGGGGCCCAGCCCCTACTCATGGTGCCCAGACGACCTGGCTATGGCACCATGGGCAAACCCATTAAACTGCTGGCTAACTGTTTTCAAGTTGAAATCCCAAAGATTGATGTCTACCTCTATGAGGTGGATATTAAACCAGACAAGTGTCCTAGAAGAGTGAACAGGTAAGAATCATGAAGCTATGTAGCTCTTCTGCTGTATTTGTTTTTGCCTTAGTAATTATTAATGTTTACCTTCTATATCTGAGAACCAATGATAATATGTAACAGTTTGATGAAGAACACATGCTGATTTGTTTTGAAATTGATTGTACTGCGGAGATGGGATGGTGGGAAAAATATACAAACCACCTTGAAATTATAATTATTAATTATAACAGTTTACATGTTTTCCTGTGATAATAGAAAAGGCCCAAGTTATTTTTACATGCTCTTGAAATCAGGCTGAGCATCCTGAGCATATCTTTTTTCTTGCTGTTAGTTAACAATGCATCTATGCTTTCTTTTTTCTCCTCACCCTATCTTACTTACCCCTTACCTAATTTTCCCTTTGAGATGATGTTGGTGGTGGTAGCAGTGGTACATAAAGATGGTGGTAGTTATGGTTTCATGCCTTCTGTTCCTATGCTCCTCAACTCGAATCTTTCCAACTCTTGTATAGGAACAAATAAATGGGATATATAAAGATTTCTCAGTCTACTTTCAACAAACTCACTCCTCCCCGCAATGCCATATATATGCCTGGAGCCCTGGCGGCACAGTGGTTAAAAGCTCAGCTGCTAACCAAAAGGTCAGCGGTTGGAATCCACCAGCTGCTCCTTGGAAATCCTATGGGGCAGTTCTACTCTGTTGTATAGGGTCACTGTGAGTCAGAATCGACTTGACGGCAATGGGTGTGTTCATGTGGTGTAGTGTAGGTAATACAGGGAATATAAAAGGAATTTATAATGTATACCATGAAGGAGTTTATATTCCAATAAAAAAAAGACAAGAACAAAACATTTAGAAAACAGTATGATATTCAATTTAGCATTTTTGTTTGTACTATCAAGTGCAAACTTTTCTTATTCAATAATATTGTTAAGAGCCTTTATTCAAGACGTAGATGGTTCGTGCTATCAAGAAATTTGTAATTTAGTAGAGGAGATACGGCATATAAAAAATAGGAAGCTGATATCTTTTTCTTGGGCTAGCCATCCTAATTATTAGCATCTTTGTTATATCTGAAAGTGGATGAGCACTAAGAGACTTACTGATAACACAAAAAAATACATATGAATGTTATAATGAAACTTGTAATTTTGAGTTCTTTGTGAAGTCAGGAAGGGAATTGTGGAGTGTTACAATTGGAAGGAAACTTAGAGATCTGATACCCTCTTTTTATAGCTGAAATTAGAAAGATTAAGGGACTTACTCAAGAACACATAGTTCTAGTAGCAAAAGTAAGACCAGATATCCAGAATTCTGACTTAGTAGTCATTTTTATAAGAGAAGAAAAGAAATTGAGTTTCTCTAAAACAATGGGTAGAATTTTAGGTACTTGTAGTCACGAGAACTTTTTTTTTTAATTGTGCTTTAGGTGAAAGTTTACAGCACAAATTAGTTTCTCTTTCAAAAATTTATACACAAATTGTTTTGTGACATTGGTTGAAATCCCCGAAATGTGTCAGCAATCTCCGCCTTTCCACCCTGTTTTCTCCCGTGTCCATTCATCCAGTTTGCCTGTCCTTTCCTGCCTTCTCATGTGTGCTTTTGGGCAGGTGTTGCCCATTTGGTCTCTTATATTTGATTAAACTAAGAGGCACATTCCACACACGTGTTATTGTTTGTTTTATAGGCATGTCTAATCTTTGGCTGAAGTGGTCTTTGGGAGTGGTTTCAGTTCTGAGTTAGCAGGGTGTCTGGGAGGGGCATAGTCTCAGGCGTTCCTCCAGTCTTGTCAGACCAGTAAGCCTGGTCTTTTTTTGTGAATTTTAAGTTTGTTCTAAATTTTTCTCCCACTCTGTCCAGGACCCTCTATTGTGATCCCTGTCAGAGTGGTCGGGGGTGGTAGCTGGGCACCATCTAGTTCTTCTGGGCTCAGGTTGGTGGAGGCAGTCGTTCATGTGGTCCTTTAGCACTTTGAGCTAATATTTTCCTTATGTCTTTGGTTTTCTTCATTCTCCTTTGCTCTGGAAGGGATAGGACCAATAGATGTATCTTAGATGGCCACTTGCAGGTTTTTAAGACTCCTGATGCCATTCACCAAAGTAGGATGTAGAACACTTTCTTTATGAACTGTGTTATGCCAATTGACCTAGATGTCTCCCGAGACCATAGTCCCTAGCCCTCAGGCCCAGCAACTCGGTCCCTCAAAATGTGTGGATGTGTCTAGGAGAACTTTTTTTTCTAAAGGAGGGATAGCATTAATAAAGGTACAATGGTTGAGAAAGGTTTAGGGAGCCATGTTCTTAGTTGCCGTTGAGTCAGCTCCAGTTCATGGATTCCTTACGTATAACAGAACAAAATATTGCTCTGTCTTGTGCCATATTCAGGACCGTTGGTTTGTTTGAGTCTGTGTTCAAGTTTTTGAGGAACTGCCAAACTTTTCCACAATGGCTGTACCATTTGACATTTCCACCAGCAATCGAGGATTCCAGTTTCTCCAAAACCTCACCAACACCTGTTGTTTTCCATTTTTTTTTTTTTTGTACTGTAGATGGAGGTTTACAGAACAAATAGTTTCTCATTAAACAATCAGTACATATATTGTTTTATGACATTGGTTAACAACCCCATGGCATGTCAACACTCTCTCTTCTCTACCTTAGAGGACGTTCCCCCCCCCCCTTTTTTTTTTTTAATTGTACTTCAGGTGAAGGCTTACAGAACAAATAGTTTCTCATGAAACAGTAGTACACATATTGTTTTATGACATTGGTTAACAACCC
>NW_004443951.1:21347272-21356325 GCF_000243295.1 Trichechus manatus latirostris | reverse complement strand
GCCCAGCAATTCAGTCCCTCAGGGAGTTTGGAAGTGTCTGTGGAGCTTCCATGACCTTTCCTTGTACAAGTTGTGCTGGCTTCCCCAGTACTGTGTACGGTCTTACCCTTAACCAACGTCACCGCTTATCTATTGTCTATTTAGTTCCCCCCCACCCCTACCATCCCTCATTACCAACAAAGATTGTTTCCTTTTGTGAGTAAGCATTTACATGAGTTTTTACAGTAGAGGTCTGGTACAATATTTGTCCTTTTATGATTGACTTATTTCATTCAGCATAATGTCCTCCAGTTTCATCCATGTTATGAGATGCTTCACAGATTCATCACTGTTGATCATTACCTTTCTAATGGGGGTGAGGTGTTATCTCATTGTGGTTTTTATCTGTATCTACAGCAAACAGTGGTTAATGACATTGAACATCTTTTCGTATGCTTGTTCTCCATCTGAATATCCTCTTTGGTGAAATGTCTGTTCAAGTCCTTTGCCCATTTTTTGATTGGGTTGTTTGTTTTTTTTGTTGTTAAGTTGTAGAAGTATTTCATATACTTTCATGTTAGACTCTTACCAGATATATCATTCCCAAAAATCTTCTCACAGTCTGTAGGTTATCTTTTCATTTTTTAAAATAAAGTCCATTGATGTACGAAAGTATTTAATTTTTATGAGATTCCATTTATTTATTTTGTCTTTTCCTGCTCATGCTTTTGTTGTCATTTCTGATAATGCATTGTTAAAAACTGGGTCCCAGAGCCTTGCCCATACATTTTCTTCTGAGAATTTTATGGTTTTAGTTTACACATTTAGGTCCTTGATCCATTTTTAATTGGTTTTTGTGTTTGGTGTGAGGCTTGGCTTGTGATCCTGTTTTCTGCATGTGGAAATCTAATTTTCCCAGCACCAAAGAATCTCTGTTCATACTACTTCTTTTTCTCTACCTAAATTTTAAAGCTAGACCTTTCATTTCCTTTTTCTCCTGTTGGTCAAGTCCGTATAACCATTTCAGTGAAAAGGAATTCTTTTTCATCTTGTAACCCTAATCTTAGCTCAATGATTGCCACATAATAAATACTCAGTAGAGTGAATGACTGATTCGTATGTATTCCATCTGCCGAGGTCTGTGTGTATAGTCACCCTTTATGTTGTTGAAAAAAGGTATTTGCAGTGAGTAAGTCACTGTCTTGCAAAATTCTATCCTGTGACCTCTGGCATCATTTCTACCACCAAGGCTATATTTTTCAACTGCCAGTCCTTCTTCTTTGTTTCCAACTTCCACGTTTTGATCACCAGTAATCATCAGTGCATCCTGATTGTGTGTTCGATCACTTTCAGACTAAAGAAGTTGGTAAAAGTCTTAAATTTCGTCATCTTCGGCCTTAGTGGTTGGTGTGTAAATTTGAATAATAGTCGTATTAACTGGTCTTCCTTGTAGGCATATGGATATTATCCTATAACTGACAGTGTTGTACTTCAGGATAAATTTTTAAATGTTCTTTTTGATGATAAATGTGATGCCATTCCTCTTGAAGTTGTCATTCCTGGTACAGTAGACCATGTGATTGTCTGATTCAAAATGGCCAGTACCAGTCCATTTCAGCTCATTAGTGCCTAGGATATCAATCTTTATACATTCTGTTTCATTTTTGACAATTTCCGATTTTCCTAGCTTCATACTTTGTACATTCCAGGTTCCAATTATTAATGGATGTTTGCAGCTGTTTCTTCTCATTTTGAGTCGTGCCACATCAGCAAATGAAGGTTCTGAAAGCTTGACTCCATCCACCTCGTTAAAATAGGTTCTACTTTGAGGAGGCAGCTCTTCCCCAGTCATCTTTTGAGTGCCTTCAAACCTGAGGGGCTCGTCTTCTGGCACTATATCAGACAGTGTTCCACTGCTATTCATAAGGTTTTCACTGGCTAATTCTTTTCAGAAGTAGACCACCAGGTCCTTCTTCATAGTCTGTCTTAGTCTGGAAGCTCAGCTGAAACCTGTTCACCATGGGTAACCCTGCTGATATTGGAATACCGCTGGCATAGCTTCCAGTATCACAGCGAGATGCAAGCCCCCACAGTACGACACACTGACAGACGCTTGGGGGGGTGGGGAATGCCAGTTGGACTACACAGGAATCAAATCAATAGCATCAGTCAGAACAAGGCCAGGGGTCGACTGTGGAACAGACCATCAGTTGCTCATATGCAAGTTCAAGTTGAAACTGAAGAAAATTAGAACAAGTCCATGAGAGCCAAAGTATGATCTTCAGTATATCACACCTGAATTTAGAGACCATCTCAAGAATAGATTTGATGCACTGAACACTAATGACCGAAGACCGGACAAGTTGTGGAATGACGTCAAGGACATCATACATGAAGAAAGCAGGAGGTCATTAAAAAGACAGGAAAGAAAGAAAAGACCAAAATGGATATCAGAAGAGACTCTGTAACTTGCTGTTGAACGTCGAGTAGCTAAAACGAAAGGAAGAAATGATGACGTAAAACAGCTGAACAGAAGATTTCGAAGGGTGGGTTGAGAAAACAAAGTAAAGTATTATAATTACATGCGCAAAGACCTGGAGATAGAAAACCAAAAGGGATGAGCGCGCTTGACATTTCTCAAGCTGAAAGAACTGAAGAAAAAATTCAGCCCTCAAGTTGCAATATTGAAAGACGCAGGAAGCATCAAAAAACGATGGAAGGAGTACACAGAATACACAGAGTCACTGTACCAAAAAAAATTGGTCGACATTCAACCATTTCAGGAGGTAGCATATGATCAGGAACCGATGGTGCTGAAGGAAGAAGTCCAAGCTGCACTGAAGGTACTGGTGAGAAACAAGGCTGCAGGAATTGACGCAATACCAATTGAGATGTTTCAACAAATGGATGCAGCGCTGGAAGTGCTCACTCATCTATGTCAAGAAGTTTGGAAGACAGCTACCTGCTCAATCAGCTGGAAGAGATCCATATTTATGCCTATTCCCAAGAAAGGTGATGCAACCGAATGCAAAAATTATCAAACAACATCATTAATATCACACGCAAGTAAAATTTTGCTGAAGATCATTCAAAAGTGGCTGCAGCATTATAGCAACAGGGAACTGCCAGAAATTCAAGCTGGATTCAGAAGAGGACGTGGAATGAGGGATATCATTGCTGATATCAGATGGATCCTGGCTGAAAGCAGAGAATACCAGAAAGATGTTTACCTGTGTTTTATTGACTATGCAAAGGCATTCAGCTGTGTGGATCATAACAAATTATGGATAACATTACGAAGAATGGGAGTTCCAGAACACTTAATTGTGCTCTTAAGGAGCCTGTACATAGATTAAGAAGAGAGTCATTCGAACAGAACAAGGGGATACTGCGTGGTTTAAAGTCAGGAATGATGTGCATCAGGGTTGTATCCTGTCATCATACTTATTGAACCTGTATGCTGAGCAGATAATCTGAGAAGCTGAACTACAGGAAGAAGAACAGGGCATCAGGATTAGAGGAAGACTCATTAACAACCTGCATTATGCAGATAACACAACCTTGCTTTCTGAAAGTGAAAAGGGCTTGTAGCACTTATTGATGAAGATAAAGGCTACAGTCTTCAGTACAGATTACACTTCAACATAAGGGAAACTAAAATCCTCACGGCTGGACCAGTAACAGAGAAAAAATTGAAGTTGTCAAGGATTTCGTTTTACTTGGATCCACAGTCAGTACCCTTGGAAGCAGCAGTCAGGAAATCAAAGGGTGCATTGCATTGGGCAGGTCTGGTGCAGAAGACCTTTAAAGTGTTGGAAAGCAAAGACGTCACCTTGAAGACTAAGGTGTGCCTGACCCAAGCCATGGTGTTTTTAGTTGTCTCATATGGATGCGAAAGCTGAATGATGAATTAGGAGGACTGAAGAAGAATTGATGCCTTTGAATTGTGGTGTTGGTGAAGAATATTGAATATACCATGGACTGCCAGAAGAATGAAGAAATCTGTCTTGCAATAAGTACAACCAGAGTGCTCCTTAGAAGCAAGGATGGTGAGACTGTCTCACATATTTTGGACATGTTATCGGGATGAATCAGTCCCTGGAGAAGGACATTATGCTTGGTAGAGGGTCAGTAAAAAAGAGGAAGACCCGCAACGAGATAGATTGACACAGTAGCTGCAACAGTGGGCTCAAGCATAGCAATGATTGTGAGGATGTCGCAGGACCAGGCAGTTTTTCATTCTGTTGTACATAGGGTTGCTGTGAGTCGGAACTGACTTGACGGCACCTAACAATGGCAGGATGAATGATGGAGCCCTGGTGGTGCAGTGGTTAAAGCACTTGGCTGCTAACCAAAAGATTGGAGGTTCAAACCCACCAGTTGGTCCGTGGGGGAAAGATGTGGCAGTCTGCTTCTGTAAAGATTTACAGCCTTGGAAACCGTATAGGGCGGTTCTACTCTGCCCTACAGGGTTGCTATGAGTCGGAATCGACTGGATGGTAATGGGTTTAGTTTTGGTTTTTTAGAGTGAATGAAACGTTTATAAAAGTAAAATGGGACAAATGTAATGGTGGGGAACAGGAAGAGAACTGGAGATTATAAAGGGCTATTTATACCTGCCACCTCCCGTGTGTCAGTTTGTCAAAGTGTGATAACTTGAGTGTTGTTATGATATGGAGGCTATGCTACCAGTATTTGAGTGCCAGCCGGGTCACATATGGTGGACAGGTTTCTTTGGCGCTTCCAGACCAAGATAGGCTAGGAAGAAAGGGCTGGTGATCTACTTCACAAAATTGGCCAGTGAAAACCTTATGGATTACAATAGAATATTATCTGACTTGGTTTCTTTGGACTCATCATCAGGAGGGATAAGCTGCTGGCGGGGACATTATGTTTGGTGAAATAGAGGGCCAGCCAGGGCAAAAAGACTCTCAGTTCCTCTTCTCTTCTAGGATCCTTGACAAAACAGTAGACCTGGCTTTTTCTTAGTCTTCTTCCTCTTTCTTTTGTATCTTTCTGCTGACCATCACCCACTTAGAGAATTTCACTACCTCATCTTACACTCTCATTCAAATTGCTTTTTTCTTGTTTCTCAAAACTGGGGTTTTAATGTATGAATTTGAAGGAAGAATAATTCTGACCCTTCTAGAAGATGTTTGCATTTTTAAAAGGCATTTGTTAATCTAAATAAGTTTCTTAACTGATAGAATGTCTAAGGCAGATATTTCAAAACTAGATTCCTTATTAGTGCCTCTTTAGCTTTCCCTGCCCAAAAGAATCACCCCTAACTTTTGTGGTATATGCTGGAGAATTGTTGTGGGTTATTAAATAGGAGAAGTATATAATGGAAATGTTATGAAAACAAAATCATTTGAAAGCAAAGTGGGGTGGAATTGAGGGCATAGTGGAAGATGGAGGCTTGGGACTTTAAGACAGCAATTGAGTTTTTTCAGTATTCCAGATGGGTTTATGAGGTACTGGGGCAGTGGCCGTAATTTAGGTAAAAAATACTAAAATTGTTTATTATATATGTCCTTCTACTTTTCTGGGGGTGTGTGGAGATAAGGGAGTATCTGTGTATTATATATGTGTATATGAAGTTCTCTAGCATAGTGTTTCACATATAGATGCTCAACATATTGGTTAAATTTGAGAGAAAATATGTATAATAAATTAGTATAATACATTCTGGCTTTAATTTATGATCCTGTTGCCATCCCTAATTTCATTTTGTATTTAGGTTGCTTTTTATTATTTGCCAGTAGGTAAAGGATTCATAATTTAAATGTTTCCAGGTGAAAATTGTTTATTATGTACTTTTTATTTGAGTTTTGATAGGTGCTGTAGGCCTTCCTTGGAACTCTAAAAATTGCATAAATCAAGTTTATTGTCTTAATAATAGCTATTTTTAATTGTTACCGATTTTATGCCAGTATCTACAAAACTTAGTCTCTTTATTTCCTCAACAGACTTACTTTGGTCTTCAGTTTTTGTAATACTGTTGCACAGCTAGTCAGTTATAACTGTTGTGGGCTTCTGAAATTGATGGTTAAGTTCCTACACTTCAGCAGCTGGAATTCTAGAAGTTAGAGGAACTTTACAATTCCTTCTCGATATTAACTGAACAGTTAAGGACTAAAATGCATCAGTTCAGTTATCTAATTTTAACTTGTCCAAATAGTTAAAACAAGGATAGATTGATTAGTTTCTTATGGTAAATGTTTTGTTGCTGTTTAGGCTGGGTTCTCTATAGAAACAAAACCAATAAAGCGTATAAATGTATAGAGAGATGTATATCAAGGAAGTGGCTTACTCAGTTGTAGAAGCTGGTAAGTCCCAAGTCCCTGGGTCAGGTTGGAGTCTTCTCCCGTCTTACATAGTTGCAGGTGTTGAAGAACCCAAGATCCACAGGTCAAATGACTGCTGCTGGCTCATGGATGTGAAGGCTGACAAATCCATGATCTGCAGGTAAGACGCAGGCTGCTGGCCCAACTCCCAAGAACTTGAAGTCAGATGCTAACGACCCGAATGCAGGATCCAGAGAGCAAAAGCCAATGAGCTTTGCCGGAAAGTCCAGATATATTAAATGTAGGCCACGCCCCCAAGGAAACTCCCATTCGACTGATTGGCTACTCACAGCAGATCCTATCTTGGAAGTGATCGCATTATTATACGACTGCCAAACCGCATCATAATTGCCAAACCACTGGGAATCATGGCCCAGCCAAGTTGATGCATAGCCTTTATGATCACAGTTGCCTTCTGTAAAGTCATAGTGATTCACTTTGAAGTGACTTAAGGATTTTAGTACTTAAATGAACACGTATGAGGTTTCTCTTGTCCATGTGCCACATTTGCAAATATTTGGCTCTATGGTATTAATCATAATAGTAGAATGTTAGTAGCCAAACAAGTTTCCACTTTAGTCAGAGGCATTTTCTTAGACAAAATATCCAAGAAATGCTTGTGAATCATTTTGTGAGTCAACTTCTCTCCAAATTTATTCTTTAGACGTTCTATCTGTTGCCCTTTTTTTTGTGCTTTCCTCCCCGCTTGTAGGAAGAGGGTTCTATCCTTTGTTTCTTTCCCTGTTACATGATTTTGATTAAAAAAACTAGCGTTTGGTAGAAGAGCATGCTTATTAAACAGATTTCAGATGTTACTAGTGTTTTACAAGTGAATAGTCTCAATAACTAAAAATCAAGTATTTTTAGAAATACCATGATCTAGATTATTAATTCTGTAATTTGAGATTTTATTCTAGTTTGCCTAACTACTAAACATATATGGGGATAAGCCTTGAGTAGACTGTTATGTAGTAATTCAAAACCATTAAATGGCCTAATAGATACATGAGGAAAAGTTGTATCTGAGGTGATTGTAACTATCTAAAACCCAAAAAACCAATCCCGTTGCCATCAAGTCGATTCCAACTCATAGTGACCCTGTAGGACAGAGTAGAGCTGCTCCATAGAGTTTCCAAGGAGTGACTGGTGGATTCTAACTGCTGACCTTTTGGTTAGCTACTGAACTCTTAAACACTGCACCACCAGGGCTCCGTAACTATATAAGATCTATTTTAAACATGAAGTTTGAATTGAAGGAATTTTAAAATAATTGTTAATAGATTAATTTCTTCATTCAATTTTCTTTTATAAATTAAATGGTATATTTATTCCACTATTATAGTGATTATTTTTACTATTCCATTATGTTAATGACATAGTGCCGAATATTTGTGCATATGACATATGGATATAATGTAAGTACTGATAATTGAATTTTAGAAGGGAAAAAATTATGTTGATACCATTTTGGCTTTTGGATGGAAATCTTAGATTAGCAGAGTTTTCAAAGGAACCCTTTTTCTTCTGTTAGTAGAAATATTATTGGCCTACATCTGCAGCTGATCATGGGGGTGTGCAGAACTGAACAGCATTTCATTGCATTATGCATGAGGTCACCATGAGTTAGGCCAACTGGACGACAGCTAACAACAATACTCTGAAGGTCTGGTAGAATTCTTCAGTGAAACCATCCGGGCCAGAGCTTTTTTTTGTTGGGAGTTTTTAAATTACCTTTTCAATCTCCTTGTTATAGGTTTATTTAGTTGTTCTACCTCTGTTTATGTTAGTTTAGATAGGTAGTGAGTTTCTAGAAATTTGTCCATTTCCTCTAGGTTTTCAAATTTATTAGAGTACAGTTTTTCATAGTATTCTGTTATGAGTCTTTTAATTTCAGTTGGGTCAGTTGTGATATCACCCATCTCATTTCTTATACGAGTTATCTGCTTCTTCTCCTGTTTTTCTTTTGTTAGTTTGGCCAATGGTTTATCAATTTTGTTAGTCTTTTCAAAGAACCAGCTTTTGGTCTTGTTAACTCTTTCAATTGTTTTTCGATTCTCTGTTTCATTTAATTCTGCTCTGATTCTTATTATTTCCTTTCTTCTGGCTCCTGTGGGCTTCTTTTGTTGCTCTCTTTCTGCTTGTTCCAGTAGTAGGGTTAATGTTTTGATTATGGCCCTTTCTTCTTTCTGGATGTGTGCATTGATTGCTGTAAACTGACCTCTGAGCACTGCTTTTGCTGTGTCCCAAAGGTTCTGGTAGGACGTGTTTTCGTTCTCGTTTGATTCTATGAATTTCTTTATTCCGTCCTTAATTTCTTCTATAACCCAGTAGTTTTTGAGCAAGGTGTTAACAACAGTACTAACTGTTAAAGTTCGGTAGTACTCTGAGAGAGGCATGCTTTTTTTAATAGAACAACTTTATGGAGATATAGTTCACATCCCATATAATTCTCCTATTTAAACTTTACCATTCAGTTGCTTTTAATATATTCACAGAGTTGTGCAACTATCACCGTAATCGAATTTTAAAACATTTTGTCCCCCAAAAAATAAACCCCATACCCATTAGCACTTACTCTCCATTGTTACCTTTACTGCAGTCCCTACCAGTTAATAATCTAATTTCTGTCTCTGTAGATTTGCCTGTTCTGGACATTTCATATAAATCATACAATATGTGTTTTTTTTTTATTTTTATTTTATTTTTTTAATATTTTATTGTACTTCA
>NW_004443951.1:21334204-21345772 GCF_000243295.1 Trichechus manatus latirostris | reverse complement strand
CGCCATATCATTTTCCAAAATGGTTGTATCATTTTGCATTCCCACCAGCAGTGCGTAAGAGTTCCCATCTCCCTGCAGCCCCTCCATCATTTGTTATTTCCAGTGTTTTTGATTCGTGCCAGTAATGCCGGGGTAATATGTGGTTTTTTATGACTGAGTTCTTTCACTTAGCATAAGGTTTTCAAACTTCATCCGTTTGGTAACATGTATCAGTACTTCGTCTTTATATAACCCAATGATAATTCATTGTTTGGATGTATATACCACATTTTGTTTATCCATTCACAAATTGATGGATATATGAGTTGTTTCTACGTTTTGGCTATTAAGAATAATGCTGCTATTCATGCTGTACACGTTCGTGTACAAGTTTCTACGTAGACATATATTTTAATTTCTCTTGGGTATATACCTAGGAGTGGAATTGCTGGGTGATGAGATAACTGTGTTTAACCTTTTGAAGAACACTAGACTTTTCCAAAGTGGCTACACTGTTTTACATTCCTACCAGTGCTGTATGAGAGTTCTAATTTCTCTATATTCTTGCCAACAGTTTTTATTGTTTCTTTTTATTTATTTATATTTTAAAAATATATTGTATTTATTATAGCCACCTTAGTGGGTGTGAAGTAGTATCTCATTGTCATTTTGACTTGCATTTCCCTGGTGGTGGCTATTGATGTTCTAAAAATGGCGTGGGGGCAGTGCTGACCTCCTCCAACCCCACAAGGGGGAAGGAGAACCAAGATCAACAGTGCAAGGCTGACTCTCATGAGGTGGAGACCAGACAGGCCTCCTCTCTCCACCATTTTACCAATTCTGACACCAACTGTCCCTCCCACGGCACTCTCTACTTTTCTGCTGGGTTTGATAATCATTACATTGGCCACACAGAACTCACAGACCATACTCATGATTATGGGATTTATTAGGGAAGTAACAGGTTACAATTCAGGCTCAGAAACACTCATGGATACAGTTCTTCCATCAGGACAGCCTCTTCCCAGCCGTGCTCGCAGGCACGCCTCTCCCTGGCCCTAGACCTTAGCCCAAAGGCACTCAGCTTTGTCTCTCAGTGGGCCAGGAAACCCACCGCGCCATCTCTCTGCTGCCGGGTCTCTGCTGCCACCACTTCTCAATGTCTTTAGCGTTACAGCTGCCCTCTGTCTTAGTCTCCTGGTTCCAGGTGCTTCACGACGTGCTCTCTGCTCCTAGCTGTTCTTCCCTGGTAGTAGTGGAATCTTCTCTTTTCCTCCTCTGGGGTAACTCATTGCAAACCCAGCTGGATGGCAAAAGTGACCAGTCCCTTTGGTGGGCCATAGTTACCATATCTGTACAGTCTCGCCCAATCACTTGGGTGGAAGTTGTTACTGCAATAACGTGGATTGGGGCCGCTGCTGCAATACCTAATTCTGAGCCAGGTGAGGTGAGCTGCAAGAGTTTTATTATGTATCAATATATAGGAGACAGAGGGGAATAGATTTCTCCAAAAACCCATCTCCCCCACTAGAGATTGGCCGAAAGCTTTATAAGGACAGGATTATGGGTCTTAGAAGTTTGTGTTAGTTCTCCCTTGAGGTGGTCATGTCCCAGATGAGTTAATCTTCTACTGATATTCTTGGGGGTTATCTGGCAACATCCTGGTTTTCTTGTCACACAAGGCGGGTCCTTTGTTTGATTTTTCATTCCTAGATCATTATCACTTGTTTTCAACCCTCCAGGGAGGAACATTGGTTAATCTTAAACTTTTTGTAGAGACTGGAATGGTAGGGAAAAACAAGATCATGAGACAATGTGGGGGTTAGCAATGGGGGGTAATAATAGTGAGCCAGACCTATGCAACCTCTTCCAATCCCCCCTTTTACTGGAAGTTTCTCAGTCTTGGGAAACAGGGCATTGCTGCTTTTCTGACTACTTCTTGCTGGTTAGGGGCGTTCGCTGGGGTGAGAAACCTCCCAGTATTGACTAGGGGCTGTAGACCTGGCAGGTTGGGGGGAGTGTTTAGAGTGGAAATTGGCTGCATCTTGGTGAATTAGATGACATGCGTCCCCAGAGCTTGAAAAAGGGGCATCCCGACTTACCAGGGTAAAAATTTTTCTAGCCTTAAGAGTATTTGTAGTTCCTTTTGTTAATATGCTCATAAAACAGGGAACACAGAAACAAACTAGAATAATCATTTTTCTTAAGGTTCCTTTTTCAGCCTCTTCTATGGCCCACTTAACTGGACCTACTGGAGTTAGGGTTGAGACTACACACAGGAGGGTCAGAGTGTGCCCGGCCTGCAGGGTCAGGGTCCCCTTTGCCTGTAGGATCACTGGCACCTTTTCTATCCAGGTCTCCTGGAAAAATAGAAAGAGGGAAACAGAGTCAAAATCATTGTGCTGTGAGCTTCTTGAATTTGTACTTCAGGCCCTGAATTGGAGTACAAGAGAATGGTGGCTCTGTGTTTTATGCTTTTTTCTCTTCCTCTGGCGGGGCTGCTTTTACTCTTGAGTGATGCACCCACACAGCTACTCTTCCTAATTTCAGAGACAAGTGGGTGATCAGCAGAACTTCAAACAGTTCCTCCCACTTAGGGGCCAGTTGATCTTCCGGGTGTTGATTCTTCCAGGTTTTCAACAGGACCTGATCTCAGGGTTGGAACCTGTGGAGGGGAGTGTCAGAAAGAAAAGACAAATGAGAAGAAGCATACTGATTAACAGCGTTTATGATGGCTCCCAGAGAACGAATCCAGTCTCTTTTCTCCACCTCGGTCATCACCGAGGTGGGGAAGGTTGACTTTTTCAGGAATAGTCTCCCGTGTGTTAATTCGTAAGGGCTCAATTTGAGCGTGCTTCAAGGGGCTACCCGGATTCTGAGCAGGGCAATGGGGAGAACTTGTATCTAAGTGGATCTTGTCCCCTGACAGAGTTTTGCTAAGGATTTTTTCAGAGTATGGTTCATCTTTCGGTCTTTCCAGTAGATTGTGGTCTCCAGGCTAAGTGTAATTTCCAATTTATATCTAAAGCCTTTTTGACTTTGGGTGACTGTTGCCATAAAAGCTCCCCCGTTGTCACTCTGGACTGAGATTAGAAGGCCAAAATGGGGTATGATTTCTTTGAGTAACACCATCACTTTTTGCGTTTGTTCGGTTCAACAAGAGCAAGCCTCCGTCCACAAAAACCAGCAGATATCTAAAATTTTCAGGTGTCTGGGGCATTATACCACTGCCACCTGAAGGGGGGATCATTGATTGCCTTCAGGAGTTCCAGGATTTCTAGTACATGTTTTATTTCTTTGTTGACAGATGTCAGAAGTCCCCTTTCTTTCCACAAGGCACCGTGTTAGTGAAGGACCATATGGGCATATTTACTATCAGTATACGCAGTTATGCATCTTCCTGCTCCTAGTTGTGCACATGGCCCCGCCAAGGGCTATGAGTTTGGCCTTCTGAGCTGAAGTGCCAGCAGGAAGTGGAGCTGCCTCCAAGACCTCACTCAGTCCATGTCACTGCCACACATCTTGCCTTGGGTGTCCTTCATATAGAAAACTGCTGCCATCTGTATACATTTTTATCTCTAGGTTAGTCAAGGGAACATCTGAGAGATCTGGTCTGCTAGAATAAACGTCCTCAGTTACATCTCTAGGCAGTCATGTACGGGGGCATCTTCTGAAATAGGCAGCAATGTGGTGGGATTGAGGGAGGAGACAGCCTTCAGAACCACGTTTGGGTTGTCTGACAAGATTGCCTGATATTTTTCCATCCGTCCTGCCATGAGCCAACCTCCCCCCAGCTTTTGTTCCAAAAGAGGCAGAACTGTATGTGGTGTTTACTGTTACCTTTTGTCCAAGGGTGAATTTCTTGGCTTCCTGTAACAGGTCACATGTTGCAGCCACGGCTCGAAGGCAAGGGGGCCATCGCCGGGCCACATTGTCCAGCCATTTTGAAAAGTAGGCCACCAGTCACCTGGCTGGTCCCAGGGTTTGCGTTAGTACCCCCACAGCAATTCCCTTTCTTAATATCAGTCCATTCAAAGGCAAATAAAGGCTGAGACTTGGGGTGTAGAGGAGTACAAAAGAAGACATCTTTCAAGTCCAGTACTGAAAACCAAGCACATTGACTGGGTATGGTAACCAAGAGGGTATATAGGTTTGGCACAATCAGATGAATGTCCTCTACTATTTGGTTGATTTTCCTTAGGTCTTGAACAAACCGATGTTCCCTTGTCCCCGGTTTCAACACCAGTAAGATAGGGGTGTTGTATGGAGTCTGGCAAAATTTCAGAAGTCCAATTTCTATGTATCAGTGCACCAATGGTGTGATCACTTCCAAGGGAGGGGATATTGCCTCTGGTTTATAATAGGTGCTCTGGGTTTTAAAGTAATTTTAACCGGTGCAGTTGACTTGGCTCGCCCAGGCCTTTCTGATGCCCAGACTTCTGGATTCACCTTTTGTTGAATATGGAAAGGAACGCCATTAGGTGTAACTGTTTCTCTATTTCTTCTTGTAACAGTGTTGGCCTGCAAGGCACATGCATTTTCAGGCAAGATCTGTAGACAATGGAAAGGAACAACTCTGCCATCCTATTTGGGTTACTCTGATAAAGGAGGATTGTGGCTCTTCCAGTTATACAAGTCGGAGGTAGAGAAAGGAGTGTGTACTAATATCGTTCCTCCTTCAACTGGAACTTCTCTTAGAGGAAATTGCCCTGCCCGAGCCCCGGCAGTACCCTCACCAAAAACAGTACCCTGACCGGGGTGGGGGTGGGGGGTGCAGGGCGGGGGAGACCGTACTCTGAAGTGCAACTCTTACTTCCTGATTCCCCTTCCTCGTCAGTTTCTCCCAAGCTGGCCAGACTAGAATCAGTCTCGGCCCTTTTGGTGGGGTATTCTGCCGTCATTCCTTGACCCATCCTGTCGGTTTCTACCACGCTTTCTCTATATGGGGGAGGGGAAGCCGAAGTAGTTATCGGGGCTGTTCCTTCTAAGAGGGGACCCTCTGGTGAGGATTCAGGAAGCAGTTTTGCCTTCGGCTTTCCCTGGAAAAGAACCTGGTTAGAGGTATTCTAAGTTTGATAGACATGAAAGCTGGAATATAGGGAACTTTGCCCCCCTTTTTCTTCTTCTTTTTCCACAAAACAAGTCAAGCTGAAAAATCGTGCTGTAAGCCAAAGACCCACTTCGGGGCCAATGTTCCTGGTCCCCCAGCTGGTATTGGGGCCATACATTGTTATATAAGCATATAATTTTCTTTCTTGTCATAGGCTCGTAGCTATACCTCCTCCAATTTGCTAGAGTGCACCCTAGAGGAGATTTGGCTGAGATAGACAGGCCTCCCCCCATAATAGGTGTTTGTTTATGTATAAGCAGCAACAGTAACTGCTTTTCATGTGCCTCAACAGCAACTACATTCTGCAAAACCTCAGACTGAGTATTAATATAAATATAGCAACATTTATCTATTAAGGCACAAACTTTTTTTTTTTAAGAGACTAACAGGAAGGCTAATACTATTCTATTTTGTAAAATCATAGCTCAAATTTCAGACACTTCTCTGGTTATAATATTTACAACTTTGCTAAGTTTACCAACAGGAACTTCTAATTCAAAAGTTACAATATCTAAACACATTAGTTAGATAATTTAGGAGAAAGGAAAATGGTTTCTTATATCCAGAAAGTAGGACCTTAAAACATCAGCAGTATTCCCACATAAAAACTACAGTTTCCTTTCATTTACTCAGTGTTACATAGTTAATTTCTGTTCCACGTGACTCTGGATCAGCAGCAGTGTGTGAACTCATCAGCTTCTACATAAGAGTTCTGGAAATCTTGATTGAGTCTAGTCACAAACCTTTTCATAAGTCCAATATAGTTTGTCTTTTTGTTGAGATATTTTGGTCAAACGTTTTCAGCAAATCAGCAGAGTAAAAACTTACCTGCAGATGACAAAACTTAATATGGCCATGTTTAACTGATAAAAATAATACTCTTAATAATGAAAGACCTGATAGAAGTTAATTACAAGCACAACCTAAAGGCCAAATAAAACCAGTTTAAAAAAAAAAAAACTTTAGATAAAAATATTTCTAAATATAACCATTAACTGTATTTTTAAAGAGCTTTAGCTATAACACATAATAATCTTGAGACAAAATACCATATAGTCAGGATATATTAAGAATATACCAAGACTCTAAATACCTGAGTAGTAGTAAAAAAAAAAAGCTTCATAGGTAAATGATGTGAATTCTTCAATTAAATATTGGCTTTGATAATGCTAGATTCAAAAATAAATTTGTGACCAAGTTAACAATAAAGAGATAATAATAAAATTATGACATTATGTGTTTGCTGTCTAATACCAGGCAAAAATATAAGAGGAAATACTAAATTTTAACCCAGCGACAATCAGGCATATCTCTTGATTTTGACAGCACTTTTCGTATATTTTACAACATGCTAAATAAACCTTTTTAGCACTTTTCCTTTATAAAATTTTTTTTTGTGACTTTCCATGAAGTTTCAGAGATGTCAGGAGTTGATTATAGGTCACTGTGAAACAATACTTAAGTTACGGAACCAAAGATCTTAAAGGTAAAAAAACCTTAGCTTTTTTTTTTTTCCTAAAGCCATATGGCTTGGTTTTTTACTCAGAAATCTCATTCTAATGAGAAACCAAACATTTGTCTCGGAGGCAGATTACACAAAGAGTAAATTAACCCTTCAACTCAGAAATCAAAGAAAATTTTGTTATTTTAACAGCAAGAAACTCAGTTCTTTGTTTTATATGCTATTTAACATTAAAGCTCATAAAAATCTCATAAATTATAAATTAAACTATTAAACTTTAGTCAGACAGATAAAACTTTTGACCATACCAAATAAATTTCTTTTTCAGTAAACCTCTTAAATGTTGTCTTTGTTGTATACTTCTTATAGTGCATTCTTTTAAAACAAAAATGAACACACTCATTAGCAGACTTAAATATATGTTCTTCTTCTTGTGGCATAAAAAGCCAAAGTGTATAAGTTTAAATTATGACAAATATCTGTTAACTCTATTTAATTTCAATAAGTTACATAAAGTGTCTTGGGAATTATTTTAAGCCTGTATATAATAAAAACATAACTGTTGTTGAAAGAAAGTCTATTTAAATATTCTAATTTTCATTTAACTTTTACAATTTCTCATATTTTTCCAAATCTAATTTTAGCCCTTAAAGATTTTTATTAATTGGCTTTGGAAACCACAAAGTCTCTGCTCAGTTGACCAATTCATTGACATGGATATAACCTTAAGTTTCTGGCTACTGCAGGAAACATTTTTCCAGGTCATTTCAGGTGTGTCTCATTGTGATTTCTTTTTCTTTTTTTGACTTCCTAGAGTTCCCCTATAATAGAGAGAACTTGTTTACAGTTCTTTTATGACTGGGATCCACCCAGTTTCTGATAACTGTAGCAAAGCAGCAATTTTTCTAATCTTTTGTCTTCAAAGAGTCTCCACCTCATTGGAAAAGTCCTTTAAAAGGTTCCCTGGAGTTACATGACCTTGGAGACTGGGGGCTGGGGGCTCAGGAGGCCTGATCTTGCCCCACCTTCACTCTCTTGACTCATGGAAGACATTATATATGTTTAAGTTGACCTAGGCATTTTGAAGGGCAAAAGATAACTAATTTCTTTCTTATTATTCTGGAACTGTTACTTTTACTTTAAGACAAAATTATTCTTTTTCCTTTAATAAAACACATTTCATATAATATTTAGCTGAGGTTACTTCCTATTCTGGGCCCCCAACCTCCTTAGAGACGTTTTTCTCAGAACTAAAAAAAACCTGGAACCAAAAATGTTCACAAATCTGGTGACAGATTTTATATAGGTGAGGGTTAACATGACAATGACACAAGAACACTGTGGCTTCACAGGGATAAGCATACAGAAATATCACTAAACAAACAAAACATGATCCCACTGAGATGACGAAGGTGACTACGGCAGCCTCAACCTCTCAGACAACCCTCATTGGATTACAGAGGTGATCTTAGCAACCTCAACCTCCCAGACAATTTCCGAGGAATTTGCATACTCCATGCTACGAACGGACAAAAATGCCAAAAGAAACGACAGAGATAATCTCGGCATCCTCAGACTCTCTGACAATCTTTTCAGGTGACAGAGGTGATCTTGGCAACCTCAACCTCCCAGACAGTCCCAGGAGCATTCACACACCCTAAAACCAAGACTATAGGGTCACCAGGAGTCCCTTCTTGTGATCCTAATCACGGGATCGGTTATCTGAGGCACCTCTTACCTCAAGAACCAGGGGCTCATGTCCCACTCCAAAACACTTGGGCCTGCCCTATCTGCCTCAGCCGTGAGTGCAACAGGGAGAGGAGTCATGGACTCATCTTGGGATCCTTCCTATGCAGGTTTTGCTTTCTTTCACCGACCTCTTTTGGAGCGGTTGGGGACAGGTGGTGCCGTGGCAGACCCAGGTCTGGCCAATAGTCTCCCTGGAGGCAAATGAAACCTCTCACGGCTGTTTGTCAGGAGAACTGTCGATCAGCCCCAGGCCCTGCCCTGGGGCCACCGTGTCTCAAGCAGCTGGATGTCCCCTTACAGGCCACCAGATTTGTTACCACAATAATACAGATTAGAGCCGCCTGCTGCAATCGCCAATTCTGAGACTCGTGAGGTGAGCAGCAAGAGTTTTGTTATATATCGATTTACAGGAGACAGAAGGGAATAGATTCCTCCAAAAACTGTTTCCCCCACTAGAGATCAGCCGAAGGCTTTACAGGGACAGGATTATGAGTCTTTGAAGTTTGTGTTAGTTCCCTCTTCAGGTGGTCATGTCCCAGATGAGTGAATCTTCTGCTGATATTCTTGGGGGTTACCTGGCGACATCCTGGTTTTCTTGTTACGAGATGGGTGCTTTGTTCGTTTTTTCATTCCTAGATCATTATCACTTGTTTTCCGCCCTCCAAGGAGGACTATTGGTTAATCTTAAACTTATAGAGACTGTAACCAGAGGGAAAAACAAGATCATGAGACGATGTGGGGGTTAGCAATGGGGAGTAATAATAGTGAGCCAGACCTATGCAGCCTCTTGCAAAGTTACAAGACCATGGCTAGAAAGGCCGCAAAAAAGTAATCCACAGTACTGCAGATGTTGGCCATCTTTCCTTATGCTTATTGGCCATTTGTGTATCTTTTTTGAAGAAATGTCTATTCATTTTTATTTTATTGTTGTACTTTAAGTGAAAGTTTACAATTCAAGTTAGCCTCTCATACAAAAATTTATACATACATTGTTATATAATCCTAATTGCTCTCCCTGTACTGTGACAGCACGTTCCTCCTTTCCACCCGATTTCCTGTGTCCCTTCAACCAGCTCCTGACCTTCTCTGCCTTCTCATCTCACCTCCGGACAGGAGCTGCCCATTTAGTCTCATGTATCTACTTGAGCTAAGAAGCACACTCTTCACAAGTATTATTTTATGTCCCATGGTCCAGTCTGATCTTTGAAGAGTTGGCCTTGGGAATGGTTTTAGTGCAGGGTTGACAGAGTCCAGGGGCCATGCTTTCTGGGGTTCCTCCAGTATGAGTCAGACCATTAAGTCTGGTCTCTTTACTAGAATTTGAGTTCTGCACCTCACTTTTCTCTTGCTCCATCAGGAACTCTGTTGTGTTCCCTGTCGGGGCAGCCATTGGTGGTAGCCAGGGACCATCTAGTTCTTCTGGTCTCAGGCTGATGTGGTCTCTGGTTTATGTGGCCCTTTCTGTCCTTGGGCTAATGCTTTCCTTGTGTCTTTGGTGTTCTTCATTCTCCTTTCCTCCAGGTGGGTTGGGACCAATTGATGCTTCTCAGATGTCCACTCACTAGCTTTTAAGACCCCAGATGCCACTCACCAAAGTGGGATGCATAACATTTTCTTAATAAACTTTGTTATGCCGGTTGACCTAGATATCCCCTGAAACCATGGTCCCCAGACCTCTGCCCCTGCTACTCTGACCCTCGAAGTGTTTGGTTGTATTCAGGAAACTTCTTAGCTTTGGTTTAGTCCAGTTGTACTGACTTCCCCTGTAGTGTGTGTTGTCCTTCCCTTCATCGAAGATAATTCTTGTCTACTTTCTAGTTAGTGAATAACCGTCTCCCTCCCTCCCCACCCTCGTAACCATCAAAGAATGTTTTCTTCTGTGTTTAAACCTTTCCTTGAGTTCTTATAATAGTGGTCTTATACAATATTTGTCCTTTTGTGACTGATTAAATTCAGTCAGCATAATGCCTTCCAGATTGCTCCATGTTTCACAGATTCATTGTTGTTCTTGATCGTTGCATAGTATTCCGTTGTGTGAATATACCATAATTTGTTTATCCATTTGTCCGTTGATGGGCACCTGGGTTGTTTCCATCTTTTTGCTATCGTGAACAGTGCTGCAGTGAACATGGGTGTGCGTATATCTATTCGTGTGACAGCTCTTAATTCTCTAGGATGTATTCCAAGGAGTAAGATTGCTGGATCGTATGGTACTTCTATTTGTAGCTTTTTAAGGAAGCGCCAGATTGATTTCCAAAATGGTTGTATCATTTTACATTCCCACCAACAGTGTATAAGTGTTCCATTCTCTCCACAACCTCTCTAACATTTATTATTTTGTGTTTTTCGGATTAATGCTAGTCTTGTTGGGGTGAGATGGTATCATTGTAGTTTTGATTTGCATTTCTCTAATGGCTAATGATTGTGAGCATTTCTTCATGTGTCTGTTAGCCGCCTGAATGTCTTCTTTGGTGAAGTGCCTGTTCGTATCCTTTGCCTACTTTTTAATTGGGTTGTTTGTCTTTTTGTTGTTGAGGTTTTGCAGTATCTTGTAGATTTTAGAGATTAGATACCGATCGGATTTGTCGTAGCTAAAATTATTTTCCCAGTCTGTAGGTTGTCTTTTTACTCTTTTGGTGAAGTCTTTTGATGAGCGTAAGTGTTTGCAAGTTATCTAGTTTCTCTTCTGGTACTTGTGCATTGTTACTTATGGTTCGTATTGTGTTTATGCCATGTATTAGGGCTCCTAGCATTGTCACTATTTTTTTTTTCCGTGATCTTTATCGTTTTTAATTTTATATTTAGGTCCTTGATTCATTTTTGAGTTAGTTTTTGTGCATGGTATGAGGTATGGGTCTTGTTTCAGTTTTTTGCAGATGCATATCCAGTTATGCCAGCACCATTTGTTAAAGAGACTGTCTTTTCCCAAATTAACAGACTTTGGGCCTTTGTCAAATATCAGCTGCTCATATGTGGATGAATTTACATGTGGATTCTCAATTCTTTCCATTGGTCTATGTATTTGTTATTGTACCAGTACCAGGCTGTTTTGACTACCATGGTGGTATAATAGCTTCTGAAATCAGGTACTGTGAGGCCTGATTCTTGAGTAATGCTTTACTTATCTGGGACCTGTTCCCTTTCCATATGAAGTTGGTGATTTGTTTCTCCATCTCATTAAAAAATGCCATTGGAATTTGTATCGGGATTGCATCGTATCTATAGATTGCTTTGGGTAGAATTGACATTTTCACAATGTTGAGTCTTC
>NW_004443951.1:21331869-21333868 GCF_000243295.1 Trichechus manatus latirostris | reverse complement strand
CCAATTTGGATGCCCTTTATTTCTTTTTCTAGCCTAATTGCTCTGGCTAGGACCTCCAGCACAGTGTTGACTAAGAGTGGTGATAAAGGGGATCCTTGTCTGGTTCTTGTTCTCAAGGGGAATACTTTCAAACTCTATCCATTTAGGATGATGTTGGCTGTTGGCTTTGTATAAACACCCTTAATTATGTTGAGGAATTTCCCTTCTATTCCTATTTTGCTGAGGGTTTTTATCATGAATCGGTGTTGGACTTTGACAAATGCCTTTTCTGCATCGATTGATAAGATCATGTGGTTCTTGTCTTTTGTTTTATTAATGTGATGGATTACATTGTTTTTCTAACTTTGAACCATCCCTGCATACCTGGTATAAATCCCACTTGATTGTGGTGATTTTTTTTGATAAGTTGTTGAATTCTATTGGCAAGAATTTTGTTGAGGGATACTGGTCTGTAATTTTCTTTTTTTGTGATGTCTTTTCCTAGTTTTGGTATCAGGGTTACGCTGGCTTCATAGAATGAGTTTTGGAGTATTCCATCTTTTTCTATGCTCTGAGATACCTTTAGTAGTGGTGGTGTTAACTCTTTGCTGAAAGTTTGGTAGAATTTTCCAGTGAAACTGTCAGGGCTTGGGCTTTTTGGGGGGGGGTAGTTTTTAAATTACCTTTTTAATCTCTTCTTTTGTTATAGGTTTATTTAGTTGTTCTACCTCTGTTTGTGTTAGTTTAGGTAGGTTCTAGAAATTTGTCTATTTCCTCTAGGTTTTCAAATTTGTTAAAGAGTACATTTTTCATAATATTCTGTTATGATTCTTTCAGTTTCAGTTGGGTCTGTTGTGATATCATCCTTCTGATTTCTTATATGGGTTATCTGCCTTCTTTCCTATTTTTCTTTTGTCATTTTGGGCAATGGTTTATCGATTTTGTTGATGTTTTCAAAGAACCAGCTTTTGTTCTTGTTAACTCTTTCAGTTGTTTTTCTATTCTCTATTTCATTTAATTCTGCTCTAATTCTTATTATTTGCTTTCTTCTGGCACCCGAGGGCTTCTTTTACTTGTGTCTTTCTGCTTGTTCGAGTTGTAGGGTTAATGTTTTGATTTTGGCCCCTTCTTCTTTTTGAATATGTGCATTTACTGCTATAAATTGACCTCTGAACACTGCTTTTGCTGTGTCCCAAAGGTTGATTCTATGAATTTTTTATTCCATCCTTATTTTTTTCTATAACCCAGTAGTTTTTGAGTATTGTTCAGTTTCCATGTGTTTGGTTTTTTTTTCCCCCTTTGCTTTTTCTGTTATTTATTTCTACTTTTATGGCTTTATGGTTGGAAAAGGTGCTTTGTGATATTTTGATGCTTTGGATTCTGTTAAAACTTGCTTTATGGCCTAATATGTGGTCTCTTCTGGAGAATGTTCCATGTGCACTGGAAAAGAAAATATACTTGGCTGCTGTTGTGTAGTGTGTTTGGTATATGTCCAAGAGATCAAATTGGTTGATAGTAACATTTAGATCTTCCATGTCTTTATTGAGCCTCTTTCAGGATGTGCTGTCCTTCACCAAAAGTGAGTGTTGAAGTCTGCTGTTATTGTGGAGCTGTCTATCTCTCTTTACAATGCTTTTAGAGTTTGTTTTATATATTTTGGAGCCCTGTCATTGGGTGCATAAATATTTATTATAGTTATGTCCTCCTGGTGTATTGACCCTTTAATCATTATACAGTGTCCTTCCTTACCCTTTGTGGTGGATTTTACTTTAAAGTCTGTTTTGTCAGAGATTAATATTCCCACTCCTGCTCCTTTTTGATTGTTGTTCGCTTGATATATTTTTTTCCATCCTTTGAGTTTTAGCTTTTTTGTGTCTTTAAGGTGTGTCTCTTGTGGGCAGCGTATAGATGGATTGTGTGTTTTTATCCATTTTGCCACTCTCTGTTTCTTTATTGGTGCATTTAGTCCATTTACATTCAGCTTAATTATTGATAGGTATGAGTTTAGTGCTGTCATTTT
>NW_004443951.1:21299284-21331278 GCF_000243295.1 Trichechus manatus latirostris | reverse complement strand
GTCCCATTGCCTTCTTGCCTGCATGGTTTCTGCCGAGTAGTCGAAGCTTAGTCTTACTGACTCTCCTTTGTAGATGACTTTTGGTTTATCCCTAGCCACTCTTAAAATTCTCTCTTTATCTTTGGTTTTGGCAAGTTTGATTATAATATGTCTTGGTGACTTTCTTTTGGAATCTACCTTATGTGAGGTTCAATGAGCATCTTGGATAGATACCTTGTCATCTTTCACGATATCAGGGAAGTTTTCTACCAGCAAATCTTCAACAGTTCTCTCTGTATTTTCTGTTATCCCCCCGTTCAGGTACTCCAATCACTAGTAGGTTATTCCTCTTAATAGAGTCCCACATAATTCTTAGGGTTTCTTCTTTTTTTTTTTTTAACCCTTTTATCTGATTTTTTTTTTTGTCAAATAAGTTGGTGTCAACTGCTTTATCTTCAGTCTCACTAAGTCTGACTTCTTTTGCCTCAATTCTGCTCCTGTGACTTTCTATTGAGTTGTCTAATTCTGAAATTTTATTGTTAATCTTCTGGATTTCTGATTACTGTCTCTTTATGGATTCTTGCAGCCTGTTAAATTTGTCATTATGCTCTTCTCTAATCTTCTTAAGTTCCTCTGTTGCTTGGTCTGCATTTTGATATCTGGGAGTTCTGTATATTAATCTTCAGTATTCTTCTGCCGGTAATTCCAAGAAGTTTCTCTTCTGGAAATTTCTTGATTCTTTATTTTGGGAGCTTGCTGAAGCCGTCATAGTCTACGTCTTTATGTGACTTGATATTGACTGTTTTCTCTGAGCTATCAATAAGTTATTATATTTAATTGTTTTATGTTTGCTTGTGTGAGCTAGGCTGATCACCGGCGCCCCTGAAGCTCCAACATCCTGCCACCAGGTGGCCAGACCTGCCACTAAGTATGTGAGCCCAGGAGTCTGCTGACTCCTCCTGTATGGATTCAGCTCAGGTGTCCAGGTAGTTGGCTACCAAGTGTGTGGTGAAGGCTCTTACCTACAGTCCTAGACAGGCATAGGTGATTGGTGTAGGCACAGGCATCTGGCTGTAGTGGGGGCTGAGCAAGGCAGGGGGCCGATGGCTGCCCCTGAGTGTTCAGGAGGAAACCGTGTCCCTGTTCCCTAGAGCACGTAGGTGGGTGGGTTTTGCAGCTGGAGTATGAGCACCCAATGCTGTTGGCTTAAGGACTGGGGAACACCACTTATTCTTGGACCCCTGTTGCAGGTGGCTAGGTGGCGTTGGTAGAGCCACCAGTCCTCAGACCCTTGATGTGGATGGGTGAAGACCCTGCTTTATAGGCAGAGCAGTGTCAAATGTCACAAACCCGTCATTTCACAGCTGAAACCATTGAATTTAGACTTCAGGCATATACCCTGTGGTACTATGGTAATGAGGGCCTATGCTGTTAACATGGGCCGGCACAAGTCTCTGCAGGGGGAAGGCACTGAAAGTCCATGTACCCCTTATGCCTGTGGCTATGCAAAGAAGCTGTGCCTACTCTGAGTTCCTGACTTAGAGGAGTCATCAGATTATTTTTTCACCTGTTTGTTAGTTTGTTCCCTCTCCAAGGCTGGGAGAATGACTCAGGGTGCGTGACGGGTCCTATTTCTGGTCCAGAGAGCTCGACAATTGGTGAAGCCATCCCAAACCCAGTGCAGAGCAGGGAGCTGGGAGGTAAATGGGACTGAGGTTTTTTGCAAAGCAGAGTGTTTTTGATCCGCGCAGTTGGTCAGACACGAGTACTTACCTATTGCCGTTTGAGAGCTGCTTCTCACTGTTTCTGGATGGCCAGGTAGACTCTCTACTGCTGAGTCTTTCCTGGTGTGGAAAATGCCTCCCGAGCACCGCTGCTTGCCTACCTTACTGCGCACCATGAACTGATCTGGCCTGAAGGGCTCAGGCTCTCGCCGGGTCAGGTCTGACAACTGCTCACTGCTTCCGAACCATGTCTCCCCCTTCCTGCCACTCAGACTGATTCCTCAACTTTGCCTTTGATATTCAGGTCTCCTGGATTGTCATATGTAATTGATTCACTTGTTTTTTCGGGTCTTTGTCGTAAGAGGGACCACCGGAAGCATCTGACTACTTCGACATTTTGGACCTGCCCACAGAAATCTATTTATTTAAGGACTTTTTAGAAAAATTTTTGTTGTTACTGTTGAGAATATGTACAGCAAAACATACACCACTTCAGCAGTTTATGCATACACTGTTTAGTGACATTGATTACATTCTTCGAGTTGTGCTGCCATTCTCACCCTCCTTTTCTGAGTTGTTCCTCCTCCATTGACATAAACTCACTGCCGTGTAAGGTTCCTATCTAATCTGTCAAGTTGCTTTTGTCAGTTTGATCCCATGTAGATAGTTCTTAAAATAGCATAATACTCAAGACAGACTTTTTTTTACCAGTTAAACTATTGTTTGGTTTTAAAAAGACTTCAGGGGTATCTTTGGTTTAAGGCTTAAAGATTGTCTCAGAACAATAGTTTGAGGGGTTCATCCAACCTTCATGGCTCCAGAAAGTCTGGAGTCCAAGAGAATTTGAAATTCTGTTCTGCACTTTCCCCTTTTTGATCCAGATTCTTTTGTACAATCTTTGATCAAAATGTTCAGTAATGAGCTGGGCACCATCCAGTTCTGGTCCCTTGGAAAAAGAGGCAGTTTTTCACGGAGGTAGTCAGCCACACATTCTGTATCCTCCTTCTATTCCTGACTCTCCGTCTTCCTTTATTGCTCCAAGTGAATAGAGACCAATTGTTGTACCCCGGATGTCTGCTTGTAAGCTTTTAAGACCCCAGGCACTGTGCAGTGAACTAGGAGGTAGAACAGCTCTAAACATGTTATTAGGCCAATTAACTGGGGTATTGCATGAAACCATGACCCTAAACCTCCAAACCAATGAATCAAATCCCATGAGATTTTTTTATTATACATAAGCAGGCTCAGCAGCTACTCTTTTTTTTTTTTGTCATCATAAATATATCTATCACACAACTTTTACCAATTCAATTTTTTACAGGTATACAACTTATTGATAGTAATTACAGTAATCGGCTATGCAGTCCTACCCTTAATCTGATATTTCCATCATCATTGTTCCCCCCTTTCCCTCTCCCTCCTGCCCTGGTGACCACTAATAAACTTGGTTCCCTATACATTTGCCCTTTCTTGTCTTTCTATATATGTGAGGTTATACAGTATTTGTCATTTTGTAACTGACTTATTTCAGTCAGCATAATGTCTTCTAGCTCCATCCGTATTATAGCATGTATCAAGAATTCATTTCTTCTACTGGCTGAGTAGTATTCCATTGTATGCTGCTGCTGTTAGGTGACGTTGAGTCAGTTCTGACTCATAGCGACCCTGTGTGCAACAGAACGAAACACTGCCCGATTCTGCACCATCTTCACAGTCGTTGCTATTTTTGAGCCCATTGTTGCAGCCACCGTGTCAGTCCATCTCCTTGAGGGTCTCCTCTTTTTTGCTGACTGTCTACTTTACCAAGCATGATGTTCTCAAGGGACTGGTCCCTCCTGATAACATGTCCTAAGTATGTGAGATGAAGTCTCGCCATCCTTGCTTCTAAGGCGCATTCTGGTGTACTTCTTCCAAGACAGATTTTTCGTGCTTCTGGAGGTCCATGGTATATTCTTTGCCAACACTGTAATTGAAGTGCATCAATTCTTCAGTCTTCCTTATTCATTGTCCGGCTTTTGCATGCATATGAGGTGGTTGAAAATACCATGGCTTGGGTCGGCTGCACCTTAGTCCTCAAAGTGACATGTTTGCTTTTTATCACTTTAAAGAGGTCTTTTGCAGCAGATTTGCACAATGCAATACGTCGTTTGATTTTTTGACTGCTGCCTCTGTGGGCATTGATTGTGGATCCAAGTAAAATGAAATCTTGAAAACATAATATTTTCTCCATTTATCATGATATTACTTATTGGTCTGGTTGTGAGGATTTTTGGTCTTGCTAAATTCTGTCACGTGATCTCCAATGTTATTTCTGTCACCAAGGCCATATTTTCCAACTACTAATCCTTTTTTGTTTCATCTTTCTCATTCCAATCGCCAGTAATTATCAATGCATCTTGATTGCATGTTTGTTCAATTTCAGACTTTAGAAGTTGGTAAAAATCTTCAGTTTCTTCATCTTTGACATTAGTGGTTGGTGCGTAAATTTGAATAATAGTCATATTAACTGGCCTTCTTTGTCGACGTGTGGATGTTATCCTGTCACTGAAAGCGTTGTACTTCAGAATAGATCTTGAAATGATCTTTTGACAATGAATACGATGCTGTTCCTCTTCAATTTGTCATTCCTGGCATAGTATATCATGTGATTGTCTGATTCAAAATGGCCAATACCAGCCAGTCCGTTTCAGCTCACTAGTGCCTAGAATATCTATCTCCAAGTGTTCTTTTTCATTTTTGACAACTTCCAATTTTCCTAGATACGTACTTCGTGCATTCCACATTCTGATTATTAATGGATGTTTGCAGCTGTTTCTTCTCCTTTTGAGTCATAACACATCAGCAAATGAAGGTCCCAAAAGCTTGACTCCATCCACCTTGTTAAAATAGATTCTACTTTGATGAGGCAGCTCTTTCCCAGTTGCATTTTGAGTGCCTTCCAACCTAAGGGGCTCGTCTTCCCACACTAATGAGACAATGTTCATAAGGTTTTCACTGGTCAGATTTTTAGAAGTTGATTGCTAGGTCCTCCTTTTAAGACCTGTCTTAGTCTGGAAGCTCTGCTGAAACCTGTCAACCATGGGTGACCCTGCTGATATGTATGTACCGCATTTTGTTTAGCCATTCATCTGTCGATGTGCATTTAGGTTGTTTCCACCTGTTGGCTATTGTGAATAGTGCTGCTATGAACATTCATGTACAAGTCTCTACTTGAGTCTCTGCTTTCAAGTCTTTTGGATATATACATAGGTGTAGAATTGCTCGGTTATGTGGTAGTTCTACTTTTAGTTTTTTGAGGAATGACCACACTGTTTTCCACAACATCTGTACCATTTTTCATTCCCACCAGCAGTGAGTGAGGTTTCCAGTTTCCCTACATTCTTGCCTCTGTATATGTATATGTATATGTGTGTGTATGTCTATACACACACACACACACACACAAACATATACATGCTTTTTTTTATCTTAGCCGTCCTAGTGGGTGTGAAATGATATCTCATTGTGGTTTTCATTTGTATCTTTCTGATGGCTAATGATGCTGAGCATCTTTGCGTGTTCAGTGGCTGTTTGAATGTCCTCTTCGGTGAAATGTGTATTCAAGTCCTTTGCCCATTTTATGATTGGGTTGTTTGTCTTTGTTAAGTTGTCAAAGTTTTATATATATTTTGGTTTTTTGATTCTTGTCAGATACATAGTTTCTGAAGATATGTTCTCCCAATTGGTAGCTTGTCATTTCACTTTTTTGGTAAAGTCTTTTGATGAACAAAAGTATTTAATTTTTACGAGGTCCCATTTATTTATTTTGTCTTTTGCTGTTTGTTGTGCGTTTGCTATTATATAAGATAATCCATTGTTAAAAGGTAGGCCTGACAGCATTGCGCCTGTTTTTTTCTTGTAAGAATTTTATAGTTTGCACATTTAGGTCCTTAATCTGTTTTGAATTTGTTTTTGTGTATGGTGTGAGTATGGATCCTGTTTTATTTTTCTGCATGTGGATATCCAATTTTCCCAGCACTATTTATTGAAAAGACCCTCCTTTCCCCATCGAATAGACTTAGCACCCTTGTCAAAAATCATTTGACCATAAATGTATGGGTTTATATCTGTACCTCAGTTCTGTTTCATTGGTCTATGTGTCTGTTATTACACCAGTACCAGGCTGTTTTGATTACTGTGACTGTATAGTATGTTTTAAAATCAGGAAGTGTGAGTCCTCCTACTTTGTTCTTTCCTATTTCTATAAAGAAGCTGTTGGAATTTTTATCGGGATTGCATTGAATATATAGATAGCTTTGGGTGGTACCTGTGCAGAGAAGCTCCTAGTCTGGGGGAACACTGAAGAGAAGAAGGCCGACAGAGAGAGAAAGCCTTCCCCTGGAGCTGACACCCTGAATTTAGACTTTTAGCCTACTTCTCTTCGTTAAAACCATTCACTTGTGGTATTTCTGTCACAGCAGCACTAGATGACTAAGACAGAATTTGGTACCAGGAGTGTGGTGCTGCTCTAACAGATACCTAAAATGTGGAAGCGGTTTTAAAACTGTGAATGGATAGACGTGCACCAGTGACAGAGGACCAGCAGCAGCAGAGAACCTACAGCAGCAGAGAAGCAACAACAGCAGAGAAACAACAGCAGCAGAACCAGGAGACCGGTGAAAGATGGTGCTGGAGCCAACCCACGGAGCGAGAGAGCTGAGTGCCTGTGTGCAGGAGCCTTCCTGGCGGAGTGGGGTGCCTCTGGGCACTTATTGGTGGAGCTAGGCTTGCCGACCCACAGAGCGAGAGAGCTGAGTGTCTGCGTGCACGAGGCTTTCTGGCGGAGTGGGGTGCCTCTGGACACTTACACCCGTGGAACTGCTGAGCTTTGGAACACTTGCCCCAGCAGGGCAGATGCGGGCATGAGGCCCGAGGGCCAAGAGGCCACAGGAACAGGAGCTGAAGAGACAAGGGACACAAGAAGCCAAGCCTCAGTCTCAAAAGGTATGGCCATGACCTCAGGGGTTTCAAAGGGTGGAGCCATGGCCTCTGGTGTCTCTAAGGGTGGAGTTGTCACTCCGATGGACTAGGAGAATGGTGCGCCTAAAGCCAAGGGAGCAGAGTTGCTGTCCCAGTGGGCCTGGAAGGCGGAGCTGAAGCCCAGGGCCGAGGGGCCTCCACTCAAAATCCGGAGACTGTGGCCAATACCTAGAGTCTGGAGGGCCAGGGCTATTGTGTAAATTGTCTCAGAGAACAGAAGATTATTTTCAAAGCCTTGAGGCCTAAAGTAATGTGTTCTGCTGACTTGCTTGGTGCCTGTTATCACTTCTTTTCCTCTGGTTTCTCCCATTTGTAGTAGAAATGTCTAGCTTGTGCCTGTTCTGCCATTATACTTTTGGAAGTAGATAACTTGTATTCTAGATTTCACAGATGAAGAGGAATTTTTGGATTTTGGACTTGGAATTAAGGCTTTTGCTATGATATGATGGGGTGAATATGTTTTCCATGTTGCAAGGATGTGATTTTTGGGGGGCCAAAGGCTGGAATGTCATGGTTTGAATTATGTCCCCCAAAAAATGTGTGTAACAGTTTGGCTAGGCCATGATTCCTGGTACTGTGTGATTTTCCTGTATGTTGTAAACCTGCCTCTATGATGTTAACGAGGGAGGATGGGTGGCAGTTGTGTTAGTAAGGCAGGGCCTGATATACAAGACTGGATTGTGTCCTGAGGCAATCTCTTGAGATATAAAAGACAGAAGTGAGCAGTGAGACAGGGGGACCTCATACCATCAAGAAAGCAGTGCTGGGAGGAGAGCATGTCCTTTGGACCGGGGTCCCTGCGCCGAGAAGCTCCTAGTCTGGGGGAACACTGAAGAGAAGAAGGCCGACAAAGAGAAAAAGCCTTCCCCTGGAGCTGATGCCCTGAATTTGGACTTTTAGCCTACTTTGACTATGAGGAAATAAACTTCTCTTCATTAAAACCATCCACTTGTGGTATTTCTGTTGCAGCAGCACTAGATGACTAAGACAACATCTTAACAATATTGAGTCTTCCAATCCATGAACATAAACGCTTTCCATTTGTTTAAGTCTTCTTTAATCTCTTTCAGTAGTGTTTTATAGTTTTCATTGAATAAGTCCTTCACATCCCTGGTTAGATTTATTCCTCGGTATTTTATTCTTTAGGAGCCCTGGTAGTGCAGTGGTTAAAGCGCTCAGCTCCTAATCAAAAGGTTCAGCAGTTCAAACCCACCAGCTGCTCCGTGGGAGAAAGGTGTGGCAGTTTGCTTCCATAAAGATTTACAGCCTTTGAAAAACCCTATGCAGCAGTTCTACTCTGTCCTGTTAGGGTCGCTATGAGTTGGAATCGACTGGACGACAATAAGTATTTTATTCTCTTAGATGCTATTGTAAATGAAATTGTTTCCCTAATTTCCCTTTCAGATTTCTCATTGCTGGTATAAAAAAAACCAACTGATTTTTGTTTGTTGACCTTGTATCCTGCAACTCTGCTAAATTCCTCTATTTTTGCCCTGGAAGATTTCTTGTGGACTCCTTGGGATTTCCTTTATCCAGTTTTATTTTTATTTTCCACATAAACCTTTTCTTTAATAAATAAAGCATATTCATGGTTTAGATTTACATTTACAGATGAGGAAAATTTCTAGGCCCTACTATGTAACAGTGAAGCTACTACAGCTGGAAGGAATGCATGCCGCACATGCATTTTAAACCTGAAGAGCAGAAACTTGAAGGCAGAGAACACCATACACGTAACCCTCTAGACGAGGTAACCTGAGCTAGAGAGAACATAGAGGCCCAGTGAAGTTCATGCAGCCACCATCTTATCCCCTTATCTTCATGCTGCAGGAGCATAAGAAAGTTGCTTTTAGATGAACTAGAGGTTGGTTCCCGATCATTTTAAGTAAAACTTATTACTATTGTTAATAATTAGTCCAAGGGCATTAGCTGCAGTAGGGTATTCCATTGGTAAATGTAGAACAGAAAAGAGGAGGTTACTAAGATAATCTTGATTCTTCATATAGCAGAAACTTCTATATTGTATCAGTAGAGGAGTGGAATGAACTCCGCCTCCAAAACACTTAGTCCAAAAATTTTCTGTTGGCATTAGCACCAAACAAGACTCCTCGTACTTCTGGCATCATCTGCTGTGCTATGAGATTCAGCCACCTTTCTAGGGTATTGGAAACCTTTATTTTATGATCCCTGTTGTAGATCTCAACACCACCAGCTATGTCCTCAGGCAGATAGGCCTCCCAGTCAATTTGCACGTCAGTATCTTTTTTGGTGGCGATTTTGTACTTAGGGATTGCTTTTTGCACCACAGCCTTTACCAGAGGGAAATCCTGTTTCCTGCAACGAACGGTCGTTTGGGGCTCCAGCAACTGGTACGACCTCTGGTGGAAGACTAGTCCACCCAGCAGCACTTGGTACCTGGTTGTATCTTTTACCACCTTGCTGAGTCTCTGTTTTGCTTCATTTTGTAGATCTGCGATAAGGTCATCTCTCGCTCGCTCCAAGGACTTTGAGTCTGCCTTGGTTCATCAGATTGGACATCTGAATTTTCTTCTGCTGTTCAGTCTGCCTGTTTTCCTTCTCAGAGTATTCCATAATCTTCAGTCTTTGAGTGTGCTCAAGACAACCTTTCTCAGTATTATATTCTTCTTCTGCCTTTGCATCTATTTCTTTTGCCTTCTCGTTGGCTTCTTGTTCAGTGACAGCGGTCATATGCTTAATTTGCTTTTGCACATCAGCATTGCTCAGAGCCATGACAAAAGCTTTGCTAGGCCATTGGGCAGCAGGCTTGAGTTTAGGTTTAAAGGAAGTGGTGAAAGGAATGCTAATTTGTCCATTTTTAAATTGGGTTATTTGTCTTTTTATTATTGAGTTGTAAGAGTTCTTTATGTGTTCTAGATACAAGTCCCTTATCAAATATGTGATGTGCAAAAAATTTTCTCCTTTCTATGGTTGTATTTTCACTTTCTTGATGGTGTCCTTTGAAGCACAAATGCTTTTAATTTTTATGTATCTATTTTATTTTTTTCTTTCGTTGCTTGTACTTTTGGCATCTTATCTATAGAGGGGTATACTTCTGGTTAAAATTATTTAGAGAACATACGTCAGGAAATGCTGCTGGTGAAATTCTTGACTTTCAGTTGTAGTTTCAGATCGTATTTAGCTCTCTTGGGGAAACTATACCATACAAAATGTAAGCTAATAAATAAGTTTTATTTTCTTTATTAGTTATTTACTTGGAAGGTAGAAAAGCTAACAGGTGGTGATTATTTTATATCTCAAAAATACTTTAGAGTAGCATATAAATAAATTACTTAGTAGAAATTAGTCTCTTTTTGGACTAACAGTCCTATAATACATTTGAAATGTGAAGATACTTTTTTATATATATAAACACATGTTTAGACATCAGAGGCTATTAAGTTGGTATTATTCCAAACCTCTGTCCATTTACCCAGAAAAACAAACCCGTTGCCATTGAGTTGATTCCAACTAATAGCGACCTTGTAGGACAGAGTAGAACTGACTTATAGGGTTCCCAAGGCTGTAATCTTTATAGAAACAGACTGCCAAATTTTTCTCCTACAGAGCGGCTGGTGGGTTCAGACTGCCAACCTTTCAGTTAGCACCCGAGCGCTTAACCATTGTGCCACCAGGGCTCCTTTTTGTCTGTTTGGGTAGGTTTAAATTATAATAATAGCTGTATAATTTTCCATTATATAGCTGTATCTTGTGTAAAAGTCCCCTATTGGTAGACTTTTAGGTTGTTTCAGTTTTTTTCCTGGGTTGATTTAAATGAGTATAAACCAATTATCTGAATTTATCATATGGTTATACCAAGATAGAGTGCTGTTGGTACTGTTGTTGTTAGGTGCTGTCAAGTCGGTGCCGACTTACAGCGACCCTGTGCACCACAGAAGGAAACACTGCCCGGTCCTGCCCCATGGTCACAATCATTATCATGTTTGAGCCCATTATTGCAGCCACTGTGTCAGTCCATCTTTTTGAGGGTCTTCCTCTTTTTTGCTGACCCTCTACTTTACCAAGCATGATGTCCTTCTCCAGGGACTGATCCCTCCTGACAACATGTCTAAAGTATGTAACACATAGTCTCACTATCTTTCCTTCTGAGAAGCATTCTGGTTGTACTTCTTCCAAGACTGATTTGTTCATTATTCTGGCAGTCCATGGTATATTCAGTATTCTTCACCAACACTACGATGCAAAGGTGTCAATTCTTCGGTCTTCTTTATTCATTGTCCAGCTTTCGCATGCATATGGTGCGATTGAAAATACCAATACTTGAGTCAGGTGCGCCTTAGTCTGAGCTCCCAGACTAAGACACACTAGGAAGAAGGACCCAGCAGTCTACTTCTGAAAAGAATTAGCCAGTGAAAACATTATGAATAGCTATTGGTACTAGAGTATCTTAATTTACGGGATATATTTGAACCTGACTGGAATTATGACTCTAAATTGTATAGTAACTTAAAAACTTCACTTAAAGAGCATCTTTGTGATACATACACCAAGTTACCTCTTTTGGATCGTCTCATGTTTTCATTAGCTATTTAATTTATTGTGCCCCTGTTTGATGTCAGATACTGTACTGTGCTAGGTTCTGGAGAAGGATTTCATAGTCTATATGGAATGACAGTTTCTGTGAGATGTGCTGTGATGAAAGACTTGTGATTCCTGCTCAGTAGTTGTCTGGTGGACAAGAGAAGAGGAGGAAAGGATATTCCATATAGAGAGAATATGAGCAAGGTTTGACAAGTTTGTGTAACAGAAGTAGGCCAGCAGGAATAGAGTAGCTAAAGATGAGTCAGAAAAGGTAGCCAGAAAATAGGTTATGAAATAATAGTTTTTTAATGTGCTTTAGGTGAAGGTTTACAGAGCAAATTAGATTTCCACTCAGTAGTTCTATATACAAATTGTTCCGTGACATTGGTTGCTGTCCCTGCAATGTATCAGCACTCTCTCCTTACCACCCCGAGTTCTCCATTTCCATTCATCTAGTTTTCGCGCCCCCTGCTGCCTTCTCATCCTTGCTTTTGGTCAGATGTTGCCCTTTTGGTCTCATATAGATGATTGTTCTAAGGAGCGCTTTCCTCACGGGTGTTACTGTTTATTTTATAGACCTGTCTATTATTTGACTGAAAGGTGATCTCTAGGAATGGCTTTAGTTCCAAGTCAGAAGAGCGCCTAGAGCCATAGTCTCCCGGGTTCCTCTAGTCTCTGTTGGACCAGTAATCTGGTCTTTTTTATGAATTTGAATTTTGTTCTACATTTTTTCCCCACTCTAACCAGAACCTTCTCTTTAATCCTGGTCAGAGTGGTCAGTAGTGATAGCCCAGCACCATCTAGTAGTTCTGGTCTGAGGCTAGCAGAGGCCGTCATTCCTGTGGTCCATTAGTCCATTGGTCTAATTGCTTCCTTGAGTCTTTGTTATGAAAGATCTTAAATGCCATGCTAAGGTTTATGCGTTCAGAAAACAGTAGAGAACTATCAGAGGCTTTTAAGCAAATGAAGAATATCTGTATTTAAAAACATAACTGATGGCAGTGTGGAGAATGAATTAGAGAAGAGAAAGACTAGTGTCCTCTAGCACCTTTGGAAGACTGTTGCAGTAGTCTAGATCATTGGTCTTCAAACTTTTGATCATGCAGCCCCATTAGTTAAAATGTTTGACAGTGTGACCCAATAATAAATAGATAAATAAATCTATTTATTTAGTTCTATACACACATTTTTTTTTAAAATTATAATTTACAGATATGTACTGTTGTTTTAATATGTTACATAACTAAATGATTAATGGTGAGAAACACTATTTTAAAATAAACTCTTCCAGAACTATATTTAAATAATTTGAAAATTTTAGATTAATGGTACCTAAAACCTGATTGAATTGTGCCACACACTTGAACTGCAGTAAGTTGCAATATGTGAAAATTAATTAATAAATGAGGGCTCTACTGTTAACCCTTATGTGTTACAGAATTCCCATTATCTCATGTTACACCTGAGTGTCTTGACATGGACTAAGTGAAGGCAGTGGTGTCAGTCCATACTTATGAATATTAGTAAGTCTTAATTTCTAATTGTTTGATGAAAATTAAATATAAATAGTCCAGTTGTTTTCTCTCATACTGCAGCTGTAGGGACACATACCTCTGGTACCTATTTTTCTAGATTAGAGGTAATGTGTTCTAAGACTTAACTAACAGCAATGATAGTGGTGACAAAGTTAGGACATAGATGTAAAATTTAAAAGAAAAACTAACAATTTAGGTGTGTGGTGAAAGCAAGAGATAAGAATGGCTTCATAGTTGCTAGCTTGTGCAATGCTGAATGGTGTATTAGTTTCCTACGGTTGCTGTAATAAATTACCACAAGCTGTGAATTTAAACAACAGAAATGTATTGACTCACAGTTCTGGAGGCTAGATATCCAAATTCAGGGTGTCAGGAAGGCCATGCACTTTCTGAAGGTTCTAGGGGAAGATCTTTTCTTGTCTCTCCTAGCTTCTGGTAGCCCCAGGTATTCCTTGGGATGTGGCAGCATAACTCTAATTGCACCCTTCATCTTCACATGGCCATCTTCCCTCTGTGTCTCTGTTTCTTCCCCTCTTATGAAGCCATCAGTCATATTAGGACCTACCCTACTCTAGTATGACCTCACCTTAACTAATTGTATCTACAACAACTCTATTTCTAAATAAGGTCACATTCACAGGTATTAGGGGTTGGATTTCAATATCTTCTGACTTGAAAAGAAATACAGATGGTTTTGGACATTTGGAGGTTGAGTTACACAGGGAACATCAAAATGGAGAAGTCCAGTAGATAACTGGAAAAAAGTTCATAGAGTTTAGGAGATAAATCAAAATGGAGATTGAGATTTAAGACCTCTCAGCATATAGGTGATAGTTCTTGGGAAAGTATGTAGAGTCAAGAAAAGGGGACTAAGAATAGATCTCTAGGGATGCTGTTTTTTCAGGTTTGCCAGTGATGACACAAAGATTGGAAAGGTAGGAGAACCAGGACAAAGTAGAAGTTGTTTCAGAGAAGACGGGCAAGATCATGATTTTCAAGGAACAAGGGATTGATCACGGTAGCAAATGCTGTAGAGTCACCAGAAGTGTAAAGACTGAAAAGAGACAATTACACCTGGCTGTTAAGATGTTGTTAGTGGCTTGAGGGAGGAGTGTTCCATAGAAAAGTTGTTAGTATAAGCCAGATTGATTTAAAATTTATCTCTCAAGCTAAAGTAATCTATCAGTTATTTGTGAGTACTAGAAATGTTTAACTACACTAGATTAGCTGATGTGGCTATATAAGATTATAAACAAGTCCATGCCCGTGGGATATTTATTATTGAGTTGGGAAAAAAAATAACGAATTCACATGTGAAATCACTAGCAAGATAGTCTATAGTAAAATGCTCTGGTGTACTACAGATTTTATGTTACAAAATATTAAAATTTGGTCTAAAATACAACCCCATTCTTCACTATTCTGTATCTCTTAAACCTTATCTTCATGTGAAGGTATTCACTGGCTACCTTCTCTGCTACTCACCAGCGTTAAGAAGATAAATTAGAGATTGGAAGGATACAGAGAGCGACTGCCAGATGTTTTAGTTGTGTTTTATAAACCTCTGGGTGATTTTAGCAAGTATATTCTGTCTGTACTGTAGTGACAAATTATTTATTATAGCTGTGAATAGTGAACGAATGTGAATAAATACTTTTGGGGAAAATAATTATTTCATGTCTTCTTCTATAGACTAGAATAACATTTCCCATTCTACCTTTTGGGAGTAGAGAATTAAGTAGTACCTAAAACTCGGATGAAGACGAGTCTCTATGAGTTTATAGTAACAACAGAAAGATAACTTCCTTCTCTGTCTTCTGTTTACATTAAAGTTTCCCTCTCCTGCCATTTTTCTGCTGTATGAGTCAGGTGGTAAAGTGGAGCTTACTGAAATCACTATTAAATTTTACTTTACAGTCTGTGCACCAGAGCATGATGGAGTCAAAAGACTTGGTACCAGAATGTAGGAAGTGGTGGTTGAGGTAAGAGTGGGAAGGTAGGCTGTAGCCCTTTATATAAGCCTTATTCAGGTTCAATTTTTGAAGTAACTGCCAAATATTCTTGCGGGTTTCTAAATTCTAACCTGAAGTTCTAAAAAAATGCATCATGTTAAACTCTGCAAGAATTCTCTTTTCAGACTAATGTTACTAGTAAACGGAAGCCACTAAAGATTGATTAGAAGTTCTTATCCCCATTATCTCAGATTTTCTTTCACAAATTACTTTCCTTTGTACTGTTTAGAAATTAAAATATTTTGTGTGTTTTGGTTATTGTAGATTTACTTTTTACTGTAAGCTAAGAAACTGGCTTAACAATATACCCTTAAGTATTTTGCTGAAGTTTCTACATTTGAACAAAAGATCAAAGGAAATCCCCGCTCCCCTTTTGGTATAAAATAGCTAGTGTTCCACAGCTACAATATAGAGAAGACTCAGTTTCTGTTAATTGCCAGAATTCATTCATTGTGTTAATTTACTGTATTTAGTGCCAATATGTCATTTTGAAGACTTCAGTGTAATTCCTAAAGTGTATTTGTGAGATAATTATGCTTAAATTTTTATATAAAAATAGTATCATACATATTTGCTTCTCCTTCCCCCCCGAGTATCTTCACTAATATCCCATTTGGTCTCTGTAACAGCCCTGAGACTATTATCCCATTTTTATAAAGAAACTAAAGTCGGAGAGGTCAGGTAATTTTCATAACAACCTAGTGGCAGAGTAGGACTGTAAAGTCTTATCTACTTATTTCTTCTCCATTATTTATGTTACCACATATTTTAAAGGTTTCTCAAGTTGGCAGTTTCCCAATTCGAACTTACTTCATAATACTATGAGCACCTTTGCTACTGTAGATAACTAGATGCATTACTGTTGCAGAGTTCTTCCTCTAGTTTCATGCCTGCATGATAAACATTCTAATAAGGTACACTTTGTCATAGTACCTTTTGAGATAAGAAATAAAACTTTATAGTTCCTCAATTTGTCGTTTTGTTAACTAGCATACTAAAATTTCATTACAACTCTAAATATATCAATTAATTGTGTCATATTAGTAAGGTGTTAAAGTGAAGAGACATGATGATAAGTGATGTTCCTCATTCAAAGCTTCCCTTTGAAGCATAGGTTTTGGCAGTTGTGAACCTAAAAGTAGTTGAGTGTTAAAATTGTCCAGTGTACTGTAGAATTCTGACACCATTCTCTTAAGGCTCTGAAGTAGATTATCAAATGTCCAATGTAATTATTCATAAAGGAGTTTCTGTATTTGATGCCGTGGTAAAAATCTTCAGTAGTTCATTATTTGGTACTCTTTTAATTAAATTTTACTGTTTGAGGAGATTGCAGAGATTGTTCAATTCAATCTTATAGTTGGTATCTTCCCTGACAATTGCTCACATAGCTGCTCTTTGAATAGTTTAGCAATAAGCTTAGATACTTTACAGGATATCTCCATTTTTTTTTTAATTTAAAAATTTTTTATATTTATTTTACTTAGTGCCTTTTAAAATCGTTATTTTATTGTGGTAAAAATATACGTAACAAAACATACACCATCTCAACAATTTCTGCATGTACAATTCAGTGACATTGATTATATTCTTCAAATTGTACATCCATTCTCACTATCTTTTTCCAAATCATTCTACCACCATTAACATAAACCTAGTGCCCCCTAAGGAAAAACTCCCCCTTCCCCCCTCCATCCCACCCTTGATAACCACTAATAATATTTGGTTTCTGTATCTTTGCTTAGTTCATATAAGTGAAATCATACAATATTTGTCCTTTTGTGACTGACTTAATGTTTTCAGGTTCAGCCATGTAGTGGCGTGCATCAGGACTTCATTTCTTTTTATGGCTGAGTAGTATTCCGTTGTGTGTATATACCGCACGTTCTTTATCCATTCATCTATTGATGGGTATTTCGGTTGTTTCCATGTTTTGGCTATTGCATACAGTGCTGCAGTGACATTGGTGTACAGGTTTCTGTTTGGATTCCTGCCTTCACCACTTCTGAGTATATACCTAGGATTGGGAATGCTGGATCGTGTGGTAGTTCTATGTTCAACGTTGTGAGGAACCAGCAAACTGTTTTCCACAATGGCTATACCATTTTACATTTTGACCAGCAATGGATGAGGGTTCCAGTTTCTCTATGACCTTGCCAACACATGTTATTTTCCATTTTTTGATCATTGCCATTCTAATGCATCTCTCTAATGGCTAATGATGGTGAGCATCTTTTCATATGTTTGTTGGCCATTCGAATATCCTGTTTAGTAAAGATACCCACTTGTGAACAACTCTCCTGGCTAGAAAATGTTGGAAATTTTTGTTCCAGAATCTGCTGTTGTTGTTAGGTGCTGTCGAGTTGATTCCTACTCATAGTGACCTTACGTACAACAGAATGAAACACTGCCCAGTCCTGTACCATCCTCGCAATGCTATGTTTGAGCCCATTGTTATAGCCACTGTGTCAGTCCATCTCATTGAGGGTCTTCCTCTTTTTCCCTGACCCTCTACTTTACCAGGCATGATATCCTTCTCCGGGGACAGGTCCCTCCTGATCGCATGTCCAAAGTACGTGAGGTGAAGTCTTGCCATCCTCGCTTCTAAGGATCATTCTGGCTGTACTCCTTCCAAGACAGAGTTATTTGTTCTTGTGGCAGTCCATGGTATATTATTAGCCAACACCATAATTCAAATGCATCAGTTCTTCAGTCTTCCTTATTCTTTGTCCAGCTTTCGCATGTATATGAGGCAATTGAAAATACCATGGCTTGGGCCGGGCACAGCTTTGTCCTCAAAGTAACACGTTTCTTTTTAACACTGTAAAGAGGTCTTTTGTAGCATATTTGCCCAGTGCAATACATTGATTTCTTGACTGCTGCCTCCATGGGCACTGACTGTGGACCAACTAAAATAAAATCCTTGACAACTTAATATTTTTCCTGTTTATCATGATGTTGCTTATTGGTCCAGTGGTGAAGATTTATGTTTTCTTTATGTTGGGTGTAATCCATACCTGATGCCACATTCATCTTCATATAGTCCAGCTTCTTGTATTATTTCCTCAGCCTGCAGATTGAATAAGTATGATGAAAGTATACAACCTGACGCATACCTTTGCTGATTCTAAACTATACAATGTCCCCTTGTTCTGTTTGAACAACTGCCTCTTGATCTACATACAGGTTCCGCGTGAGCACAATTAAGTGTTCTGGAATTCCCATTCTTGGCAATGTTATCCATAATTTGTTATGATCTATATAGTCAAATACCTTTGCATAGTCAATAAAACACAGGTAAACATCTTTCTAGTATTCTCTGCTTTCAGCCAAGATCCATCTGACATCAGCAATGATGTCCCTCGTTCCACACCCTCTTCTGAATCTGGCTTGAATTTCTGGCAGTTCCCTGTTGCTGCAGCTGTTTTTGTCTGATCTCAGCAAAGTTTTACTTGCGTGTGGTATTAATGATATTGTTTGATAATTTCTGTATCCTGTTGGATCACCTTTCTTTGGAATGGCACAAATATGGATCTCTTCCAGTTAGTTGGCTAGGTAGCTGTCTTCCAAGTTTCTTGGCATAGATGAGCAAGCACTTCCAGCGCTTCATCCATTTGTTGAAACATCTCAGTTTGTAATCCATCAGATCCTGGAACCTTGTTTTTCCCCAATGCCTTCAATGCAGCTTGGACTTCTTCGTTTAGTACCATCGGTTCTTGATCATATGCTACCTCTGAATTGTTTGAATGTTGACCAGTTCTTTTTGGTATAGTGACTCTGTATTCCTTCTATATTCTTTTGATGCTTCCTACATTGTTCGATATTTTGCCCATGGAATCCTTTACTCTTGCAACTTGAGGCTTGAATTTTTTCTTTAGTTCTTTCAGCTTGAGAAATGTTGAGGGTATTCTTCTCTTTTAGCTTTCTATCTCCAGATCTTTGCACATTTTATTATAATATTTGCTTTGTGTTCTTGAGCCGCCCTTTAAAATCTTCTGTTCAACTCTTTGACTTCATCATTTCTTCTGTTCGCTTTAGCTACTCGACGTTCAAGAGCAAGTTGCAGAGTCTCTTCTGACGATCATTTTGGTTGTTTCTTTCCTGTCTTTTTAATGACCTTCTGCTTTTCTTCATGTATGTTGTCTTTGATGTCATTCCACAGCTTGTCTTCATAGTGTTCAGTGCTTCAAGTTGAGATGGTCTCTAAATTCAGGTAGGATATACTCAAGGTTGTACTTTGGCTCTAGTGGGTTTGTTTTAATTTTCTTCAGCTTCAGCTTGAACTTGCATATGAGCAGTTGATTGTTCCACAGTTGCCCCCGGTCTTATTCTGACTAATGATATTGAGCTTCTCCATCATCTTTCTACAGATGTAGTCAGTTTGATTCCTGTGTATTCCATCCAGTGAGGTCCACATGTATAGTTGCCATTTATGTTGTTGCAAAAAGGTTATTTGCAATGAGTAAGTTGTTAGTCTTGCAAAACTCAATCATGCGGTCTCCAACATTGTTTCTATCACCAAGGCCATATTTTCCAACTACTGATCCTTCTTCTTTTTTCAGCTTTCACATTCCAGTCACCAGTGATTATCATTGTATCTTGATTGCATGTTTGATCAATTTCAGACTGCAGAAGCTGGTAAAAAATCTTCAGTTTCTTCATTTTTAGCATTAATGGTTGGTACATAAATTTGAATAATAGTCCCATTGACTGGTCTTCCTTGTAGGCATATGGATATTATCCTACCACTGACAGCGTTGTACTTCCAGATAGATCTTGAAATGATCTTTTGACCATGAATGTGTCACCATTTCTCTTCAATTGTCTTTCCCGGCATAGTACACCATATGATTATCTGATTCAAAATGGCCGATACCAGTCCATTTCAGCTCACTAATGCCTAGGATATCGATGTTTACGTGTTCTATTTCATTTTTAATGACTTTCAATTTTCCTAGATTCATACTTCATACATTCCATGTTCCTGTTATTAATGGATGTTTGCAGCTGTTTCTTCTTATTGCGAGTCGTGCCACATCAGCAAAGGAAGTTCCCGAAAGCTTGACTCCATCCATGTTGTTAAGGTCGACTATCCTTTGAGAAGGCGGCTCTTCCCCAGTTGTCTTTTATGTGCGTTCCATCCTGAGGGGCTTATCTTCTGGCACTATATCAGAAAACATTCTGCTACTATCCATAATGTGTTCGCTGGCCAGTTTTTTTCAGAAGTAGGTCACCAGCTCCTTCTTCCTAGTCTGTCTTATTCTGGAAGCTGCACTGAAACTTGTCCACCAATGGTGACCCTGCTGGTATTTGAAATACTGGTGGCAAAGCGTCTAGCATTACAGCAGTATGCAAGCCACCACAGTACGACAAACTGATAGACAAGTGGTGGATCTACCTCCCTGTATTTTCCCCTGGAAACCCTGGTGGCGTAGTGGTTAAGAGCTACAGCTGCTAACGAAAAGGTCGGCAGTTCAAATCCACCAGGCTCTCCTTGGAAACTCCATGGGGCAGTTCTACTCTGTCCTATAGGGTCACAATGAGTCGGAATCAACTTGATGGCAACGGGTTTGGTTTCAGGTTTATATTTTCTCCATTATTTTTCCTAGTTCTACCAACCAATACTAGTTAAATTTTCAAGTCAGTTTTTCATGAGTCCATCGGAATAGATGGAGACTGCTCTGATTTTCCTTTGAGTCCTTCATATTCTAAAGTCCTTAGTTTAATTGTTTTACTCATATCACATTAGTTTCTATCATGATTACCTTCCTCTGGGTATTTTTTTTAAGGGTCTCTCAAATTTTTCCCAGTTGAACAGAGTACTCCAGAGTGTGCAATCACCTGTTTAATATATGATGAGATGGTTATCTGCTTTATTCTGGGTACTTAAATGTGTAGTAATATAACCACAATCCTTTAATTTTAGGAAGGCCACTTCTCACTATTAGTTCATCTTGGACTTGTAGTCACCTAAAGCCCCTTTCTACAAGAGCGATCAGTGAGTGGAAATCTTCTAATTTGTTCTTACTCCTGTTGAAGATTCCAAATCTTAAGTGTTTAGACTTGATAATTATGCTTACCATGTTACGTTATCATTTAGTTCATTGTTGTACCTTGTCAGTATTAACACACTAGTTTCTGTTGTTACCATGTGAGGCATGTCTCCCAAGTATATGTCATTTGAGAGTTCTTCATTATACTATATATGGGGAACTGGATATGTTTACTTTCCTTATATTATTGATAGTTTTCTAGTTGAGGAACTTTAGAAGTTATTCTGAAATGAGAATTTCCATGAATGTCCAAGTTATCTTGGAAAATGTAAAGGAACTTGCCCTGCCACACATTACAGCATTTTAAAACACCCTAATAACAGTGAAAACATGGTACTGGCACAAGAACAGATAAAATAGACCAGTAGGACAATACAGAGGACTTAGAGCCAGATTCATTTCTATATGAGAACTTAAAAAGATAAAAATGGCATTACAAATTGATTGGATAAGTATAGACTGTTTAGTAGATTATGTGAGGAAACTGGCTCACTATATGGAGAAAAATAAAATTGGGTCCTTATATAACACTATTTATAAAGAAGGACTTCAGATGAATTAATGACCAAAATAATATAGGTAAGACTATAGAGTTAATAAAACGTATCTTTGTGACTTAGTATTACGGAAGTATTTCTTAAAGAAAACCTCAAAAGCCTAAAGTTATAAGATGAAAAATGATTAATTTGTTGATACAAAACTGAGGATTTCATTTCAAAAGATAAATGGACATTGTGAACAGACAGGTTACGTTTGGGAGAAGATATTTGCAATAACTAAACTTGTCAATGAATTAATATACCTAGAATATAAAAGAAATTCCTTCAATTTAAGAAGACTGCGACCTCAATTTTAAAAATGAACAAACAAACAGAATTCACAAAATAGGAAACATAGAAGGCTAACACACGTGAAAGGATACTCAAATTCCTCAGTAATAAGAGGAATCTAAATTAAAACAAGCTTCCAGTTTCTACCCATTTTTTTGTAGTTGTTAGTTGTCACTGAGTCAATTCTAACTCATAATGACACATTTGCAGAGTAGAATTGCTCCATAGCATTTTGAAGGCTGTGACCTTTCAGAATCAGATCACCAGGCCTGTCTTCCATGGCACCTCTGGATGAGTTCGATTAGGCTAGCAAAAATTAGAAGTCTGGGTAATTCCAAATTTTGGCTAGGATATAGGGAAATAGGAACCTCCAGTAGCATAGGTTAGTGCAACCATTCTGAACACTTTGGTAGTTCTTCATCATTTATTTGATAAGATTAACTTTGATCTAACAGTTCTGGTCCTGGGTACATACCATACCCAGAGAGTGATTTTCACATAGGTCCCTAGGGAGACATCTAAGGAGATATTTATTGCAGCATTGTTTTTGGTTATTACAAGTTGATAGGATTTGTAACTTTTTAACACTGTATTGTTTCAGAGTGGTTTAGTGTACCAGTAAGAAACAACAAACTAAGTGTACCGTAGTCTACGACAAATCCGATCAGCATCTTATCTCTAAAATCTACAAGATTCTGCAAAACCTCAACAACAAAAGACAAACAACCCAATTAAAAAGTAGGCAAAGGTTATGAATGGGCAGTTGGTCGAAGAAGACATTCAGGCAGCTAACAGACACATGAGGAAATGCTCATGATCATTAGCCATTAGAGAAATGCAAATCAAAACTACAATGAGATACCATCTAACCCCAACAAGGCTAGCATTAATCCAAAAAACACAAAATCATAAATGTTAGAGAGGTTGTGGAGAGACTGGAACACTTACACACTGTTGGTGGGAACGTAAAGTGGTACAAACACTTCAGAAATCAATTTGGCGCTTCCTTAAAATGCTACAAATAGAAGTACCATACGATCCAGCAGTCCTGCTCCTTGGAATATACCCTAGAGAAATAAGAGCCATTACATGAATAGATATACGCACACCCATGTTCATTGCAGCACTGTTAACGATAGCAAAAAGATGGAAACAACCTAGGTGCCCATCAACGGACGAATGGATAAACAAATTATGGTATATTCACACAATGGAATACTATGCAACGATAAAGAACAACAATGAATCCGTGAAACATAACGTGGAGGAATCTGGAAGGTATTATTCACTAATTAGAAAGTGGACAAGAATTATCTTAGGTGAAGGGAAGGACAGTACACACTACAGGGGAAGTCAGCACAACTGGACTAAACCAAAGCTAAGAAGTTTCCTGAATACAACCAAACACATCGAGGGACAGAGTAGCAGGGGTGGAGGTCTGGGGACTATGGTTTCAGGGGACATCTAGGTCAATTGGAAAACAAAGTTTACTAAGAAAATGTTCTGCATCCCCACTTTGGTGAGTGGCGTCTGGGGTCTCAAAAGCTAGTGAGTGGCCATCTAAGATACATCAGTTGGTCCCAACCCACCTAGAGTCAAGGAGAACGCAGAACACCATAGACACAAGGGAAGTATTAGCCCAAGAGACAGAAAGAGCCATATAAACTAGAGACTTCATCAGCCTGAGACCAGAAGAACTAAATGGTGCCCAGCTACCACCAATGACCGCTCTGACAGGGAACACAACAGAGAGTCCCTGATGGAGCAGGAGAAAAGTGGGGTGCAGAATTCAAATTCTAGTAAAAAGACCATACTTAATGGTTTGATTGAGACTGGAGGGACCCTGGAAGACACGGCCCCCGGACTCCCTGTTAGCCCAAAACTAAAACCATTCCCGAGGCCAACTTTTCAGACATAGACCAGACTATAGGACCTAAAATGATACTCGTGAGGAGTGTGTTTCTTAGCTCAAGTTGATAGATGAGACTAAACGGGCAGCTCCTGTCCGAAGGTTAGATGAAAAGGCAGAGAGGGTTAGGAGCTGGTTGAATAGACGTGGGAAATCCGGGGTGGAAAGGAAGAGTGTGCTGTCACAATATAGGGAGAGCAACTAGAGTCACAAAACAATGTATGTATAAATTTTTGTATGAGAGACTAACTTGAATTGTAACCTTTCACTTAAAGCACAACAATAAATATATATATGTATTTATAAGTGTACCGTGGCAAGATGGATAGGTTTTTGAAACCTAGTGCAGAGGGTAAAGGTAAGAATACATACAAACAGAAGAATGCACATCAGCACACTGAAAGAATGGCTTGTTGGAAAGGGGATGGGGATTGGAAATTGAGATGGAAGGAAGTAAATCAGTTAGAAGAAGGGTCTTATACAGATGAATGATGATAATGTATCATGAACTGAAGAGTATGGTTAACTCAGTCTTTTGTACCTGAGGACTAAAAGCAGGGTTTGGGGACTCATTTGATGGTGGTATGTAAATTCAGTTGGAGAAGAGAAAATTAAAGGCATAAAAACAAGAAACATAAAATAATCCAGGTACTAGGACATGAAGTCTTAATTTAGGATAGTTGTAATGAGGAATAGGAAGTAAAAGACTGATGCAAGAAGTACTGCCAAGAGATGGAATCAAGAGCTAATTGGCGAGCGGCCATCTGAGATACATCTGTTGGTCCCATCCTGTCTGGAGCAGTGAAGAATGAAGAAAACCAAGGACACAAGGAAAATATTAGTCCAAAGGGCTAAACGACCTTGTGAACCACAGCCTCCACCAGCCTGAGCCCAGAAGAACTAGATTGTGCCCGGCTACCACCACTGACTGCTCTGACAGTGATTGCGATCGTGGGTCCCGGACAGAGCCAGAGAAAAATGTAAAACAAAATTCAGATTCACACACACACAAAAAAAGAACACACAGACTGGAGGAACCCCCAAGACTATGGCCCCAGTCACCCTGTTAACTCAGAGCTGAAGCCACTCCCAAAATCCATCTTTCACCCAAAGGTTAGACAGACCTATTAAACAGTAACACAGATGAGGAACGTGCTTCTTGATTCAGTCAAGTATATGAGCCAGATGGGCAACGCCTGCCCAAAAGCAAAGGTGAGAAGGCAGGGAGGGACAGGAAAACTGGACAAATGGACACAGGGAACCCGGGTTGGAAAAGGGAAAGAGGGAGCGTGCTAACACAATACGGGGATTTCAACCAATGTCACAAAATAATTTGTGTGTAAATTTTTGAATGAGAAACTAATTTGCACTGTAAACTTTCAGCTAAAGCATAATTTAAAAAACAAAAACTAATTGAATGAAGAGATGAGCCAGGTTTTGAATCTGGGTAGCTGGGAAAGTGTAGGCACCATTAATTAAAGAAGAGTAGGAAAGAGGAGGGTTACCAAATTTGACTTGGGGGAAATATGGGGGTTCTACCAGTTCATTGAGGTAGACTGTCCAGTGTTAGAACATTTATTGAGAATATACTGTGTGCTGGGCATCAAAGCAGGATTTTTTTTATCGTTAAGATGTTTTGATCTTACTATTTCTGTCTCCTTCATCATTTTGATCCTAAGGCTGTTTTGACTGCGTTGCCGAGAAAAAATAGGCTTGATAGGAAGTTTTGACACAAAATAAAATTTGTAAGCTAAGCTGTACCAGTTTATTATTGAGTAAAAGAGGACAAAATACTCAAAACTTCCTGACAAATCAGTAAAACGTCACCTGAGAAAACCAGGCTGGGTAATAACGGCCACAAAAGAAAATTTACAATGACAGAATATAATTATTGAAATTTTTTTTGGACCCAAAAACTGATCAGTAAATCAAATCTTTATTGTAAAGTTTACTCTAGAAAAGACTTGATCTTGACTTAAATAGATTCAGTAAAATAAAATTGAAAGGGAGAAAAATAGAAACTTTATTCCATGTAGAAAATTGCTCTGATTATCAAGTCAGCTGAATTGTTTTTATTCCATTAAATGTTTGTTTCCCTCCCTTCCCCCTTGACTGGGCTAGATTTGAATCTTTTTTTTTTTTTCATCTTTTAAATTTATTTTAAATTACACCAGTACTATGTGAGTGTACCCTCATCATAATATATTCAGAAACCAAAAAACCAAACCGGATGTCATCAAGTCAATTCCAACTCATAGGAACCCTAAAGGACAAAGTACAACTACCCCATAGAATTTCCAAGCAGCAGCTGATGGTTTCAAACTGCCGACCTTCTGGTTAACGGCGAGCTCTTTTTTTTTTTTTTTTTTTAAATGCTTGAACATCTTTACTAATGGGGAGGTGAGTTCACAGGACTTTTGTGATTCTTTTTTTTTTTTTTTAATTTTTTCCTGTACAAAAATTTATACATACATTGTTATGTGACTCTAATTGCTCTCCCCATACTGTGACAGCACGCTCCTCCTTTCTGCCGGATTCCCCATGTCCATTCAGCCAGCTCCTAACCCTCTCTGCCTTACCATCTCATCTCCAGACAGAAGCTGCCCGTTTAGTCTCTTGTATCTATTTGAGCTAAGAGGCACACTGCTCACGAGTATCACTTTATGTCCCACAGTCCAGTCCAATCCCTGTCTGAAGAGTTGGCCTCAGAAATTGATTTAGTTAACAGGCGAGCTCTTAACCACTGCGCTTCACTAGACAAAATAAATGTCACTGTCTCCACTTCCCTCCCCAGCGGTAACTTCTCTGTTTCTCTGGTACACATCGAGATATCTTTTCAGTGTTTTTACAGGTATATGCATACAAAAATAAATATTGATTTGTGGGTATCATTCTCTACATAGTCTGCAGTTTTTTAAAAAATATACACAGCATATCATACACCCATTCGACGATTTCTACATGCACAGTTCAATGACATTGCTTACATTCTTTACGTTGTGTCACCATTCTCGCTGTCTCTCCTCATATTATTTCACCATCATTGACTTAGACTCACTGGCCCATAAACTACTCAGCTGTGCTTTAGAGTTACTATTGTCAATTTGATCTATTATAGATAATTCTTTAAAAGAGTACAATGATTAAGGCAAACATTCTTCATTAATTCAGGTAAACTGTTGTTTAGTTTGAAAATGACTTCAGGTAATAGCTTCAGTTCAAGGTTCAAAAATTTTCTCTGGGCAACAGATTCGGGGGCTCCTACAGCCTCAATGGATCCAGTAAGTCTGGATTCTATAAGAAATTTGAATTATTTTCCACATTTTCCCCCTTTTCATCAGGACTCATCTATTGAGCCCTTGTTCAGAACATTCAGTGATGGTAGCCAGGCACCATCCAGTTCTTCTGGTCTCATGGCAAAGGGAGGTAAACACTAATAACCATTGCACTCTGTATATTTACCTATTCTTGTCATTTTATGTAAGTGAGGTCATACAGTATGTCTTCTTTTGTAATTGACCTATTTCATTCAGCATAAAGTCTTCCAGATTCAGCCATGTTATAGCATGTATCGGTACTTCATTTTTCTTTATGGCTGAACAGTATTCCATTGTATGTATGTTCCACATTTTGTTTATCCACTTATCCATTGATGGACACTTAGGTTGTTTTTACTTTTTTGCTATTGTGAATAGTGCTGATATGAATATAGGTGTACATATGTCTGTTCACGTCACTGCCTTTAGGTCCCTAGGGTATATACCTTGGAGTAGAATTGCTGGGTCATATAATAGTTCTATTTTAAATTTTTTGAGGAATCGCCATACTGTTTTCTACAAGGCTGTACCATTTTACATTCCCACCAGCAGTGGGTAAAGGTTCTAATCTCTCGACATCTTTGCCAGCATTTGTTATTTTCTGTTTGTTTGATCATTGCCATTCTAATAGGGGTGAAGTGGTATCTCGTTGTAGTTTTGATTTGCATCTCTCTAATGGCTGATGACAACACTGACCATCTTTTCATGCGTTTGTTGGCCACTTGGATATCCTCTCTGGTGAAGTGTCTGTTCATGTCCTTTGCCCCATAGTCTACAATTTAAAATAGAAGCCCTGAATATTTTTCTCTGTTAGTATATAGGATCAAAATGTTTGCTTGGTAAAAATGAAGGTATCAAAATATCCTTACCAGATAGATATTATTGTAAGGATGGGGGGGATACCAGAACACTGGTGTGTTTATTGCTGTCTAGAAGCTCACAGTCTAGTAGAAGTGAAGTATATAATAATTATCATACAATGGAGTTCCAATGGAGACTCGTACTAGTTGCAGTTTGAGCACAGAGGAAAAAGCATCTGGTTCTCTGTTTGAGAAAGAGAGGGTAATATGTCAGGGAGTACTTAGAGATGATGAAAGGGATTTTTGGATCTGTTTCTAGGGAGAATATTTTGCAGACCAACTATGACCCAGCATGATTAAATGATTTACTGGCTTCATTCTTCTCTGGTTTTTTTTTTTTTTTTTTTTTTTTTTTTTGTGAAATGCATGTTTTCCCTTGCTAGAAATAATTTTTTTTTTAAATCCTAAGCCATGATCCTGAAAGCAAAAACGTTTATCATGTATGATTGTCTTTTAGAATTTTAGCAGGTTGAAACAATGCCAGAAATTACTTCAGTTAAAATTTTTGTATTGCGTTTTGCAGAGGATTGTGTGAATGTGTTTTTTCCCTTCTTTAGGGAGGTGGTTGACTCAATGGTTCAGCATTTTAAAGTAACTATATTTGGGGACCGTAGACCAGTTTATGATGGAAAAAGAAGCCTTTACACAGCCAATCCACTTCCTGTGGCAACTACTGGGGTAAGATGTGCATTTCTATATTGGAAAGCTATACTTTTGCAATGTCTACTTTTAAATACATTTATTGCTATTTTATTTTACTTCGTATGCATGTGTGTGTCATTTTATGTTTTAACTTTCTATTTTGAGGTAATTTCAAACTTAACTGCAAAAATAATGCAGAGAATTGGCTTAGACCTTTTACCCAGATTCAGCAATGTTCTTAGTGTTTGCCACATGTGTCTTATTCTCTTTTCCCTCTCTTTTATTCTCTCTTTATAGCTATAGATATAGCTATATAGAGAGAAAGATAAACATACACACTTATTTATGTTTTCATGAACTATTTGTGAGTAGATTGCATACCTCATACCCCTTTAATGCTTAATACTTCGGTGTATATTTCCTAAGAACAAGGATAAAAACCACAGTACAGTTACCAACTTCACTAAATTGATCATTGATAAGATACTTCTGTCTAATCGACATTCTGTATTCTAATTTTGCCTATTGTTCCAGTGATGGTCCTTTATAGCATTTTTTCCCCTCCATTACAAGATCCAGCCCAGGATCATGATTTTATTTAGATATATGTCTATTCTGGAACAATTCCCCAGCTTTTTATTCTGTCTTTCATGACACTGACATTGTTGAAGATTACAGGCAAGTTATTTTGATGAATGTCACTCAGTTAGAATTTGTCTGGTGCTTTCTCTCAGTTAAATTCTGGTTATGTATATTTGGCCTGAATATTACATAAGTGTTATTTCCTTATCAGTGCATCATATCAGGAGACACATGATATATGTTTGTTTCATTAATGGTGAAGTTAACTTTGATTACTTGGTTAAGTTGGTATCTGCCAAGTTTCTCCTGTCAAGTTAACTTTTTTTTCTTTGTGGTTAATAAGTATCTTGTTGGGAAATACTTTTAAGGTTCCTGTTTCTCATTAGACTCACCCACTAGTGATTAATGACTCTTACTTGACAGGATTATAACTGTGTAGTAATGGTGATTTTCTTTTTCTGTCATTCCTTTTTCATTTATTAGTTGGTATTCTACTGTAAGGGAGAGCTTTTTCTTTTCTCCTATTTATTTATCTTTATTTAACTGTTCAAATTGTCCCAGATTTGACCAGTGAGAGCCCCTTCAAGCTGACCCCTGTGACCTTTTGACTTGACACACATCTCTCTCTCTCTCTCTCTCTCTCTCTCTCTCTTTTTTTAAGCAGTTCTTACTTTCTGGCACAAGATATATTCTAGGCTTCTTTTTCCCTTCTGCAGCCTTGCAACTGACCATTTCTCAGAGGAGCCCTGGTTTCTTTTAGTTGGGGGATACAGTTTAGAAACCAAAATCTGGGTTCTGGGTGTGCTTATTGGTACTAGGGTGTCTGTTTCTAATCCTTTTCAATAGACAGAGGTAGGATAGATAGATAGATAAAAAATAGATAAGATAGATAATAAGTATTACCTAAAACCCAAAACCCATTGTCATCAAGTGGATTCCGACTCATAGTGGGTTTGAACTGCCGACCTTTTGGTTAGCAGCTGAATGCTCAACCACTGCACCAGTATTACCTATCATATAGTAAATCATATATATGTATATAAATGTATGTGTATATATGTGTGTGTGTGTTTGTGTGTATATATGTGTATGTATGTATGTAAAGGAAATCATGAGTTTACCCTGATATTTGCAGTTCCAATCTATCACCACAGGATTCTTCCTTTCTTTCCTCCATTCCATATGTGTATCTTCCTTCTTCTTTAGGAGACCCTGATTCCTAAAACATCACCATTTTTAATCATTTGCTCGATCCTACAGTAAATATAAAATAGTTTCCAAATTACTACTCCTGTACCACTACAAAAAATACCACTACAAAAAAAAAACCTATCTATAAAAGTTCAGTTTTGTTTTGTATGCAGTTTTTCCTCCCCACTCACGCCTCTCCCATACCCCCAACTTAGAAATAGTCAATATACTGCATTCAAGAGTTACTTGCAGTAGTGTTTTCTTTCCCCCTCTCCCCCAATTCAGTGTGGTTATGTTATTTATTTTAAATGCATTGGGGTGCATCTGATTCAGTTTGTATTCAGTTTTAGTTTTTTCCGCCATCCTTGTTCATTTTATTTTAAATTTTTTGATGTGTGGAACTTTACATGCTTTTAAAAATCCAAACTATACCAAAAAAATACTCAAAATTGTTACTCCATCCTTATTCTGTTAATCATTCCTTTTCATCCCTTGAAAGTAACCTATTTCTTTGTTTCTGACTCATACTACCTGTGTTTCTTTTTTTTAAATAAGCAAATATATGATCATTTTCTCAATTTCCCTTGTTTCTCACACAAAATATGACATACTATTTGTAATCTTCTGTACTTTGCTTTTTTCATTTAACACCCTAGCATGGAAATTAGTCCATAGCAATTCCAAGAGATAGTCCTCATTTTTTTTTTAATAGCTGCCTAAATGGGCATTTAGCTAGTTTCCAGTAATTTGCAAGGACAAGTAATGCTAGCATGAATAACCGTATTCTTTAAATTTAGTCCATTGAGATTGATTTTTTATTTTTGCATTGGTTTTTCTTGGATATTTTTATAAATTAAACTTAAAAACAATTGTATTTTTCTTTTTCAACATTTACCAGTTGGCTCTTTTCCTAACAGGTAGATTTAGATGTTACATTACCTGGGGAAGGTGGAAAAGATCGACCTTTCAAGGTGTCAATCAAATTTGTTTCTCGAGTGAGCTGGCATCTACTGCATGAAGTGCTGACAGGACGGACCTTGCCTGAGCCACTGGAATTAGACAAGCCAATCAGCACTAACCCTGTCCACGCTGTTGATGTGGTGCTACGACATTTGCCCTCCATGAAGTGGGTACTTCTGGCTTTTTTTTTTTTTTTATTTAGGTTTTAATGTAAGTGTGAAGGTTTCCCTCCAAAGAGTGAGTTGCATAGGCCTACCTTGGTTGATCTTCATTTGTTGTATATTTTGATTTTGTAAATTGCTCAAGAATAGCATGCATACAAGTTCATTTACAGAAGTAAGTTATAGAAAATTTGTTGAATTTTGAAACTAAATGTACATTATTAGCTTAGCTATTCTAATGAATACTTTTATAGAAAAATGTCTATCATAACACTTCCTCTTAGGAGCTATAAATCTTGAGTAAATGATATATTTTCAGATATACTCCTATAGGTAAATCACCTTGTTTTAAAAGTAGTTTCGTGTTTATATAGTAACATCAATATTAGTATTAAAATTGTGCTGAGGAGATGGGCGGGCAAAATGGCGCCCTACGCAGAAGCACCACGCTGTCCCTCCACAGCAAAGATCTGAAAAACTAAGCCGAACAGAGAATACAACAATCATGAAACCCTAAAACATCAAATGAAGAGATAAAGAACTCAGCCAAGCACCAAATGGAGTGAGAAAACTGGCAGAGAACGGAGAGCGAGGAGAGATTCATGCAGAGGTCCCCTACCAGCTAACGCAGCGCGGATCCGCCATCTTGGACTCCTATCGGAG
>NW_004443951.1:21283776-21291430 GCF_000243295.1 Trichechus manatus latirostris | reverse complement strand
TAAGGATATTGTTGATGTGTTGTGAGATTGTTAACCATTGTCATAGGGCAACATTTGTAGTAACTGTTAAATGTGAAACTATTTTGTTCTGTAAGCCTTCATCTTAAGTGAGAATAACAGCACAATTCGAAGAGCATAGTCAATGTCTCTGAACTGTGCATGTAGAAATTTTTGAAATGGTGTGTCTGTGGCTATGTGTATTTTCGCCAAAGAAAAAAGAGGTTGAGAAGTTAGAGGGTTGATATGTTGTAGGGTTGTTAACCAATGTCATAAAACAACATGTGTACTTCTGTTTCATGAGAAAGTATTTGTTCTGTAACCCTTCACCTGAAGTACAATAAAAAAAAAAGAAAAAAGAAAAAAAATTGTGCTGAAATTGCTACTGTTTTAAGCATACCTTTATTTCATATAAATATATACATAGGACCAGTGTGTATTTTTAAAGAAAATTTTTGTCTTGCAAACACATTTATAGAAATATGTTTTTATCAGTAATTATTTATGCTTTAGCGTTTTCTAAGATTGGAACTTAACCTTTTTAAACCATTTTTTTGAAAGTATTTTAAATAAAATTTATTTTTATTCAAACATTAGTCTTATAAATAGGCAATGTCATTGAAGGATGCTGATGGATTTCTTTTCTTTTAGAACGACTTTTTTTTGCTTTCACAAATTTGGGAAATGTTGAGTTTCATATATTCACTGTAAGCATCATCATGAGAAATTAATTTTATGTGCTGTAGTCCCTCCTGTTCTGCAGAGTATTTAAATATTTATACGGGAAGGAAAAGATTAAACATACCATTGTAATTTTTGTAGATACACGCCTGTGGGACGTTCATTTTTCTCAGCTCCAGAAGGATATGACCACCCTCTGGGAGGGGGCAGGGAAGTATGGTTTGGATTTCATCAATCTGTTCGGCCTGCCATGTGGAAAATGATGCTTAATATTGATGGTAAGGGAACTAAAGCCATAATATTCTGTACTGGTTACTTGATTTGTATATGGTGTATGTTTATGTGTGGGTGTAGGTATGTGTTTAGATAATACGTTATATATATAACTTTATGTACTGGTATCTTGAGTTAATATTTGAACATTAAGACAAAAGGAGAAACTTTTACATTTTTATTACATTTATTTTAGAAAGCCTTTGTAAAAAACTTGCCCTGGAGTGCCACTAAACAGGAAGTAAGCACATGAAAACAAATATATAAGCCCTGACATGATCATCTGAGCAATCTTCTATTTTAACTCACTTTTGTTCTTTTAACTCTAAGTTGTTTCATTATGAAATACGTATTTTAAAAGAAAAAAAGTCTGTTGGTCATGGTGATCCCAGGCCTTATGCCTGCTACTGGTACTTAATGTGGTGCTAGTTGCATTCTTGTTTTTAGGTGTTTTCTTACCAACATTTTCCAGCATGTATTAAAGTAAAGAGAATAGTATGATGAATTGCCACGTATGTAGCCATAATCCGGATTGTTAAAATTTTTCTACCATTGCTTAATCTATCCATGTTCCTTCCTTTATTGCAGTATTTTTAAATCAAATCCCAAACAGCATGTTATTTTGTCTCTACATGTCTCCGTATGCATCTTTCAAAATATGTATGTTTTCTTACACAGCCACAGTGTCATCACATGTAAGACAATTAAAAATAATTATTTATAGCCTCTAATACCCTGTCCATTATCAGATTTCCCTGGTTGTCTCAAATATTTTTTTTTTTTTGAACAGCTATTTGGTTCTAATTAGGATCCAAACAAGATCCATACATCACATTTAATTATTCCGCCTTTTTTAATGTAGCAGTCCCATTTCTCTTTTTTTTTTTTTTTTTCCTCTTTTTTATGCAGTTGACTTGTTGCAGAAATCTGGTTAGTTGTCCTATAGAATATCCTCAGATCTGGATTTTTCTTTTTGTTTTCTTGTGGTGTCATTACCTAGTTCCTCTATCTCATGTATTTCCTGAGAATGGAAGTTAGTCATAGAATCTTGATTTAATAATTGTTTGAAAAAACATCGTAAGTGCTTCAGATTATATCATGTAAGTGGCACACAGGCTAGCTGTTCTAATTTTAGTGATGCTAAGATTTATCAGAATGTTCAGGGATGGCACCTTGAACTCTGTTGTAAATTTTTCATTCAACCTTTCAATTACTAATGTTGCATCCATTGATGATTGTTACCTGAATCATTTATTTCAGTAGGGTTTACAAGCTGATAGTTTTGTTTTGTTTTGTTTTTTTAATTCTGTTATTGCTTTTGCATTAGATAGAATTCTTATGTGGAAAAGAACTTACCCCATCAGCTAGGGCTATTTGGTTCCCCTTAAATATACAATTTGTCTAGGAATGGCAGAATAAATGCTTAATTCTTTTCATTTAATTAACCAATTTTCAGAGTAAAGAATTTGTACCCTAGTTACTTCCCAATGAGTTGAATGGGTTTGGGATTTTTTGTAAGCATTTTTTTTTTTAAGTATCATTATGTATTTAGGGGTTTTTATATTTTAATATGTTTCAATCAGTTGCATTTGTTATTCTTTTTATGCTTAGGTTGTCCTGTGTTTGACCAGTGGGAGCCACCTCTTGTTAGCTTTTATATCCTTTTAATACGTCATTAGTCCCTGATAGATTTCTTGCTTTCTGGCACAGCAGAAGATGCCAGTCTCATATTTCCTGTCCCATACCTGGAATCAACCATTCCTCCAAGGATTCCTGGATCTTTCCAGATCAGTACATAGTTTCCTCGTTTTTTTTTAGCTGCATCTACCACTGCGGGGCTATATCATTGAGGAAATATATTTAACCAGCCCCCTTTAGATGAATACTACGGTTGTTTATAATAATTTGCCATTTCAGAACACAACTTCATGTATAGATATATTTGTAAGATAAACTACTGGTGGTGATGAATTAAGGGCAAATGTGTTTGTAATTCTGATAGTTGTTGCCAAATTGCTGTCTGTAGGGGCTGTAAATATTTTGCATCAATGAATAAGGGTACCTGTTTCCTTATAACTTTGCCTGTAGAGTTGTCAAACTCAGATTTTTGTCAGTGTGATTTGCAAGAAATAGTTACTTTATGTACTTTTATTTTGCATTTGAACATATTTTCTCATGTGTAAGGACCACCCGTGATTTTGTTTTGTTTTTTATGAACTGCTTATGTCCTTCGCCCATTTTTCTGTTGAATATCGGATCTTCCCATTTACAGAAAGCTCTTTCTGAATTAAGGAGATTAGTCCTTTGTCTGTAACATGGGTTGTAGATATTATCCCTAAATCATTTGTCTTTTGACCTTTGGTATGGTGTTTTGCTTTTTTCAATGTAGAAGTTGCCAGGCTGTTGGTTTTATGTATGTGTGTGTGTACGTGATATATATAGATATAGATATATTAGTCTACTCTTATTTTCTTTTTCCAGGGTTTTCTAGGCCATTCTTATTTATTTTACCATGTAAGCTTTAGAAACACCTTGTCTAGAGATCTGTGGGTGGAGAAGAAAAATATCCCAGTTGCCATTAAGTCATTCCAACTCGTGTGTCAGAGTAGAATTGTGGTCCATAGGGTTTTCAATGGCTGATTTTTTTTAAAGTAGATTGCCTTTCTTCTGAGGAACCTTGAGTGGACTTGAACCTCTAACCTTTCAGTTAGCAATCAAGTTCATTAACCATTTGCACTACCCAGGGACTCCAGGTGGAAGATGAAGGTTGGTATTTGTATTGATATCTCGTTGAATTTATGATTTAAGTTGGAGTAAATTGGCATATTTATGCTGTTGTGTTTTCCTGTGCAAGAACACACTGCCTTTCCACTTATTCAATTTTTTGTTCCTTCAGAAGTGTTTTGAAGTTTTCCTCATATGGATTTTGCATGTTTCTTCTTGTTATTCCTGGATATTTTAATCCTTTTTGTTGCTATTACATGGGTTTATAGATTCTAACTGGTTATTGTTTATTTACATGAAGACATTTGATTTCTGTGTACTGTTTATCCCCCTGCCTTACTCAATTATGCTATTTATAGTAGTTTCAAGTGATTTTCTTGGGGTTTCTTAGTCATAATCATATCATCTGCAGATTGTCATAGGTTTACCTCTTTTGTATTTTTGTACCTCTCTTTTTTTTTCTTGGGGTCCCTGGGTGGCACAAACAGTTAAGCGCTCGACTGCTAGCTGAAAGGTTGGCAGTTTGAACCCACCCAGAGACACCTCAGAAGACAGGCCTGGCGATCTGCTTCTAGAAGGTCACAGCCCTGAAAGCAGAGTGGAGGGGGGAATAAAAATGAATGGAGCAGTTCTTCTCTGCACACAGCAGTTTTTTTTTATCAGATTAGGTTGACTAATCAGACAAGATAGTGTTAAGTAGTAATGATTAATGGATATCCTCTTTTTATCCCTTGCTTTAGAAGGAACGTTTCCAGCATTTCTGCATATATGTATGTATATATTATGTTAAGAAACATCTACTGATTCTTATTTTTATCAAGTATTTTTAATCAAGAATGGGTGTTGAATTTTGTCAGATGCCTTTTTAGTATCTGTGGAGCTGTTGATGTGGTATTTCTCTTCTTTTTAACAAACCCTGAACCAAACTTGCGTTTCTGGATTCTTTTAATGGGAAGCTAGACTCTGTTTGCTAATAACTTAAACTTTTAAAATCAAAATACAAAAGTAAGATTGATCTGCAGTCTTCTTTTTTTGTTCAGTCTTCTTCAATTTTTGGTATTAATAATACATTTCATAAAGATTTGGAAGCGTTTCATTTTCTACACTGTACAGCAATTTTTAAATAGTATTGGAATTATCCGCTCTTTTAAGATTTGGTAGAATTCCCCTGTGAAACCTTGTGGGCCAGGTGTTTTGTTTTGTTTTGGTGGGTAGCACTTTTAAAACTACCATTTCTTCCATGAGAATGAGTCTGTTTAGGTTCTTCTGAGTTCAGTTTTGGTAGATGTCTTAGTTATCTAGTGCTGCCAAACAGAAATACCACAAGTGGGTGGCTTTAACACAGTCTGGGAAGCTAGAAGTCCAAATTCAGGGGTCCAACTCCAGGGGAAGTCTTTCTCTCTCTATTGGCTTTGGGGGAAGGTCCTTGTCATCAATCATCCCCTGGTCTAGAAGCTTCTTAGCCCAGGGACTCTGGGTCCAAAGGGGACACTCCGCTTCTGGCTCTTCTTGCTTGATGGTAATGAGGACCCTCTCCTCTCTGCTCAATTCTCTTTTATATCTTGAAAGAGATTGACTCAAAATACAACCTAATCCTGTAGATTGAGTCCTGCCTCATTAACATAACTGCTGCTAATCCTGCCTCATTAACATCATAGAGGTTAGGATTTATAACACATAAGATAATCATTATCAGTTCCCAAAATGGTGGACAACCACACAATACCGGGAATCATGGCCTAGCCAAGTTGACACACATTTTGGGGGGACACAATTCAATCCATAACATTAGGTTATCTTTTTCTAGAAAATTACTCATTTTGTCTATGTTTTAAAATTTATTTTTATGGCATTTAAAAGTAGTTTCTTTATTGAAATTTTAGCTAATTTGTGTTTTCTTTCCATTGTTTGTTTTGTGTATTTATGCTTTTTCCTTTTTACTCTTCCTTAGGTTAGCAAGTAGTTTAATCAACTGATTTTTTACCAGCAAAAAAGATTTTTGATTCTTTTTTTTTTTTTTTAGCTTTTCTGGCTTTCTGTTTTCTAACTCCTTAATTTCTGCTTTGATCTTTATAATTTTTTTCCTCTGTTTTTCTTCAGCTAATTTAGTTGTTTCCTGACTTTTTCACCTAGATTAGTAACTCATTTACTTCCTTTTTTTTTTTTTTATACTACAACCAAACCCATTGCCGTCAAGTTGATTCTGACTCATAGCAACCCTGTAGTGGCTGGTGGATTCGAACTGCTAACCTTTTTGGTTAGCCGCCATAGCTCTTAACCATTGCACCACCAGGGCTCCTTTTTATTAATAGAAGTGCTTAAAACAGGAGATTTTCATCTGATCACTGTTTTACTATTTTTCAAAGCTTCTGATAATACAGTATTTTTATTATATTACTTTCTAGAAAGTCCACAGATTTCATTTGTATTTTCCCTATGATCCCAATGTTGTTTGGGAGACTTTAAAATTTTCAGATTGAATGCCTCTTAGTTTTTTGATTTTGTTTTGATTTCTAGTTTATGTTGTTATTTAGAGAATGTGGTTTTTATCATTTCTACTCTTAGAATTTGTTAAGTTTTTTTTTACATTCTGATATTTGGTCAGTTTTTGTGAAAGTTTAATGGTTACTTGAAAATAAAATATATTCAGTTATTTGGGTAGAGTTCAATGAGTATCCATCATAAACACCATTTTGATTAGGTTGTTTAGGTCATTTATTTCTTTATTTACTTTTTGTGTTCTTGATCTCTCAGACTGGCAGAAATAAATTAAAATTTTCTGTTATTAGTGAGTTTCTGCCTATTTCTCCTTGTATCTCCTATGATTTCTGCATTCTGAAAGTTGCCGCTGTATTATTGAGAGCATACAGGCATTTATACCTGTTTTCTTCATTGTGGATTGTACCCTTTACAATGATCAAGTGACTTTCTTTGCCTCTTTTTATACTTTTGGCCAAAATTCTATGTTGTCTAAAAAAGGATTATAATCCATGTTTTTGCAAACCTTTTCCTATCTTAAGTTTTCATTTCTTTTTTTTTCTTTTCTTTTTTTAACACTTTTTGACTCCCATGGTATGTCTTGGTAACTCAGCATAGAGTGGTTTTGCTTTCTGAATCAGTCTAAAGTTTTTTGTTCTTTTTTTCTTATGGGGATGGATGGATATAGGACATGTTTGATGTTAGTTGTGTGCAATTATTTTATGTCATGTTTTAATAGCATTTTAAAATTGAGATGAAAGTCACATATCAATTAAGCGTTTTAAAGTATACAGTTCAGTGGTGTTTACTGTATTCACAATGTTGTACAACCACTAAATCTCTCTAGTTTCAAAACTTTTCCATTACCCCATAAAAACCACCTTTTATCTATTACATATTTCTCCTTACCTCTCTAACCCCCATCTCACAAAAACCTCTAATCTGCTTTGTCTCTATGGATTTGCCTATTCTAATTTCATTTAAAAGGAGTTATATAATATGTGACCTTTTGTGTCTGACTTCTTCCACTAAACATAGCTTTCTAGGTTCATTCAGGGAATCAGTACTTCATTTCTTTTTATGACTAAATAATATTCCATTTTATGTAGATTTTGTACAGTGTTCTAATCCATTCATCTCTTTTTTTTTAAATTGTACTTTAAGTGAAGGTTTACAGAACAAATAGTTTCTCATTGAACAGTCAGTACACATATTGTTTTATGACATTGGTTAACAACACCATGACATGTCAACCCCTCTCCCTTCTCGACCTTTTTGGTTTTTTTTGCAGAAAATATGTATAGCCAAAGATACACCATTTCAAAAATTTCTACATGCACAATTCAGTGACCTCGGTTATGTTCTTCCAGTTGTGCTGCTGTTCTCACTTTAGGTGGTTTACAGAACAAAATAGTTTCTCATTAAACAGTTAGTACACATGTTGCCCTATGACAGCGTTTAACAACCCCACTACATGTCAACACTGTCCTTACTCAACCTT
>NW_004443951.1:21247891-21282368 GCF_000243295.1 Trichechus manatus latirostris | reverse complement strand
TTGTACTATCCAAAAATTTATTCCCAGTCTGTAGGTTCTCTTTTGACTCTTTTGGTGAAGTCTTTTGAAGAGCATAGGTGTTTGACTTTTAGAAGATCCCAGTTATCTAGCTTATCTTCTGGGGTTTGTGCATTGATGGTTATGTTTTGTATCCTGTTAATGCCATGTATTAGGGCCTGTAGCGTTTGTCCTATTTTTTCTTCTATGAACTTTATAGTTTTTGGCTTTATATTTAGGTCTTTGATCCATTTTGAATTAGCTTTTGTATACAGCATGAGGTATGGGTCCTGTTTCATTTTTTTGCAAATGGATATCCAGTTTTGCCAGCACCATTTGTTAAAAAGACTGTCTTTTCCTCATTTGATGCACTTTGGGTCCTTGTCGAAGCACAGGTGACCATAGGTGGATGGATTTACATCTGGGTTCTCAGTTCTGTTCCATTGATCAATTTTTCTGTCATTGTACCAGTACCAGGCTGTTTTGACTAGTAAGCTGTATAGTAGGTTCTGAGGTCAGGTAGTGTGAGTCCTCCTGCTTTATTCTTCTTCAGTAGTGCTTTACCTATCCAAGGTTTCTTCCCTTTCCATGTCAGGTTAATGATTAGTTTTTCCATCTCTTTGAAGGATGTTGTTAGTGTTTGTATCAGGATTGCATTGTATTTGTAAATTGCTTTGGGTAGAATTGTCATTTTCACAATGTTGAGTCTACCTATCCAAAAGCATGGTATGTTTTTCCATTTATTTAGATCCCTTTGGGTTTCTTGCAGTAGTGTTTTGTAGTTTTCTTTGTATAGATCTTCTATATCTCTGGTTAGATTTATTCTTAAGTATTTTTTTTTTTAGGGGTTATTGTAAATGGTGTTGTTTTCCTGATTTCCTTTTCATCGTTCTCTTTATTGGTATATAGGAATCCAACTGATTTTTGTATGTTTATCTTGTATCCTGCTACCCTGCTGAATCTTTCTGTTAGTTCCAGAGAGTTCTGTTAGTTCATAGAGTCTTTAGGGTTTTCTATGTATAGTATCATATCATCCACAAACAGGGACAATTTAACTTCTTCATTACCAATTTGGATGCCCTTTATTTCTTTTTCTTGCCTTATTGCTCTAGCTAGAACTTCCAGCACAATGTTAAATAGGAGTGGTGATAAAGGGCATCCTTGTCTTGTTCCTGTTTTCAAGGGGAATGTTTTCAGCCTCTCTCCATTAAGAATGATGTTGGCCGTTGGTTTAGCATAGATGTCCTTTATTATGTTGAGAAATTTCCTTTCTTTACCTATTTTATTGAGAGTTTTTATCAGGAATGGTCATTGGACTTTTTCGAATGCCTTTTCTGCATCAGTTGAGATGATCATGTGATTCTTTTCTTTGCTTTTATTTATGTGGTGGATTATGTTGATTGATTTTCCAATGTTGATCCATTCATCTCTTGATGGACATTTGGGTTGTTGACTAATGCTACTATTTTGACTGTTATGAATAATGCTGCTATGAACATTCATGTGCAGGTTTTTATGTGGACATAGTTTTAATTTCTCTTGGGTATATACCAAGCAGCGGAATTTCTGGGTCATGTGGTAATTTTATATTTAACCTTTTGAGGAACTGCCAAACTATTTTCTACAGCAGCTGCACCATTTCAGTCCCTTCAGTAATGTACAAGGGCTCTTATTTCTCTGCATCTTAGCTGGCACTTGTTATTTTCCTTTTTTTGTTAAATTAAGGCCACCCTACTGAGTGTGAAGTGATTTCTCATTGTGGTTTTGATTTGCATTTCCTTAATGGTGTCTAACATCTTTTCTTGTGCTTGTTGGCCATTTGTATATCTTCTTTGAAGAAATTTCTGTAAAGTCTTTGCTTGTTTTTTAATTGAGTTATATGTTATTTGTTGTTGCCTTGTAAGAGTTTCTATGTATTCTGGATATTTAACCCTTATTAGATACATTTTCTCCCATTCTGTAGGTTCTCTTTTCACATTCCTGATAATTTCTTTTCATGCACAAAAAATTTTTATTTTGATGAAGTCCAATTTATTTTTCCTTTTGTTACTCATAGTTTTGGTGTCAAATCTAAGAATCCATTGGCAAATCCAAGATCATAAAGACATAGCCCTATGTTTTCTTCGAATAGTTTTATGATTTTATCTCTTGGTTCAGGTAGTTGATCCATTTGGGGTTAATTTTAGCATATGGAGTGAGGTAGAGTGGTCCAACTTTATTTTTTTTTGCATGCGGTTATACAGTTATCTCAGCACCAATTGTTAGTCTATTTTTTTTCCCAGTGAATGATTTTGGCACTTTGAAAATCAGATGGCCATACATGTTTGGCTTTATTTCTGGACTTTCATTTCTATTCCATTGGTCTTATGTCTGTCTTTATTCCAGTATCATACTGTTTGATTACTGTAGCTTCGTAGTAAGTTTGAAATTGGAAAATATGAGTCCTCCCACTTTATTTTTCATTTTCAGTATTTGTTTTGGTATGTGGGGTCTCTTGCAATTCTATATGCCATTTCTGCAAAAAAGGCTATTGGAATTTTGATAGAAATTGAATTCATAGATCTCTTTGGAGAGTATTGTCATATTAACAGTATTAAGTCTTCCAGTCCATGAACATGAAATGTCTTTCCATTTATTTAGGTCTTTAATTTTTTTAAGCAATGTTATATAGTTTTCAGTGCACAACTTTCGTATCTCCTTGGTTAAACTTATTGCTAGTTATTTCATTCTTTTTGATGCTATTGTAAATGGAATTATTTTCTTAATTTCCTTTTCAGAATATTCATTGCTGCATATAGAACCATAGTTGATTTTTTTGTGTTGACCTTGGTAGAACTTCCAATACAGTGTTGAATAGCAGTGGTGAAAGCTCGCAACCTTATATCGTTTCTTATCTGAAGGGGAAGGCTTTCAGTCTTTCACCATTGAGTATGATGTTGGCTGTGGGCTTTTCATAAATACCCTTTATCAAGTTAAGGAAGTTCCATTCTAGTCCCAGTTTTTGTCATGAAAGAGTGTTGAATTTTGTATACGTATTTATGTTCTTGCAGCTTTACCTGTGTGGTCTGTCTTCTGTGCCTTTTTAATGGTAGATCTGATATCTGAAGGTTTGTTGTTGTCGTTGTTGTTTTTAGTCTTTTTCTTCCATTTCTTTCCTGAGTTTTACAGTGTTTGTTTTACCTCCTCTTATTGTCTGGCTATCTCGTCTCTGAGTTCTTAAATTTCTGACCTGAGACCTTCATAGCTGCCTTAAGAATTTTTTCAATTCATATTTTAAAAAATAGGATTATAATTTTCATCTACTTTGTAATGATATTTTTCTGTTGAGTTTTCTTTGTCACGAGTTGTGCTGCTTTTTCACATTTTTTTCTTGTAATATCTTTGAGTGGATATTTACCACTTTTTTTGTTGTTCATATTTGATAAAGATTGGCTTTCCCAAACCATCTGGTAGAAGGGACTGGGAAAATGTTAAGAGCAAGGTAGTCTTCAGTCTTCTCTGCCCAAGGTCTTTGTCCTCTGTTGTTCTCATGGATTCTTTCTTCAAAATATAGCCACACCTCCTTTGCCTCAATACATGGTTACATGGTTTAAAATGTCTGAACTACCAGCCATGTGTTTCCCCAGGTCCTTACTAGCTTCTGCTACCAATGGATACAGCTTGTATACAGGAGTTCTTTGTACTATTCTTTCAACTTATCTGTAAGCTTGAAATTATTTAAAAAATAAGAAGTTATGAAAGAAAAGTGCTTGCCTTATTTTTGAGGTATATCACTTCTAGACCACCCTCTACTCACCCTCACAGCACTTTCTGCACCTCCTTTCTCTAGCTCCTCCTGAGATTCCTCAATTCAGTCTCAGTACTAAACATTACAGTTCCCACTTAGGATAAGACCCCCACTTTCTGGGAGTGAAAATTTGCTATTCCTCAACTAGGCTTTTTCCATACTACTTCTACCATGCTCTGATTTGGCATCTTGCATAAGTCCAACTAGTCTTAAGTACTTTGGGCCATATTTACTTGTAATTTGACATTTTCACATATTTATTATCTCTTAGTTTTACTGATAGGAGCCCTGGTCAGTGGCTGAATGCTTTGCTGTGCTAACTGAAAGGTCGGCAGTTTGAACCCACCAGCTAGCTGCTCCACAGGAGAAAGATGTGGCAGTCTGCTTCCATAAAGATTACAGCCTTGGAAACCCTATCAAGCAGTTCTACTCTGTCCTGTAGGGTCACAATGAGTCAGAATCGACTTGACGGCAGTGGGAAAGAGGGAGAGTTTCACTGAAGATGTAGGGTTTTTTCCCTTTTCTTTCTTTCTTTTTTTTTTTTTTTTAAACATTCTCTTTGTTGCTGTGTATGAGTTCTAGGAGAAGAATCGGAAACTTTGGAATTGCTGTTAATGTTCCAACTGGAACTTGAAGAATAGCGTTGGATATTATTAAATAATTTCTAAATAAGCCATTGGTGAAAGAAATCTTGAAGGAAATTAAAAGTATTTTTAACTGAAGGGTAATGAAAATAGTGTATATCAGAACTGGTATATGAGCTGCAGCAATGCTTAGAGGGAATTTAAAACCTTAAATATCTACTAGAAAAGAAGAGAAGCAGGAACATCAATGACCTAAGCATTCATCCTAACAAGTTAGAAGAGTAATAGACAGTTAAACACAAAGAAAATAGAAGGAAATAAGAAATAAAAACAAATTAATGAAGTAGAAAGCAAACTTACTATATCCTGCAGATAGAGAGACTGCAAAGGTTTTTAAGAAGGATAGTGACATGATCATATTTGTTTTCCAGAAAGAGACCTCTGGCAGCAGTGTGGAAAATAGATAGAGGAGAAAAAACTAATCTGAGAAGCCAGTTAGGAGGCTTTTTCAATCACTAGTTCAGGTAAGAGATGGTGATGGCCTGGTCTAATGTGGGATGGAGAGGAAGGAACATATTACAGGGATTGAGCTGAAAAAATAGGTTTAAGTACCATGTCCAGAAAAGAATTTTGGGTGTGGTTACTGATATTTGGAACTGATTGGAAACAAATGGACCAGAAACTTTACTAAGTCTTTGAAGAAATTGTTTTTGCAAATAAACTACAAGCCTGGTGTATCAGTTAAGGTTCAACTAGAGAAACAGAGCCAGTTGAAGATAGATATATATGTAGAGAGAGAGATTTGGCTTACAGAATTGTAGGAGCTGGCTAGACCAAAATCCATAGGGCAGGCCATCAGGGAGGGTAGACTGAAATTGATGGGCACAACTAAAGCTGCTGCCCACAAGTGAATTTTTTCTGTCTCAGGAAAGACTTAACCCTGTTTTTAAGGCCTTTCTACTGATTGAATCAGGCCCATCCAGATTATTTAGATAATCTCTCTTACTTAAAGTCAAGTGTAAGGACTTTAATTACGTCTACAAAATACCTTCACAGCAAGATTAGTGTGTGATTGAATAAGTAGTGACTGTACTCTAGCCAAGAGCTCGATTACTAACCAAAAGTTTGGCAGTTGAATCCACCAACTGCTCCTTGAAAACCCTATGGTGCAGTTCTTTTCTATTCCGTAGAGTCACTATGAGTCAGAATCAACTTGACAGCAACAGGTTTTGGTTTGGTACTCTAGCCAATTCATAGCGACCCTGTAGGACAGAGTAGAACTACCCCGTAGGATTTCCAAGGCTGTAAATCTTTGTGGAAGCAGACTGCCACATCTTTTGTGGGTTTGAACTGCCAGTCTTTTGTTTAGCAGCCAAACGTTTCAACCACTGTGCAACCAGGGCTCCTATAGGGTCGCTGTAAGTTGGAATCAACTCAGCGGCAGTGGTTTGGTTTTGGTTTTGGTACTCTAGCCAAGTCTATACATCAAAAACAAAACCACACACTGTGCGTGTGGTAAACCAAAAATCAAACCTGTTGCATCGAGTTAGTTCCGACTCATATAGGGTCGCCATGAGTCGGAATTGACTCGACAGCAATGGGTTTGGTTTTCAGTTTACCACACACTTGGCTTGCAAAATTCTGTGATTATTCAATCCTTGAAACAACCTTTAGGCCCCCAAACCTTTGGGAGCCATAACTGTGCTACAAAAACTGTATCCCCCAAGAAGGGCATAGTCTCTAATTTACATTCAGAATAGTAACTCTGAATTTCTATCAGGTATGAATGATGAGGCTGTCAACTGAAAATGAGAAGTAGATCCACTGTTGCGAATTAGTTGGTAGTATATACCATGTATACACTGATGAAACGTTAACATGCCCAAAGCTTAAAGAGCCTATGGAATATATGGATAGAGGTATCCAGAATGTAGTTGGAAAGTCTGTAGTGATAGAAGCTAAAAGTAGAGTTTTAGAACCTCCTCAGTTCTAGGTCAGTAAAAATGGAAAAAAATATTTAAGAATTGAAAGCAGGAAAGAGAACGATAAAGCCATGGGGCATACCAGCATTTAAGGAAGGAAGAACAGTTGGTGAGCAAGTAATGATTATCAGACACGGTATGAAAGCCAAAGAATGGTGTTAAGGAAGTCAAGAGAGGAAATAGATTCAAAGAGTAGATGATTTCACAGTTGAACAATAGAAGCTTTTCCAATACAATCAAGAAAAAGACAAAGATATCAATACTATGATCCTTAGTCACTGTTGTGTTTGCTACCTTCTATTCTTCTTACAGGTTTCAATCTCCCTTGTACTTCCTTGAGAAGCAGTGTTTGACACCCTTCTCATCCGCATCCAGACATCCATCCCCCAAGTTTGAGTTAGGAATTTCTCTTATATATTCCCACAGCACAGTATACTTCCTCAGTAACGGCACATGTTACTTGAATTACAGTAGTTTATTATTCTGTGTCTCTTATTAGAATGAAAGCTCCATGAACATAGGAACTGTCCATCTTGTTCAGCAGTGTACCCTCAGTGCCTAAAATAACTATTAACCATATTAAGCAAAGAATGATTAAATATTAAGCAAAGAATGAATAAATAAGTCCAAGAACATAAAGTAGGTGTAGCCAAATGATCCTAAAAAGTAAGAGAAATAATTTGTAAAAGTAAGTTATGTCTTAGCTGAGCTTTAACAAATACAATGAAATCAAGAGTTTGAATTGAAAAGAAGCAGTTACCCAGGAATAACAGATTTCTGAGAGGTCTCTTAAATGTTATAACACTTTACTGAAAAACATAAAACCTAAATAAATGAAATATATTAGACTTATGGAGAATATTCAGTTTTATAAGCTGTCAATTCCAAAATTAATGTATAAATGTAAGTTTAATAAAAATCACAAGGTATACATGAACCTTGATAAGTTGGTATTAAGATTTATGTGGAAAGAATAAATGACCAAGTAAAGCTAATACAATTTTAATGAAGAACAAAGAGGAAGAAATTACTCTACTTATTATAAAAGGTATAACAGTTATACTGTGTTATAGTACAGGAGCATATAGGTAAATTAATGAAACAGAAAAGAGATCCTAAAAACAAGCTGTGCGTGTATGTGTATGAACTTTGGAAATGCCTGCAGTAGCATTTCCTATCAGTTTGGAAAGACTAGAATATTTAATAAAAGGTGCATGTACAGTTGTTAACCATATCAAAAAGTAATTAAATCCATCTGACATCATACATAAAATTTATTTTTAGGTGGATTATAATCCTAAATGAATCTAGGAAAATTGAATGTTGTCAAAATATCCTAGGCATTAGTGAGCTGAAATGGACTGTTATTGGCCATTTTGAATCAGATAATCATATGGTGTACTATGCCAGGAATGACAGATTGAAGAGGAATGGGTTCACATTCATTGTCAAAAAAGAACATTTCAAGATCTCTCCTGAAGTATAATACAGTCAGTGATAGGATGATATCCATACGCCTACAAGGAAGACCAGTTAATATGACTGTTATTCAAATTTACACACCAACCACTAATGCCAAAGAGGAGAAAATTGAAGATTTTTACCAACTTCTATAGTCTGAAATTGATCAAACATGCAGTCAAGATGCACTGATAATTTCTGGTGATTGGAATGCGAAAGTTGGAAACGAAGAAGGCTTGGTAGTTGGGAAATACGGTCTTGGTGATAGAAATGATGCCAGAGATGGCATGATAGAATTTTGCAAAAACAATGACTTCTTCATTACAAATACATTTTTTCAACAACATAAATGGCGACTATACGTGTGAACTTCACCAGATGGAAACACAGGAATCAAATTGACTACATTTGTGGAAAGAGACAATGGAAAAGCTCAATATCATTTGTCAGAACAAGGCTCGGGGCCAAATACGGAACAGACCATTAATTGGTCATATGCAAGTTCAAGTTGAAGCTGAAGAAAATTAAAACAAGTCAACGAGAGCCAAACTATGACCTTGATTATATCCCACCTAAATTTAGAGACCATCTCAAGAATAGATTTGACACAACACTAATGATCGAAGACCAGACGAGTTATGAGAAAACAGCAGTGATATCATACATGAAAAAAGCAAAAGGTCATTAAAAAGACAGGAAATAAAAGACCAAAATGGATGTCAGAAGAAACTCTGAAACATGCTCTTGAATGTAGAGTAGCTAAAGCAAATGGAAGATATGATGAAGTAAAAGAGCTGAACAGAAGATTTCAAAGGGCAGCTAGAGAAGACATAGTAAAATATTATAATAAAATGTGCCAAGACCTGGAGATAGAAAACCAAAAGGGGAGAACATGCTCTGCATTTCTCAAGCTGAAAGAACTGAAGAAAAAATTCAAGCCTGGAGTTGCAATTTTGAAGGATTCTATGGGCAAAATATTGAACTCAAGCTGAAAGAACTGAAGAAAAAATTCAAGCCTCGAGTTGCAATTTTGAAGGATTCTATGGGCAAAATATTGAACATTGCAGGAAGCATCAAAACAGATGGAGGAATACACAGAATCGCTGTACCAAAAAGAATTTGTCAAAGTTCAACTATTTCAGGAAGTAGCATATGACCAAGAACAGATGATATTGAAGGAAAAAGTTCAAGCCGCACTGGAGGCATTGGTGAGAAACAAGGCTCCAGAAATTGACGGCATACCAGTTGAGATGTTTCATCAAAGGGATGCAATGCTGGAGGTGCTTACTGGTCTATGCCATGAAATTTGGAAGACAGCTACTTGGCCAACAGACTGGAAGAGATCCATATTTTTGCCCATTCAAAAGAAAAGTGATCCAACTGAATGCAGTAATTATCGAACAATATCATTAATATTACACTCAAGTAGAATTTTGCTGAAGATGATTCCAAAGCAGCTGCAGCAGCACATTAACAAGGAACGTCCAGAAATTCAAGCCAGATTCTGAAGAGGATGTGGAACACGAGCTGTCATTGCTGATGTCAGATGGATCTTGGCTGAAAACAAGAGAATATCCGAAAGATGTTTACCTGTGTTTTATTGACTATGCAGAGGCATTCGATTGTGTGGATCTGTTATGGATTGAATTGTGTCCTCCAAAAATATATGCCATCTTGACTAGGCCATGATTCCCAGTATTGTGTGGTTGTCCACCATTTTGTCATCTGATGATTTTCCTATGTGTTGTAAATCCTACCTCTATGATGTTAATGAGATGGGATTATTGGCAGTTACGTTAATAAGGCAGGACTCAACCTACAAGATTAGGTTGTGTCTTGAGCCCATCTCTTTTGAAATATAAAAGAGAGAAGCCAGCAGAGAGACATGGGGACCTTGTACCACCAAGAAAGCAGCACCAGGAGCAGTGCGCATCCTTTGGACCTGAGGTTCCTGTGCAGAGAAGCTCCTAGACCGAGGGAAGATTCATGACAAGAACCTCCCTCCAGAGCCAATAGACAGAGAGACTTCCCTTGGAGCTAGTACCCTGAATTCGGACTTCTACCCTACTAGACTGTGAGTGAATAAACTTCTGTTTGTTAAAGCCATCCACTTGTGATATTTCTGTTATAGTAGCACTAGATAACCAAGGCAGGATCATAACAAATTATGAGTAACATTGCAAAGAGTGAGAATTCCAGAACACTTAATTGTCGCCATGCAGAACCTGTATATAGACCATGAGGCAGTCATTGGAACAGAACAAGGGGACACTGCACGGTTTAAAATCAAGAAAGATGTATGTCACAGTTGTATTCTTTCACTATACTTAATAAACCTGTATGTTGAGCAAATAACCCAAGAAGCTGGGCTATATGAAGAAGAATGAGGCATCAGGATTGGTAGAAGAGTCATTAGCAACTTGCGTTATCCAGATGACACAACCTTGCTTGTTGAAAGTGAAGAGGACTTCAAGCACTTACTAATGAAGATCAAAGACTACAGCCTTCAGTATGGATTATACCTCAACATAAAGAAAACAAAAATCTTCACAACTGGACCATTAAGCAACATCATGATAAATGGAGAAAATTTTGAAGTTGTCAAGGATTTCCTTTTACCTGGATCCACAATCGACACCCATGGAAGCAGCAATCAGGAAGTCAAATGACATACTGCATTGCAAAAATCTGCTGCAAAAGATGTCTTTTAAGTGTTAAAAATCAAAGATGTCACCAGAGGACTAAAGTGCACCAGACCCAAGCCTTGTGATAGTTTCAGTTGCCTCATATGCATATGAAATCTGGACAGTGAATAAGGAAGACCAAAGAAGAATTGATGCCTTCAAATTATGGTGTTGGCGAAGAATATTGAATATAGTGTGTACGCCAGAAGAACAAACAAATCTGTCTTGGAAGAAATACAGCCAGAGTACTCCTTGGATGCAAGGATGGCAAGACTTTGTCTCATGTACTTTGGACATGTTATCAGGAGGGACCAGTCCATGGAGAAGGACATCATGCTTGGTAAAGTAGACAGTCAGCGAAAAAGAAGAAGACCTTCAACGAGATGGATTGACACAGTGGCTACAACAGTGGGCGCAAGCTTGACAACGATTGTGAGGATGGCGCAGGACCGGGCAGTGTTTCGTTCTGTTGTACGTGGGGTTGCTATGAGTCGGAAATGACGCTGTAGCACCTAACAACAACAGTAATCCTAAATGTAAAAAGCAAAACTTTGGAATTCTTTCAGAAAAATATATAAAAGGATATCTCTAATGTTGAACAAGATTCAAAACGTACAAACCATAAAGGAAAATACTGATAAACTTGACTGATGTCTTCAGCAGCACATACATGTGGCCCCTGCGCAGAGATGACACACATATTCATGAAAGCATTCCATGTATTTTTTAAAACAACAGTTTTTAAAATATCTGTTAGTATTACAAAAGACACCATAAACAAAGTTTAATGACTAGGAGAGTATTGGCAGCACACATAACCAAGAGCCTCTGCAATAAAAAAGATAGTTCACGAAAGGGGAAAACCCAAATGGCCAGTAAACACATGAACAGATTCTGAAATTCATTAGAAGTCAGGAAATTGTAAATTAAATCCATAAGGTACTGTTTCACACTCATTAGAGTTACAGAAATTTTAAAATCTTATACCAAACATTAGTGAGAATGAAGTAGTAGGAACTCTCACACATTCTTGGTAGGAATGTGATTTGATACAACTACTTTGGAGAGAAGTTTGTAGTATCTAGTAAAAATGAAGTAAAACTGAAATCACAGATAATTTAAAACCCATAATATACCTTAGAGATATTTTGCATATGTATCTGAGGCATTATTTATAATAGCGAAGAAAAGGAAACAGCCTAAAGTCCTATAAATAGTGAATAAATAAAGAAGTAAATAGTGCATAAATTGTTACATAATAATGTGGAGTACTATATACAACAGGAGCCCTGGTGGCACAGTGGTTAAGAGCTCTGCTGCTAACCAAAAGGTTGGCAGTTAGACTCCACCAGCCCCTCCTTGAAAACTCTGTGGGGCAGTTCTGCTCTGTCCTGTAGTGTCACTGTGAGTCGGAATTGACTCAGTGGCAACAGGTTTGGGTTTTTTTTTTTTTTTTTTTTTTTTTATATATAACGGTTGAATGAACCAGATGTCCATGTATCAACATAGATTATTATTGAAAACAATGTTGAGTGGCAGAATAAAGCAAACAGCAAAAGGATATGTTGTTATTTATGTAAATTTAAAACAGGACAAAGGTATATACTGGGTACCTACAAATGCAGTAAAATTATAAACACATACACATCAATTTCAGGATAATGGTTCTCTTCAGGTAGGCAGAAGGAAGGGAAATGGACTGCTTGGGGTGGGGAGAAGAGATAAACCAAAAAGCCTGTGTATTTCAAGAAAAATAGAGTATGTTTATTTGTGTAAGCAGAGTATCTGTAGCTAACTTATGGTGCCATTGTGAAAAAAAAAAAAACCAAACCCGTTGCCGTTGAGTCGATTCTGATTCATAGCGACCCTGTAAGACAAGAGTAGAGCTGCCGCACAGGGTTTCCAAGGAGCCCCTACTGGATTAGAACTGCCAGCCTTTTGGTTGGCAGCCGAACTCTTAACCACTATGCCACCAGGGTTCAAAGACATAGTAAAATCAACAGTAGTTTTTAAAAACATCTATGGTGTCTTAGGAGCCCTGGTGGCATTGTTTACATTCTTCTGTACATTGTTTACATTCTTCACGTTGTGACACCATTCTCGCTATCTCTTCCCAAATTATTTCACCACCATTAACTTAGACTCCCTGCCCCCTAAACTTCTCATCTGTGCTTTAGAGTTACTATTGTCAATCTGATTCATATAAATAATTCTTTAAAAGAGTGCAGTGCTCAAGGCAAACATACTTTACTAATTGAGCTAAAGCGTTATTTGGTTTAAAGGTGACTTCAGGGTATAGTTTCGGTTCAAGCTTTAAAGATTATCTCTGGGCAATAAATAGATTCGGGGCCTACCTCCAGTTTCAGTGGGTTCAGTAAGTCTGGGTTCCATAGAATTTAAAATTCATTTCCACATTTTTAGCCCTTTTATTCAGGATCATCTACTGAGTCCTTGATCAAAACATTCAGTAATGGGAGCCGAGCAGCACCATCTAGTTCTTCAGGTCTCATGGGAAAGGAGGCAGTAGTTCAAGGAGGCAGTTAGTGCTGTGGTCCAGTTTGTCCTCCGGTTCCCATGTCTCCTTCTTCCTCTGCTGCTCCAGGTGAGACTAATTGTATATTAAATGACTGCTCACAAGCTTTTAAGACCCCAGGCACTATTCAGCAAACTAGTAGGTAGAACAGAAACTCTAAAAACAATTACTATACCAGTTGTCTGGTCTGTCCCACTAAACAGTGACTCTAAACCTTTGAATCAAGAAGACTACTCCCATGAGGTGCTTGGTTGACCTAACTAGTATCAGCAGCTGCTCCTCCTGCCTTTTTTTTTGGTTTTGTTGTTGTAAAATGATCTATATGTAATACAGTGTTTGCCAACTCGCTCTTTTTCTGGTATACAGCTTAGTGACATCAGTTACATTAATCAAGATGCCAGTTTTCCCATCACCATAAACATAAACTCACTACTTCCCAGAGAAGGGTTCCCCTTTTCCCCCTCTCTTCCCCAGGTAACCACTAATAACCATTGGTCTCTATACATTTACCTACTCTTGTCATTTCTTGTGAGATCATACAGTATTTGTCCTTTTTGTGATTGACTTACTTCACTTAGTATAATGTCTTCCAGGCTCATTCATGTTGTAGCATATATCAAGACTTCATTTCTCTTTGTGGTTGAATAGTATTCCGTTGTATATATGTGTACCATATTTTGTTTATTCATTCATCCAATGGTGGGCATTTAGGTTGTTTCAGCCTTTTTGCTGTTGGGAATAGTGCTGATATGAACATAGGTGTACATGTGTCCATTCACATCACTACTTTTAGGTCCCTCCTATACCTAGGAGTAGAATTGCTGGGTTATATGGTAGTTTCGTTCTTAATTTTTGGAGGAATTACCATACTGTTTGCCACAACAGTTGTACCATTGTACATTCCTACCAGCAATGGAAAGTGTTCCAATCTTCCCACATCCTCACTAACAATTGTTTTTGTTTTTATCATTGCCATTCTAGTAGAGGTAAGGTAGTATCTCATAGTTTTGATTTGTATCTCTCTAATGGCTAATTGAGTCAAACATCTTTTCATGTGCTTGTTGGCCACTTTGGTGAAATGTCTGTTCAAGCCCTTTACCCATTTTTTGATAGGGTTATTTGTCTTTCTGTTATTGAGTTGTAGAAGTTTTATATATATTTTGGATATTAGACCACTTGGATATTGGATGTTTTTCCAGTCTAGATTGTCTTCTTACTCTTTTAATGAAATCCTTTGATGAATAAAAGTATTTGATTTTCATGAGGACCCTGTTATCCATTTTGTCTTCTGCTATTCATGCATTTGTTGTTATAGTTGATAATCTATCATTAAAAAAAGCTAGCTCCCAGTTGGTAATAGGTAACCCAAGGTTGAGAAGGGACAGGGTTGACATGTCATGTGGTTCTTAACCATTGTCGTAAAACAATATGTGTACTAACTGTTTAATGAGAAACGGTTCTGTAAACTTTCATCTAAAGTACAATTTAAAAAGAAAGCTGGCTCCTACAGCTTTGCCCTTGTATTTTCTTCCAGAAGTTTTATGGTTTTAGTTTTCACATTTTGAATTAGCTTTTGTGTATGGTGTGAGGTACAGAATCCGATTCATTTTTCTGCATGTAGGAATCCAAATTTCCCAGCACCATTTATTATGAGACTGTTCATTCCCCATTGAATGGACTTAGCACCTTCATTGAAAATTAGTTCACCACAGATGTTAAATGGGTTTATTTTTTAAGTGCCTATAAAGTGTAATGCTCCTGCCCAATATACCAAAAACCCATTGCTGTCAAGTTGATTCCAACTCATAGTGACCCTATAGGACAGAGTAGAGCTGCCCCATCGGGTTTCCAAGGAGCAGCTGGTGATTTGAACTGCTGACCTTTCGGTTAGCGGCTAACCTCTTAACCACTGCACCACCAAGGCGCCCCTACCCAGTATAGTGCTAGAAAGTAAGCCCCCTAGGTTGGAAGGCACTCAGAATACACAGTGACCACAACAATGGACTTGAGCATACCAACGATTGTGTGGATGGCACAGGACCAGGCAAGATTTTGTTCTGTTGTGCATGGAGTCACCATGAGTTGGAGTTGATTCAACAGCAACTAATAACTATAACAACAATTTAATTAGTAAGAAAAACTGTGCCATAAAATAAGATTGGACATGCATACTCAGCAACTCAAAGTAAGGCCAAGTATCCTTGCACAGTGCTTTGAAGATGAAAATTGTTAAGTATTTATGGATAAGACCCTGTTCTAAAGTGTGTGTAATTTATGTTGGCGTGAGACAATAGATGAGGAGGATTGTGTAGCTGAGGGCCCAGAAAATGTGCTGCTGCTCATGTGAACTGAATGAGCAGAATGGCAAACAGAAGCAGTGTCCAGGACTTGCTGCTGGGATGTGCACAGAAGAGAAGTGTCCCAGAGTACTCAGCCACAGGTAGTTGCTATAGAAAAACCAAGAACATCTTTTTCAGGTATCTCTGACTCTCTCAATTTCTTCTTTTCTTTTTTTCAATAATGGGACTAGTCATAAGTTTTTGAATAGTGTCAGTTTTGTCAACTGGCAGCTACCAAAGGGTAAGTCAGAATTTGGCAACACATCTAAGATATATCTATTGGTCCCACCCCACTTGGAGCAAAGGAGAATGAAGAAAACGAAAAACGCAAGGAAAATACTAGCCCAAAAGAACTAAAGGACCAGATGAACCAGAGATTCCACCAGCTTGAGACCAGAAGAATTAGATGGTGCCCGGCCACCACCAATGACAACCCTGACAGAGAACAGAGAGTCCCGAATAGAATAGGAGAAAAATGTAAAACAGAATTCAAATTCACGTAAAAAGACTAGACTTAATGGTCTGACTGACTGGAGGAACCCGCGAAACTATGACCTCCAAAACTGTGTCCCTCGGACCCTCTGTTAACCCAGAACTAAAAGCATTCCCGAAGCCCACTTTTTAGACAAAGATTAGACAAGACTATAAAACAAAAAATAATACATGTGAGGACGGTGCTTCTTAGTTTAGTCAGATATACAAGACCAAATGGGCAGCTCCTGTCCAAAAGCAGGATGAGAAGGCAGGAAGAGACAGGAACTGGTTGAATGGAAAGGGAGTATGCTGTCACATTGTGAGGATTGCAACCAGTGTCACAAAACATGTATAAATTTTTGAATGAGAAATTGAGCTGTAACCTTTCACCTAAAGCACAAAAAAAAAAATTTTTCAGAAGTAATTTTGTAACATGCAATCAACTTTTAAATAAAATGACTAAATATCCACAAAACTGGAAATTTACATTTTTGTATTTAATACAGGATGAAAGATGACTAGTATGTCATATTACCCATTTATCTCAGTCGATTAATGCACTATGCCAATAAATCTGAAAATGGAGATGGCAAAAGAAAAAAAAAGAATTTGCCAACAAATACTGGCACAACCACCAATTTCTTCCCTTCCCCTCCCTCTCTGTGAATTAGTCAAATGACATATCAGTTGTAAGTGAATTTTCTAATTGACAGTGTTGCAACGTCTTAGCTGATGGTTTCTGTTTTTTCCTTTAAAAATGCTGCTTAGTCAAAGTTAAAAAGAACTTTTGTGCACCGTGTACTCCTTTAATATGCCTTTAAGTCTTTGTCTTTCAGAATTTGAAAGGCTTTCTTTTTAGAAGTTAATGAATGAACTTTAAAGCGGTTTTACAGCTTTCATGTCCTTCTTTGCATTTCTTTATCATATGAATAAATACATATAGGAACACACACATACAAAAAAAAATGTAATGCTGCTGTGAAAAATGATGAGTGAAAATATTGCACTGACCACCTTACTTGCTTATATTTCCTTCTTTGCTTCTGTGGAATTTTGATTTTGTAACCCTTGCACTTGTTGTACTGCAATGAATAAAACAGTCATTACTGAACTTGAAATCAGCTACAGAAGACAGGCATTGAGAAAAATACAATGAATACTACGAAGGAGAAGTACTGAGTGCAGTGGGAGCTTATAATAGACGGATCCATTCTTGTCTCAGTGGTTGAGGAAGGTTTCCATGAAGAAGTGATAGATGGGAGCTAGGTGAAGTTGGTGGTGGAGGTAAGTATGGAAAAGTACTCTAAGAAAGGGAATGATTTAGTTCTTTCTAATTATGTGACTTTATCTTGTCTTCAAAATGGTTGTTTTAGTGGTACTTGATACTACTAAATACCAGTGGTATTGTTTTAGTGGCATTTAAGTGTCTTAACTATGTAATGAAACTTTACTGTATTTTACCAATTTAAGGCTCAAAAAACTTCTTTTTCACATTTTAACATCTCTGAAATTGGGAGATGTCTTACGATTGATATGTTGGTTTAATTAGTAGGGATTTTCTTCGTTAAGGATACATAAAATAGTGTTTCATCTTATTATCAGTGACATCTTAGATTTGATGAAATGCACAATATTTCTCTATTTAACCTGCTTTGAGGCCAGACCCATTTGCAACTTGCATTTCATTATTGTAATTCTCACATTTTAAGAGCGTCATAGTGAATATGATGTTTGTTAGTTGTTTGTGTCAGTTAGGTGATGCCCCCAACTGAATTTGAGAGATAGAAAGTCACTTCTCCAAGGTCACACAGCTTATATTTAAATGGTAGAGGTCAACTTGTCTGATTCCAAATGTTATACCCTTAATAATCACAGCTCTGTACTATATCCTTTAAGAAGCAAGATTCATGACAGGCAAATGTGAGACTTAGGACCTCTGAAGTTGAAAGATTATTCTGATTTACTTTCTTGTACTTCTCAGTAAAAACATTCACTATTCATTTTGTTCCTAGAAAAAGTAGTCAGTATATATAAATGGTTTATAGAGTTTAGTTGTAATTTATCTTTGCTTTAGAATCAAAATTTCACACTGAACATGCTTTCTTTGAAAGGAAAACAGATTGCTAGTAAGTAGTGTATTAATCACAGTTTTGCTTGCTTCGTGTGTGTGTCTTCTTGAGTTCAGGTATAAGATCTCTGAGATTAAGAAATAATTTGATTCTTTAATATTCAAATTAATACTCTCAAAAGTAGATCAAAGCAGAATATTTCTTTGGAGTGAAATGAAAGTCATCAGCTGATTCAGGCAGCAGGGCCGGAACTTTATCAGCAGATGGTCATCAAGCAAGGTCAAGTAATTATATCTGGGTCAGGCTTACCCCAGCAGTCTATCCTCACATAAGAAAGACAGTGTAATGGCAATAGGCATCTCAGTGACAACCTTCATGAAATCTGTTTCTTGAGTCACACTATTTCAGCCTGGTTAAGTATGCTGTTTATATTTGGTGCACAACTGTCCTCTTAGGATCACACTTCACTGTCATCCTGGGAAATTCCATTTGTCTTTCTCCTATATTTATCTCCTGTTTCCTGTGTCCTTTTTCTTCTAATAAATTTTCAGAAGCTTCATGAGAAAAGAATATACAAGATGTAAATATTTGACACCTTACACTGGAAAATGTCTTATTTTATCACCAAGCTTAAATGATAGTTATAACTGAGTATAGAATTCTGTGTTGCAAATAATTTTCTTTCAGAATTTTGAAAGCATCTCTCCATTTTTTAAAACAGCTTTATTGAGGTTTAATGTACATACCATAAAATTCACCCCTTTAAAGTATATATCGTTTTTTTTGCTGTCCTTATTTTGCTTTATTTTCTGGAAATTTTCATCAACTTCATCTTTTAACCCTCTATTCACTTTTTCATTTCTGCTGTTATGTTTTTAATGTCTAATAGTTCTTTATTTTCTGATTTTTTTTTTACAACATGCTGTTCTTGTTTCACAGGTGCAGTATCTTAACTCTCTGAGCATAATTTTTTTTGGAGTTTTCTTCTTGCTGCTTATACTTATGTTTCCTCCAGATTTCTTTTTGTTTGTTTTGATCTCTCTTTTCCATTTTGGAAGCTTCCCTCAGGTATCTAGTATCCTTGGTTATCTACTTGTGATCAGTGAAAGTCTAAAACACTGACCAGAAGCTCTGAAAACGTTGGTAGGACTTGTTGACTTTGAATATCATACGATGATTTCAGTGGGCTGATGTTGGAAACCCACAATGTTAGTATCTTAAAGTCTTTCCTCTTGTGCTTTTCAAGTTACCCAAAGGTGAGTCTTCCAAACTCTTGCCTGAAGTATAAGGGTCTGATTGCCTGCATTATGAAAGCCAGGTTGGGAATGCTGGCTGGGAGATGTTTCTACATTCAGCGTTTAATATGGTTATGATCATGTAATCTGTTGTTTTTTTTTTTTTTTTTTGGTACAGTCCTGTGCCCTCCGCTGTGCCTGGAATCCTCCTTACAGAGAGCCTTTGTTTTATTTTTTCCAGAAAATAAACCTTCAGATTTATGTTGGGAAGCTGGATGTTAGGGCAGTTGTTCAGTAATACAGAGCTACAGAGAGGATCTAGGGCTTCACCTGCTTCTCAGATAGCTTTCCTCTTTATTTTACTGTACTGTTCCCACCCTTTTTACCACCATTTCAGAGTTACTTCTTACACCTTTTGAGGATTCTACAATGCAAATGTAGTTGGTTGTTATCTTTCCCCACAGCTGGTTTGGGATTTCTTTTGGGGGGTCAGCTATGTCATTTTGGAGCCCTGGTGGCACAGTGGTTAAGACCTTGGCTGCCAGCCAAAAGGTTGGCAGTTTGAATCCACCAGCCGCTCATCGGAAACCCTATGGGGTATTCTACTCTGTCCTGTAGGGTCACTGTGAGTCAGAATCAACTCGACAGCAACGGGTTTTTTGTTTTTGTTTTTTTGGCTATATCAATTACAACTTGTTTTATATCTTCCAAAATGTTGATGTATTTTCTGTTCTGTTCTCCTTCCCAGGTTTATGTATGTCTTTTTTTTCTTTTTTAATTCCTTACCATAGTTATAGTGGAATTGGAGGAATGAATAAAATAAAATGTTCGTGGTTAATCTAACATCTTAACCTAGAATCTGTTCTTAAAGAGCAGGGGCTTTGTCTGGTTCATCTCTAAATTATAATCCATAGTGGAGTCCCTGATACAGTAGATACTTACTAAATGTTTAAATGGACAATTAAGCCTTTATTGCTTTATATCTGTATTGGTTATTTATCACTGTATAACAAATTATCCCAAAACTTAGTGACTTAAAGCAAACAAACAAGAACTCAGGAGTGCCTTAGCTAGGTGGTTCTGGTTCAGTATTTCTCAAGAGGCTATCGTCAAGATGTCAGCCAGGGCTACAGTCATCTCAAGGCTTCACTGGGTCTGGGAGATCCACTTCCAAGATGCTCACTCACATGGTAACAAGTTACTGCTGGCTATTGGCAGGAAGCCTCAGTTCCTTGCTACATGGACCTCTCTGTAGGGCGCGTTAAGTGCCTTCACAGCATTGCACCTGGCTTCCACTAGAGCAAATAATCCATGAGAGAGCAAGGCAGACGCTGCAGATCTATCATTGAACATCACATTCTACCATTTTAAGAATATCCTATTGGTTACACGGAAACCCTGGTGGCGTAGTGGTTAAGAGTACAGCTGCTAACCAAAAGGTCAACAGTTCAAATCCACCCGGCACTCCTTGGAAACTCTGTGGGGCAGTTTCTACTCTGTCCTGTAGGGTCACTCTGAGTCGGAATAGACTCGACGGCAACGGGTTTCGTTTTGTGGTTTATTGGTTACACAGATCAGTTATATTCCTTGTGGGAGGAGACTACATGAAGGTATGAATCCAAGGAACCAGGACTCATTGGAGACCGTCTTGGAGGCTGACTGCCACACACAGTTTCCATCTTAAGCTAGGAAAAAAGAGCAAATTAAGCCCAAAGTAAATGGAAGGTAAGAAGTAATAAAAATTAGAGCAGAAATTAATTAATTAGAAAACAAACGGTATAGAAAATGAATGAAGCCAAAAGTTGGTCTTTGGGGGAAAAAATAAAATTGATAAAACTCCTAGCAAGACTAATTAAGAAAAATAGAAAAAAGCAATTACAATATCAGAAGTAAAGAGGGGATATCACTGAAGATCCTTCAGAATTGAAAGGGAACATTATGAACAACTTTATGCCTATTAATTTGATGACTTAAATGAAACAGACAAAGTGAGTCAAAAAGAAGAAAATCTGAATAGCCCTGTATCAAAGAAATTGAATTCATAATCCCTTCTCACAAAAACAAAACAAAACTCTAGGCTTCCAAATGATTTCACTGGTGAATTTTATCTAACATTTAAGGAAAAAATAATACCAACCTTTCACAAATTCTTTTTAGAAAATAGAGAAGGAAAGACTTTCAGACTAATTTTATGAGACAAGTATACCTCTCATGGTAATACCTGATAAAAGACATTACAAAAAAGAAGAAGAAATTACAGACCAATATTCTTCATGAACATGGATGCAAACATCCTTAACAAAATATTAGCAGATAGAATCTAGCAGTATATAAAAGGATAATACATCATGATCAAGAGGTTTTGTCCCATGAATGGTTTAACATTCGAAAAGCAATCAGTGTAATTTACCTCACTGACAGAATAATAAGAAACATATAGTCCTCTCAAAAGACAGAAAAATCGTTTGACACATTTCAGCATTCTCATGATAAAAATTTTCAACAAAATAGCAATAAAAGGAAACATCTTCAACCTGATAAAAGCATTTAGAAAAATGCACCAGCATCATCATACTTACATGGTGAAAATGCTCTAAGATGAAGAACAAGGCAAGGATGCTTGCTCTCACCCCTTCTATTCAACATCATGCTGGTGGTCCTAGCCAGTGCAGTGAGACGAGAAAAAGAAACAAAAGGCATATATTGTAAAGGAAGAAAATAAAACTAGCAGCCAAGTAGTTTACCAAAAATATCCTAAGGAATTTACAAAAAATAATGATAAGCTCAATTAGAACTAATAGATTAATTTAGCAGGGTCACAGGATACTAGTTCCATATACAAAAATCAGCCCTAGCAATATAACAAGAATAAATAACCTGCACTCAACAATTGGAAAAAATGAAAAGAAAAAAACACTTGTAATAATATCAAAAAAAGTGAAATAATTAAGAATAAATTTAAAGAAAAATGTGCAAGGCCTCTACACTGACAACTACAAAACATTACTAAAAAAGTTAAAAAAAAAAAAGAAAAATGAACGTGTTGCCGTTGAGTCAGTTCTGACTCACAGCGACCCTATAGAGCTACCCCATAGAGTTTCAGGGAACTCCTGGTGAATTCAGACTGCTGACCTTTTGGTTAGCAGACGTAGCTCTTAACCACTACGCCACTAGAGTTTCCGAGAAAGTTAAAGATGTATATAAATATAGTTTTGAACAGGAAGACTTAAATTGTGAAGATGTCATTTCTCCCCAAGTTGATATCTAGACTCAACACAATTCCATTCGGCTTTTTTTTTTTTTTTTTTTTTTTTGGTATAAGTTGACAAGCTGATTCGAAAATTTATATGGAAATGAAAGGACCTAGAATGATCGTAAACATTTTGAGGAAGAACAAAGTTCTTATTTCAAGACATGGTATAAAGCTACAGTAATCAAAGCAGTGTGATATTGGGGTAAAGATAGACATGTAAGTCAATGTACAGAATAACTACAGAAATAGACCTACTCAGGTATTGGTTTATTTTCGACAAAGGGACCAACATAGTTCAATGAGAAGAGGATAGTCTTTTCAATAAATGATGTTGGAACAAATGGTTGTTTGTATGAAAAAAATATAAACTCCTGCTTCACACCACACAGAAAAATTAATTCAAAGTGTATCACAGAACAAAACTAAAACTGGAAATTTTCTAGGCGAGAACAGGAAAAATATTCATGTCCATGGAGTAGGCAAAATTTTCTTAATAAGTCAGAAACTTTTTAAAAATTAAAACCTCCTAAAAACACTGTTATGAAAACGAAAAGGCAGGCTATATCTGGGAGAAAGCATATACCTTTGCAAAAGATTTGTATCTAAATTATATGAAGAACTTATACAACTTAGAGGACATGAAGGGGGAAAAAATGGGCAAAAGACTTGAACAGACACTTCACAAAAGAAGATATATGAATGGCCAATAAGTACTTGAGAAGATACTCTACATCTTTGGTATTCCAGAAAATGTAAATTAAAACCACAGTGAGATAGCACTTCACATCCACAGTGTATTATGCCACTGAGTTAAAGAGACTGACAACACCAAGTGTTTACAAGGATGTAGAGCAACTGGAAACGGTAGGAGTGTAAAATGGTACAAACACTTTGAAAAATAGTTTGGCAGTTCCTTTTAAAGTTAAACATTCACTCACCAAATGAACCACCAGTTCTACTGACCGATCTACCTAAGAAAAATGAGCATATATGTCCACACAAAGATTTGTACATGTATGTTTACATGTTTATAATAGCTGGAACCTGGAAACAAATCTCCAACAACAGGTAAATAGAGAAACAAGTTATGTCCTTCATTCGATGGAATGCTACTCAGCAATTAAAAAGAACAAACTGCTAACGTATAATACAACAGCATGGATAATTCTCAATTACTGAGTTTAGCCAAAAAAACAGACACAAAATGGTACATATGGTATGATTGCATTTATATGAGATTCTGGAACTAGTTAATCTGTTATGAAAGAAATCAGATAAGATGTGGGAGGATTACAAAGTACCCATGATTACAGAGGGGCAGGAAAGAACTTTCTGGGATGATTGAAATGTTCTGTCTTAATATGGGTGGTAATAGTATAACCAGTTGTCGTTGAGTTAACTCCAACCCCATGTGTGTCAGAGTAGAATTGTGCTCCATTAGGATTTTCAGTGCTGATCTTTTGGAAGTAGATGGCCAAGCTTTTCTTCCGAGGCACATCTGGATGGCATGAACTGCCAACCTTTCGGTTAGCAACTGAGCACGCCAACAATTTGTACCATCCAGAGACTCTGGTAATAGCATAGATGTGTAGATTTATCAAAATCATTGAATTTTACACTTAGAATGCATATATATGAGTTATACCTCAGAAGTGTTTTTTAAAAATGAGATATCACTACACACCCACCAAAATGGCTAAAATTCAAGACTGACAATACTAACAGTTGGTGAAAATTTGACACAACAGTGACTTATGCTGTGGAAGGATCAGTCATAAAACCCCTTTAGAAGATAGTTTGGCATTATCTAAGAAAATTAGAAATACACATCCCTCTTGACAGAGCAGTTCCACTCCTTGATATCGCCTACCCTATTAGAGAAATTTGTGAGTGTGTTAATCAAAAAGACATGTATAAGAATGTTCATAGCGTTATTCATAATAGCCAAAGGAAGCTAACAACTCAAATCTCCACCACCTTTAAGAGTGGATAAATTGTGTATGTCTTCAACAGTGTGTTACACACTAATGAAAATGAAGAAACTAGTTACATTTAATTAACTGTGGATGAGTCAAAAACAATCTTCAGTGAAAGTCTCAAAAAGATAATAATAAATACATTTTTAAAAAGATTACATGTTGTTTTTCAGTTGTATAAAATTTAAGAGCTAGGAAAACTCGTATTTGGGAATGTGTACTTATGTTGAAAAGGAAGTGATTACCATAGAAGTCAGGGTGCAGTTACCTTTACAGGAGAGGGAATGTTAGAGTTGGAAGGGCCTCAGGAGGAGGCTTCTGGGATGCTGGCAATATTGAGCTCTTGATCTGATTGGTAGTTCCATCTGTTAAGTGGCACATTTATGTTTTATTTTATACACTTTGGTAAATACATGATATCTTACTTAAAAAACAGAAAAAATAAAACAATATTTTATCAACTTATAAATATTTCCTGAGTACTGTGTATATTCTGGTAGGTGATGCAGGAAATGCAAAGATGTTTGATGTGGCCTGTGACTAAAGGAGATAAAGTACACACTGATTATTACCATAACAAGACATTTATGTGATCAGTGCTCGTGATAATTTCTGTTCTTATAACTTCTGACCCATGGAAGTAAACCTGTAAAATTGAGGCAGGTATCTACCTCTCAGGAGGTAGTATGTGTACATTAAAGTATAATTGTGTGGTTTTTTTTGTTTTTTAAATTGTGCTTTAGGTGAAAGTTTACAGTGCAAATTAGTTTCTCATTCAAAAATGTGTACACAGATTGTTTTGTAACATTAGTTGCAATCCCCACAATCTGTCAGCACTGTCTCCCTTTCCACCCCGGGTTCCCCTTGTCCATTCGTTCAGTTTTCCTGTCCTTCCCTGCCTTCTCGTCTTTGCTTTTGGACAGGTGTTGCCCATTTGGTCCCATATACTCGATTGAACTTAACAAGCACGTTCCTCGTGTGTTATTGTTTATTTTATAGGCCTGTCTAATCTTCTGCTAAAAGGTAGTGAGAGCTTTCATTCTCCCTGTGTCTTGTTGTCAAGTTGGTATTACTAGTCTCAAAATTTTTTTGCCATTCTTGATGGATGTAAAATGGTGGCTCAATATTGTTTTTATATATGTTTCCTTTATTACAAGTAAAGATAATTAGTGAAATTTCCTATTTTTTGCTGTTTAGATTTTCTTCTGTGTAATATCTGCTCATATCCTTTGCTACTTTTTACTGTTTTATTGTCTTGATTTATAGGAACTGTTTACATATTCTGCATATTAATCCTTTCTTGTACATATTGCAGATATCTTCTACTAAGCTATAACTTTTTTTTTTTAACTTTGTTTATGGTGTCATTTTTTTTTTAATTTTTATGGTTTGTAGATTTTGTATTTTAAATTCTTCCCTACCTCCAAGATCATATAGTCTATATTTTCCTCTAAATATTTGCTTTTCGTCTCATATTTAGTTCTCTGAATAAGAATTTGTTTTTGTATATAGTATGAGGTAGGCTTTCACATCTGTTTTGCTGGTCTATGTGTCTGTCCCCACAATCTCTTGATTTGAATAGTATCTTAGTCTGGGTTCTTTAGAGGAGCAAAATCAGTGAAGCACATATAGGTATATATAGAGAGAAATTTTCTTCAAGGAAATGGCTTACACAGTTGTGGGGGCTGGCAAGTCCAACTCCGTGTGTCAGACAACAGGCTGAAGACCTCTTCTGGCTCACGTGGTTGCAGGGGCTGAAGAACCTAAAACTTGCAGATCAGGTGGCAGGCTAGAGGCCTTTGCTGGCTCATGGGGTTGCGGGGGTTGGTGAATCCAAAATCTGAAGGTCAAGCAGCAGTCTGGAGGCTTCTGCAGGCTTACATTCCAAGAACCAGAGGTCAAGCGATAAGAAGGGTACAGGATTGAGAAAAGAGAGTGAGCTTCGCCAGATCGTTGACTTATATACTGGATGCAGGCCACGCCCCCAAGGAAACTCCCCTTCCAATTGATTGGCTGCTTGCATCAGTTCACAAAATGGAAGGGGATTGTATAGTGTCTGCCAAACCACTGAGAATCATAGCCTAACCAAGTTGACATATAACATTAGCCATACATAACAAATAGCATTATAACAAATCTTGATGTCTGATAGGGCAGACCTTATTCTTAAAAGTTGTCTTGGCTGTTTTTGTCTCATTGCTGTTTCATGTTAATTTTAGTGTTAGCTTCTCAAGTTCCAGGGAGAGAGGGGAGTACTTAAAAGCCCTGTTGGTATTTTGATTGAAATAGCTTTGAATTTGCAAATTAAGTTGGAAATAGTTTACATGAATAGAGCATATTATTTCATATGTTTAGATCTTCTGTAACGTCTTTCAGTAATATTTATTCTGTCAGTCTTACTGATCCTTTGTTTAGATTTCATCCCAAGTGCCTTGTAATTTTTGTTGTAATTGTAATGGTATCTTTCTTAAATTACATTTTAAATTTGTTGTTCGTGTATAAGAATGTAACTTATTTTTGTATGTTTATCTTAAATCTAGCAACCTTGCTGAACTCTCTTATTAATTCTGATAATTTATCTGTAGATTTTATGAGGTTTTCTATATAGACAGTGATGTTGTAAAAAATAGTAATTTTTTCTCCCTTTCCAATCCTTCTTTTATTTCTCTTTACTTGCCTTACTATGCTAGCAAGGGCTTCCTAGTAAATGAAGTTGCGTTTACTATATATTTTTGGTAGATAAATTTACAGATTACAGAAGTTTCCTTCTCGTCCCAGTACAGTAAGAGCTATATTTGCTGTGGTGCTGAATTTTAGCAAATGCTTTTTTGTGACTGTCATCTATGAAAGTGATCTATGCTTATTTTCTTTAATATGTTAATGTGTTGTATTTTATTAATAGATTGTTAAATGTAAACATTACGTTTTCAATAAAAATTAGCTGATTTGTGAAGGGGAAGAAGGAATAAAATGCACATACATGTAGGTTTATAAAATGTTGAGGACTCAGCAGATGGATAAAGTAGATCTTTGTTCATTGAAATTCACTAATTCACTGATTTTAACCTGTCTTTTGCAAGAACTTTTTATTACTAAAGTTAATTTTTGCCTCAAATGCCCACTTTCCTGTAGAGAGGATCATAAACAGTAAAATGATAAGAAGACTAGTGGGATTACCAGTAGGGGAAAATAGTAGAAGAGTGAGTTAAACAGGAGAAATAATTCTAGCATGTTTGTTTAGTAATTACAACTCTGTGATATGAAAAACTTTAGTTATGGATGTTAGTATTATGATAATCTACCCAAGAAAATTTACTTGTAGGATTAAAGGAAAAATAAAATAAGCATGTTATTCACCATATATTTATTTTCCTTATTTACTTTTTAAAAATTAGCCTAGAGATAATTTGTGCTTATTTTAAGAACTTAAACAATATGAACACATGAATTTGGTATGTATCCTGCCAGACTTTTTTTTTTTTTTTTTTTTTACACACAACTATATTCCCACGTTTTCTCAATAGAATAATATGTTACAATGTTTACACTTTAAAAGCTACTGTAGATTTCAATAAGATATCCATAATGCTATTACAATCTTATCAGTCTCTGTGGGAGTATTTCTAAAACCTATTTGGATGAAAGTTTCCAAATGAGTATCAATTCCTTTTAAATTCTACAAAATATATATGTCAGGATGTTCATTGGAATATTTTTGTAGTATTAAAAAAACAAAACCAACATAAGTGTTCATCATTAAGGGTACATAGTACATCCCTACAATGGGATATCCTGCAGCCATGAAAAAGAATGATATTGTTTCATAGTTAGTACATATAGCTCTATATCTAATAATGAAAGAAAAAAATCAAAGCCCAGAATAGTGTTTCTAATATTTTACCATTTGTGATTCTTTTTTTTTAAGAAAAGGAGGAAGTATATATTCACTTAATTATCATGCACTCATACTGTGGAGTATGGGACCATTAAAAAGAATGAGGTCTGTATACTGACATGGAGAGACCTCTAAGACATATTGTTAATTTAAAAAATAAAATAAAAAGTCATGGAGCATTTATCATCTGATTTCTTGTAAAAAAAATTGCATGTACATTTTTATCTATGCAAATGCATAGTAAAAGGACAAGTATGTATACATAACTACTAACAATATTAGTTCCTAAAGATACGTGAGGAGATGGGGTTGGGAATGAAGAGGATCTTTGCTCTGTATACCTCTATTGTTTGAATTTTTTATGATGAGTCTTCATTCGCATATATTTTCTATAATAAAACGTAATAGTGCTCACTACAAAAATAATGAAGATTTAAAGATAAAAATAGAAAAGAAGAAAATAAAAAATACCCACGGTAAGCCCCACTACCCACACATACTCTGAGATTACCGCTGTTAAAGCCTTGATAAATATTTTTCCAGAGGCGAGAGACATTTTATGGAGGACTTTTAATTCTAAACTAAAGAGAGTGAGAGAAAGAGCACCATACAAAAAATTTACACTTAGCAGACTGCAGGCATGTCCCAGAAGATGGAGAAAAAGAGCATCATACAGAAAATTTACACTTAGCTCACAGATGGTCAGCATGCCCAAGGAGAGGGAGAGAAAGCACACCATACAAAAAATTTACACTTAGCTCAACAGACAGTGAGCATGTTTTTTGAGTAGAAAAAATAACATGATCACATGTGGTTTATTGCCTGCCTTGGTTTTATATTTCACTGTATCCCTAGTGCCTTAATACAGTGCCTAGCACGTAAAAGGAGTCCCTGAGTATCACAAAGAGTTAAGCATTTGGCTACTAACCAAAAGGTTGGTGATTCAACCCACCCAAAGCTGCCTCAAAGAAAGGCCTGACAGTCTACTTCCAAAAGGTCCCAGCCATGAAAACCCCATGGGGTGCACTTCTACTCTGCCATGCACAGGGTCTCCATGAGTCGGAAGCAACTCAACGGCAACTGATTTGGTTTTGGTTTAGCACATAAAAGCTGTCAGTAAGTATGTGTTTTAATAAACGAGTGGTGGTGATTTACTGACCACTCGGAAGCTCTTCCAGTTCCAAAACCCAAGGTGAGGAAAACATGCTAGTTGCCTGTTAGAAAACCACCAACTGTAGCTTGATAACACTGGGCAGATGTCCCTTAGTGTTACTACCTGCAGCTTGAATTAGCACCAGCAGTTTTAAATAAGTACCACTGTCTTCTCAAATCTGTAACAAGGCATGGGAAACTTTCACTAGAATAGGTAAACAGTCTGGGGTGTCATGGAAAGCCTTGTTTAAGAAAGAATACCTGTCCTTCTGATCTGTCTCTGGCCTTCTTTGTCCTTTTACAGGCCTTGTCTAACAGCAAGGAAAACTTCTCTGTACATGTAGTAGAGAATGGAATGATTTATTTGCCATGATGAGGGAGATAGATTATAAAAACCGTAGTATTTGGCCTCTTTTCTTGTGACTCTCTTCCAATCAAACAGAGGTCAAATTGAAACTTTGTTTAGTTTTGAAAATTTTATATATATATACGTAAACCAAACCAAACCCATTGCTGTCGAGTCGATTCCAACTCATAGCGACCCTATAGGACAGAGTAGAACCACCCCATAGGGTTTCCAAGGAGCGCCTCGTGGATTCGAACTGCCGACCCTTTGGTTAGCAGCCATAGCTCTTAGCCACTACACCTCCAGGGTTTCCATATATATACATACAGACACACATACATGCATACGTACACACACAGATATATATAACACATACATATGTACATACATACAAGCTACATAAATATATATAAAAGATCATTTTAATTCTACAGATAGTTGATTATCATGGAGCCTAAGATGAAGTTTCTGAATTTTTTTAAGGAAAATATTAATTTTTACTATTTGTGTTTTTCTTCTTAGTTTCTGCCACTGCCTTCTACAAAGCACAACCTGTAATTCAGTTCATGTGTGAAGTTCTTGACATTCATAACATTGATGAGCAACCAAGACCTCTGACTGATTCTCATCGGGTAAAATTCACCAAAGAGATAAAAGGTGAATTAATTAGCATTTGGAACAACTTAACTATAAAATGCATAGTTATAACAAACTTTTATTGGAATGTTTCTTTTCAATCAAAATCTATATAATATCATAAGTAAAAATGCAGACCAATTATAAAATGTTACGTTAAATTTATAACTATAACATCTTAGGTAATGTTTGAATGAAAGAAATGCTAAATAATGGAATTAGTACAATACCAGCTGAATTTTTTGTTAATACTTTCCCTTACTAGCTGAAGGGGTAAGTGTCTCGTGGGAAAATGCTTCTGTAATACTGTTAAAAGTAAGAAGCTTATTCCAAAACCATTGCTATTTCAGAACAAGAATCAGTCTTTGAACATATTCTAATATAATGACTTCCTTGTTTTTCTGAAATGATGTTTATTTATTTTATCCTTTTGAAAATTTATGGATATGGAACTAGCCTGTTTCATGGGTTACTCTAGAGCTGGAGCATAATGTATGTTATAGAGATGACTATTAATCCTGCCTATTTTACTTTGTTGCTAAAGTTTGTACCGTGGTGTTGCATCATATATACACTTAACTTACATAGATTCATCTATACATAATCTCTGAAAAAGAAAAAGAAATCATTTTAATAGCATTCTAGAAGTTATGTTTTGTATGTATTTACTCTTTATGTAAAGTACATTTCTCTACTCATTTAAATATAATGTATTGTTTTATATCCAAACCCACATGTACTGTACTTTATTAGCAATTTAAGGGATTTTTCAAGAATAATTTTATGTACAATTTTGCCTTGTTTATAACTTTAGAACCCAATCCTCATGTATGATGTGACTCCACTGTATTTAGTTTTTTATTATTTAAACATGTAAAAAAAAGTTCTCTCTAGTCATAGTGAATAGTGTAAATTCTATTTATATTAAGTGTTAGATCTTAAATAGCCAGAAGTAATTATGCTATTTTATTTTTAAGATTGTATCTATTCGTTGCAGATAATTTTCAGCTTGTGGTTTGAATGAAGCATTCAAGTTTATTCACTGACCATCTTTCAGATTCCCAAAATCAATTAGAGTAGCTGAATACATCCTGCTTGCTCCAGTAATCATTCATTCTTTGCCATTCCGTAACCAGGAGAGAGAGAGTCATTGTAATAAAACATTAAAAGGAAAGCCCGTCCTTCTTTGAAAATAAGCATCCATTTTTCTCAAGTTGCTTAAGTGCCAAAATAAGAAACTGTTATATATAACTGTTTTGCAACCATACCATTGTCCTTTCATAATCTGTATTAACTGCACAGTTAGCACTGTCTGCAGGTAGTGCATTACCAATACCATTAATATGTGATCATCTAAATGCCATGGTTTCCAGTGGAGTTGCTGCTTAGTTACCACCTCTGATATCATGAAATCACTTACATTATTTTGCGGTAACTATGCAATCAACTCATATCACCACTCTATCACAGAAAATACAAGATACAGAACAAGGATTCAACTGCTGCCCGAAGAGCATGGACTCGATCTTAACTTCAACTGCTCAGGGGCCCAAAGAAATGACTGAAAAAATGACTAGAAAGCATTATAAAGTTGATGTTATAGTGAAGGTAAAGCCAAGTTTATAGGTTAAATATTTGATTTCTTAAATCTAAAATTTTTTTCTGGTTGGCTGGAGGGTTTGGGGAGGGACCTGGGGAGAGAATTATCTAGTCCATTTTTTAAAAATTTCAGCTTTTTGCTAACCCCTGGATTTGGGCCTAATTCTTAGGTGCCTATTGTCCTAGATTTGGGGTAGAAAAACCTGGGTTGGATTTAATTGACAAACTGATGATTTTTTCCCCCCTTCAAAGTCATGAAGGCTTTTTTAAAGAGGAATTTTTAAAGTACATCGTGTATTCCTATCACAGTAATTCGAGAAAATTCAAGTTATATGTTCTGTGCTGTTTATTTGGGTTTAATTTTAGCTGGCATGAGGAATTTTATGATAGCTGTTAAGCATTGATACATAGTGTGCTATAATGAATATATTTTCTTAGTATATTAATTTTATTCCCGTCAGACTGTTTTCCTAAATGTTTAATAATAACGTGGGGATAGTTTCTTTGTCTAGTAGTTAAACAGCAGAACTGTTGGAGGAAATGTATGGTAAAAGTGCCATATGTATATAAAAATACCAATTTATTTTTGGTAAAAGCTTATTTAGTAGGCTTGCAGAACCTTATTAATAATTTTTTTAATTCAAGAGAGGACTTGAAAATAAATTGCTGAGCAGTATAAATAACAGAAATTTGTTAAAAAATTTTTTTGTTTTGTTTTTCCCCTAAATATAATTTTTTTCTGTCTTGCTTACTTCATATGTTGGTATTACCTTCTTATAAGGACTATCCATTATAGTATTTTTATTTTCTCATTCCTTTATATTATAGAAGCATAGTAAATTCTCTAATTGGTCTGCAATTTTAGTTTTGTTCATAATTACTAATAAAAAACTACTTCTTCCTGATTCAGTTAGGAATGCTTCTCACACTATAGCGGGGTAGAGAGCCCTGGTGGCACAGTGGTTAAGAGCTATGACTGCTGACCAAAAGGTCGGCAGTTTGAACCTACCAGCCACTCCTTAGAAACCCTATGGAGCTGTTCTAGTCTGTCCTATAGGGTCGCTATGAGTTGGAATTGACTCAACAGCAATGGGTTTGTTTTGTTTTGTTTATAGCAGGGTTTTTCAGTCTCAACACTGTTGACATTATGGGCTAGATAATTCTTTGTTAGAGGGAAAGGGACTGTCCTGTGCATTATAGAATACTTACCAGTATCCCTGACCTCCACCCACTAGATGCAAATAGTGTCCCCCAGTCATGACAATCAAGAGTGTCTCCAGACATTATCAAATGTCCCGTGGGGGCAAAACTGCCAGCAATTGATAACCAGTGCACTGGAGGATTCACAAATATAAAAGGGAAATAATACAAAGAGTAATAATCATAAATTCTGTCAGGGAGCTAAAAGTTGCCCTCCATCTACCACTTTTCAAACTTTCCTCTTTTGGAGTCTAGGCCAAACTTTAGAAATGGGGTTGCTGATCTGTGACCAGTAACCACTGTGTCTGTTAACTCTTTGTTAGGTAGCTCCAAGACTGCACTGTCCAATACTAGCCACATGTAGCTAATTAAATTAAAAATAAGTAAAATTATAAATTCTGTTTGTCCGTCACACCAACCAAAACCATGTGCTTAGTAACCACATGTTGCCAGTGATTACTGTGTTAGCATGAATATAGAACATTCTATCATTTCAGAAAATTTTACTGGATAGCACTGCTGAAGAAAATTGATCCCAAAGAATTTCAACCCATGGTTTAAGGCCCACTGCTTCACTTTGTAGAGCAGGCCTGGGATCTTCCAACCCCTAGGATCCACAGATAGGCTGTAGGGATCCAGGAATACCTACAGTCATAGGCTAAATTATGTATACACCCACTCCTCACTTATCAACATGGTTAGGTTCCAAAGACCAGTTCGTTATGCAAAAATGGAGGGGGACTACATCATTGCATTACTGCCAAATTACGTCATTACATAACTGGCACACCACTGAGCATCATGACCCAGCCAAGTTGATACGTAACTTCGATTCTCACAGACAGTGCAACTCTTGCCTTGCGCCTCAGTGTTCATTACTGTCAGATGTATGTCATTAATACACAAAATAGTTGGATAGTAGATTTTTTGCTGTTGTAAATGTGAACTATTGGACGAGATAGTGGATAAGTGAGGAGTAGGTGTTTGTTGCTGAGAGTTTATTTCTTTCATCAGATCTCAAAGGGGTCAGTCAACAGCAAGAGGCACTATATTATGCTTCAATTAAATTGCCATTCCAGTTCTGTTATAAGGGCCTAGGATTTTTTTCTCCCTGCTTTATAAATCTTTGAAGCACTTCCTTCTTCAGCCTTATGAAATTCTGATCTTCAACTAGTGCGTGATTACTGGCTTTTCAATGTCACATACTTAGAAGGTTATAGAATATCTTTTTTTTTTTTTTTCTTAACGTGTCCTTTTTTTTTTTTGTACTTCAGG
>NW_004443951.1:21215444-21247791 GCF_000243295.1 Trichechus manatus latirostris | reverse complement strand
GAAGGCTTACAGAACAAATAGTTTCTCATGAAACAGTAGTACACACATTGTTTTATGACATTGGTTAACAGAAGGTTATAGAATATCTTGAGAATTATTGCAACTCCCTTTTCTCCTTCCCTCTCCCAGCATAAGTATCTGAATTTATTATAAGGTTTTTTATTAATGGAATACTTTGTTTTTTAACCTACAGGCTTTACAAATTTTATTCTATGTTTTTAACATGTAGAGTTTGATAGAATAGGGAAAAGGCTTGGAGTTAGGTCTGTTGTGATTATAACCATTATTAGGAATATTATATTAAATCTTTTGTTAATATACCATTATCTGTATTACAGATTTTCTATCTGTTCAGAATTTATTTGCGGTTTTATGGTAGTGAACAGGCTTTATACATATAGATACTTTTACATGTGACAGTTTTATAACCTCAGTTTTTCTTGTTGGGAACAGGTCTGAAGGTTGAAGTGACTCATTGTGGAACAATGAGAAGGAAATATCGTGTTTGTAATGTAACAAGAAGGCCTGCCAGTCATCAAACGTAAGAAAAACTGGTGTTTGTCAGAGCAGATTTGATGTGAGACAGCTTGCTCTAGTTAGACAGTTGGGAGTTTTGCTGGCTTATAATAGGATAAGAGTTGGTAATAATATGTTTGTGTGTTTTTGTTTTTATCCCCCCAGCTTTCCTTTGCAGTTAGAAAATGGCCAAACTGTGGAGAGAACGGTTGCACAGTATTTCAGAGAAAAGTATACTCTTCAGCTGAAGTACCCGCATCTTCCCTGTCTGCAAGTGGGGCAGGAGCAGAAACATACCTATCTTCCATTAGAAGTAATGCTTTTAGGCTGCCTAATATCCTCTTAGTCATCATTCTTTTGAGGTCTTTTATGGCCTATAACCTACCTTATACTCAGTCTCCAAAATAAATGTGAGCAAGTTTAAGGTAGGTTATAAGCCATAAAAGACCCTAAAGGGTTTTTAGAATTTAATTTATTCTAAATTTTCTGTATGGAAAAAAATTCATTTGTCATATTACCATGCTAACGTAACCACTATTAGCATTTTGGTTCACTACTTTTCAGTCTTTACGTATAGTGCACATTTTACCTAATTACAGTCATACTTTTTTCGTTTACTACTTTTTTACTTAACATGATATTAAAAATAAGACGTTTAATGATACAGATTTTAAATTTTTATTTCACATGTAATTGGCACTGAGTGACAGCTAAAAAAAAAAGATACATCTAGTACAAAACTTTTTTTCATTTGTAGGTCTGTAATATTGTGGCAGGGCAACGATGTATCAAGAAGCTAACGGACAATCAGACTTCCACTATGATCAAGGCAACAGCAAGATCTGCGCCAGATAGACAAGAGGAAATTAGCCGATTGGTTAGTACTTAACCCTAGAAACAGGAATTTAAAACGTACTTGGATAAGTTAATAAAGAACCATGTCCTTACTAGACCATACCTGATTATTTCATGAACTATCAGAATTAAAAAGGATGATGGAAAGAGTCTAGCAAGGTTCTGGGGGTAGGCCTTAGTGGGTTCTGTCAGAAGGATTAGGTTCTTCTTGTATATCCCCAGGATCTTTAATTACATCCAGAAACAAATTATCTCAGAACTAATGCTTCAGTTTAGTAAACTGGAACTTTATTACCTCCCATCTAAAAGAAGACAGGAAAAGTCAAGGTATTATGACTGCCAGTAGTGAGAGGTCTTAACACTTAGTCTAGGATCGCTTAGCCCCCTATATCAGACTAGCAACTGTATGGGATGTGTAAAGGAATGAAAGGCAATTCCAACCATGTAGAGGTACCTAACAAGCCTTTTTTGTATCTTCTATGCTGTTTCATTGTTTTAAATAGTAGATGGTGGGGAAAGTTACCAATAACACTTTATAAAACTAATGGAATAAGGCAAAATATAAAATAAAAGGGTACCTGGATCTTATCTCACACTCTCCTTGAGCTGCCAAGCTGAAGAGAAGAAAAATCTAGATATATGAATATTCTCCAAAATGACTTAAAAACACTTACAAAAACAGTTTTAAAGATTGTTGGAAATAGGTTGCAGAACTGGCTCTTTAATTTTGTCAGCCAATTACAGAAGAAGGGACTTTTATTTTTTTCCTTCTACTTTTTTTTTTTTTTTTTTAATTGTACTTTAGGTGAAGGTTTACAGAACAAATAGTTTCTCATTCAACAGTCAGTACACATACTGTTTTATGACATTGGTTAATAACTCCATGACATGTCAACACTCCCCCCTCTCAACCTTGGAGGACCCTTTTTTTTTTGGTGAAAATATACATAGCCAAAGATACACCATTTCAAAAATTTCTACATGTACAATTCATTGACATTGATTACATTCTTCCTGTTGTGCTGCTATTCTCACTATCCTTTTCCAAATTATTCCATCACCATTGGCTTCAACTCACTGTCCCCTAGGCTTCCCATCAAACCTTTTGAGTTGCTGTTGTCAATTTGATCTCACATAGATAATTCTTTTTTTTGTACTTTAGATGAAGGTTTACAGAACAAAATAGTTTCTCATTAAACAGTACACATATTGCCCTATAACAGTGGTTAACAACCCCACAACATATCAACACTGTCCTTTGTCAACCTTGTCCTTCTACTTTTTCTAAGAATTAATGAAAGTTATTGCAAGACATTTAATCAGAAAAATACAATTTAGTTCTCATCCAAGATTTTTCTCTGATTCTACTAATGCAAGATTTTAAAAGCTTTCCCAAAACCTTTAAGAGACCAGAACCTCTCCCTAGGAATAAACCCAACAAGGGATGTAAAAAATCCGAGAAGCTGGACTATATGAAGAAGAACATGGCATCAGGATTGGAGGAAGACTCGTTAACAACCTGCGATATGCAGGTGACACAACCTTGCTTGTCAAAAGTGAAGAGGACCAGAAGCACTTACTGATGAAGATCAAAGATTACAGCCTTCAGTATGGATCGCACCTCAACATAAAGAAAACAAAAATCCTCACAACTGAACTAAAAGCAGCATCATGATAAATGGAGAAGAGATTGAAGTTGTCAAGGATTTCATTTCACTTGGATCCACAATCAATGCCCATGAGAACAGTGGTCAGGAAATCAAACGAGGTGTTGCATTGGACAAATCTGCTGCAAAAGACCTCATCAAAGTGTTGAAAAGCAAAGATGTCACTTTGAGGACTAAGGTGCAGCTTACCCAAGCCATGGCATTTTCAGTCACCTCATATGCACGGGAAAGCTGGACAATGAATAAGGAAGACCAAAGAAAAATTGACACATTTGAATTGTGATGTTGGCAAAGAATATTGAATACACCATGGACTGCCAGAACAACAAACACATCTGTCTTGGAAGAAGTACAGCCAGAATGCTCCTAAGAAGCAAGGATGGAGAATCTTCATGTCACATATTTTGGACATCTTATCAGGAAGGATCAGTACCTGGAGAAGCACATCATGCTTGGTAAAGTAGAGGGTCAGCGAAAAAGAGGAAGACTGTCAACGAGATGGGTCAACACAGTAGCTGCAACAATGGGCTCAAGCATAACAATGATTGTGAGAATGGCGAAGGACCAGACAGTGTTTCGTTCTGTTGTACATGGGGTCACTATGAGTCGGAACTGACTTGAAGGCACCTAACCACAGCAACAGGGATGTAAAAGAATTATACAAGGAAAACTATAAAACACTACTGAACGAAACTAAAAGGGATCTACATAAATGGAAAACATTCCATGCTCATGGTTTGGAAGACTTAACATTGTGGAAATGTCAATACTGCCAAAAGTGATCTATAGATACAATACAGTCCCAATGAAATGAAATGGGAAAACTGATCTCTAACTTTATATGGAAAGGAAACGGGCCCCAAATAGCTAAAGCAATATTAAAGAACAAAAAAGTTGGAGTCCTCACAACTTCCCAGTCTTAAAACTTACTGTACAGCTAAGGTAATCAAAACAGCCTGGTACTGGTTCAGTGACAGACACTTAGACCAATGGAAAAGAATTGAGAAGCCGGAAGTAAATCCATCCATCTTCAGGCAGCTGATCTTCGACAAAGGGTCAAAGTCCATTCAATGGGGAAGAAACAGACTCTTTAAAAAATGGCTGTGGCAAAACTGGATATCCATTTGCAGGAAAATGAAACAGGAACCATACCTTACAGTGTGCACAAAAACTAAATCAAACTGGATCAAAGACCTAAATGTTAAAGCTGAAACTATAACGTTCCTGGAAGACAACATAAGGACAAAACTAGGGGACCTAATTTTTGGCATAAATAGCCCGTGAAACACAACTAAAAATACATGATTGAATGACAGAAGATAAATTAGATAACTGGACCTCCTAAAAATTAAATACTTATGCTTATCAAAAGACTTCACCAAAAGAATAAAAAGAGGACCTACAGACTGAGAAAAAAATTTTGGCTATGATATAACTGACAAAGGTCTAATCTCTAAAATCTGTAGGAGGAGGCGGAGCCAACATGGCACTATAGACAGAAGCACCACGCCGTCCCTCCACAGCAAAGACCCAAAAAACTAAGCAAAACTTCAGTCCTGGAACCCTAAGCATCAAATGAAGAGATAAATGAACTCAACCAAACACTGAATGGAATAAGAAACTGACAGAGAACAGAGGGTGAGGAGAGTTACCAGTGGAGGTCCCTTATCAGCTAACACAGCATGGATCCACCATCTTGGACTCCTGTTAGAGATAGGCGGACAGGGAGTACAGGAAAGCTGATTCACGGAGTTCGCAGCAGGAGCTAGAACACCCAGTAACCGGCGATACACACTTTCCCACCCTTCACCCTACCTCCCCCTGCTTGGCCTTTGTGGCTTCCTGGCGGGCCAATTCACTGCTTCCCAGAGGGTGGTCTGCTGCTTCCCAGTGGGTCACGACCACAGCATGAGAAGCACGGGCTTCGTGCTGTGCGGATTTGCCCCGCCCACACCAGCTGGCTTCTTCAGTGCCATTTCATTGTTGCTGGTGTTGCTTTTTTTGGCTTCTCTTAGTTTCTTCTCTGCCTCTCATCTCCTCCCCCTCCTTTCTCTCGAACATCTGACTCTGTATGCCATCTTTGGTTCTTCTTGACAGGCTGTGAAGCACTACTCAGCTGGGGAACTGCCTTCCCAGTCCATGCCGCCACGCTAGTGGGATCCCTGGGGGCTTTTTTCTTCTTTTTGTTTGTTTGTTTTCTCATTCTTTTTTCCTTTTTATTTATTTTTTTCATTTTCAGTTTCTAGTCTCTTTTCTACTTAGTTTCTTTTCCTGTCTCCTGAATACCTGGCGCTGTGTATTATCTCCACCCCTTCTGGCCAGGCTGTACTGTGCGGCTTGGGAACCACTTCCCCGGTCTACACAGCTGTGCCAGTGGCATCCCTGGAGGCTTTTTTTGCCTTTTAATTTTTTTTTATTTTCTTTTTTTTCTTTTTGTTTTTCTTCATTTCTCAGTTTCTCATCTCTCCAATCCAATGGCACGTCCCACAACACTTTTTTTTTGGCTCCTATTTCTCTCTCGTCTCTCTCTTCTTTCCCATACCCAACCTAGCTCCACACATCACAACCTCACCCTCCTCCTCCCTCCTGCCTGTCTGCATCATGTGCTGAACATTGCCCTCCTGAGCAGCACAGGCATGGCCTACCGGAACCTGCCCTGCACTGACCCCCAGCTCGCTTTGTCAACCCCGGTATGTGCCACAAACAACCCATCCCAGCCCATCCACTCTGGCTGGACCTGCCCTTTGGAGAAGGAGGGGAAAAATACCATGTCCACAGACAAGCAAACAACAAAGAATGCACAGCCTGCCTACACAGAAATAACCAAATAAAAGAAAAAAGGATGAAACAAACAAATCTACAATCAATAAATGAAGAAATTAACTACTGAATATCCCAAAGACAGCAGACAATATCAAAACATATAAAAAAGCAGGATAGTTCCAGTAGACATCCAAAATAAAACACCAGATGACTTTCCAGTAGAAGAAAAGTCACTAGAACTACCTGATAGGGATTTCAAATCTCTAATATTCAGAGCTATCCAAGCGTTGAAGAAAAGCAGACAAAAATGAGGGAAAAAATAGGCAAATTCATGGAAAAGATGACAAATTCATGGAAAATATAGACAAAAAAAGGAATTCAGAAAAATAATACAGGAACAAAATGCAAAAATAAATTCACAACTAGAAATCATATGGAAACAACAATTAGAAATCCAAAACATAAACAAGAAGATTTCAGAAATGGACAGTGTCATAGAAGGACTGAGGAGCAGGTTTGAAACAATGGAAGATAGGATCAGTGAAATTGAAGACAAACTCTTTAACTCTTGTTTGAGTTAAAATCAGAAAAAAGAATGAAGAAAAATGAAGAAACCCTGAGAATTATTTGGGATACAATCAAAAGCAAAAATTTGTGAGTGATCAGAGTTCTAGAACGGGGGAGAAAATGGAAAACAGGGAGAGGATCAGAAGAATTGCTGACAGAAAACTTCCCTAATATCATCAAAGATGAAAAGCTGACCATCTAAGAAGCTCAACGAACCCTATGTAGGATAGACCCCAGAAGAAAATCGCCAAGGCATGTCATAATCACTCGCTAAAATGAAAGACAAAGAATCCTGAGAGCAGCTCAAGAAAAACGAAGTCACATACAGAGGGGAAACAGTAAGACTAAGTTCTGATTACTCAGCAGAAACCATGCACACAACAAGGCAATGGGATGACACATATAAAACCTTGAAAGAAAAAAATTACCAACAAGAATAGTATATCCTGCAAAACTCTCATTCAGATATGATGGTAAAATTAGGTCATTTCCAGATAAGCAGAAATCAAGGGACTATGTCAAAACCAACTAAACTTAAAAGAATTATTAAAGGGAATCCTTTGGTTTGAGAACAAACATCATCAGATGACAGCTTGAATCTAGGACACAAAATCGCACTAGCCAGAAACCAGCCTAGGAAATGAACTTTCAAGGACTATTCATAACCTAAAGATTTACTACAGGGAACCAGAGAGGTAATCTGCAAATGACAACAACGTCAGAACAATAAAAGAGGGAATAAACAGTGTAGATAGAGAACTTTCTAATGGAGAGGTAGGCAAGGCAATTAGACTGGTTCAAACCTAGAAAAGTAAGGGTAAATTTCAAGGTAACCACAAAGAAAGTTAACAAACCTACTCATCAAAATAAAGAAGAAAACATAAAGTCCCAGTAAAGAAAATCTGCAGAAACAAAAGAAAAAAAATCCACAAACAAAAGGAATTCAACACAGAAAAGTAAGAGGAACAAAGAGATTGTCAGCACCACAAAAAAAACTCTACAAAACAACAGCAATAAACTCACACCTATCAGTAGTTACACTGAATGTAAATGGCCTAAATGTACCCATAAAGAAACAGAAAGTGACAGAATGGATTAAAAAAACAGGATCCATCAATATGCTGTCTACAAGAGACACACCTTAGAAACAAAGACATAAATTTATTAAAAATCAAAGGATGGAAAAAATATATCAAGCCAATAGCCATCAAAAAAGAGCAGGAGTGGCAGTACTAATCTCAGATAAAACAGACTTTAAAACAAAATCCACCATAAAAGACAAGGGCACTATATCATGATTAAAGGGATGATCCAGCATGAAGACATAACCATAGTAAATATCTACATACCCAGTGACAGGGCTCCAAAATACATAAACTGTAACAGCACTGAAAAGAGAAATTGACAGTTCCACTATAGTAGCAGGAGACTTCAACACACCACTCTTCTTAAAGGACAGAACATCTAGAAAGAAACTCAACAAAGATACAGAAGATGTAAAGACCACTGTCATGGATTGCATTATGTCCTCCAAAAAATGTATGTATCAGTTTGGCTGGACCATGATTCCCAGTATTGTGTGGTTGTCCTCCATTTTGTGATTATAATTTTATGTTAAAGAGGATTAGGGTGGGATTGTAACACCCTTACTAAGGTCACATCCCTGATCCAATGTAAAGGGAGTTTCCCTGGGGTGTGGCCTATACCACCTTTTATCTTACAAGAGGTAAAATGAAAGGGAAGCAAGCAGAGAGTTGGGGACCTCATATCACCAAGAAAGCAGTGCCGGGAGCAGAGCGCGTCCTTTAGACCCAGGGTTCCTGCTCAGAGAAGCTCCTAGTCCAGGAGAGGATTGATGAGAAGGACCTTCCTCCAGAGCCGACAGAGAGCCTTGCCCTGGAGCTGACGCCCTGAATTTGGCCTTCTAGCCTACTAGAGTATAAGAAAATAAATTTCTCTTTGTTAAAGCCATCCACTTGGGGTATTTCTGTTATAGCAGCACTAGATGGCTAAGACAGCCACAGTCAGCCAACTTGAACTCATAGACATATATGGAACACTCCACTCAACAGCTGCAAAGTACACATTCTTTTCCAGTGCGCATGGAACATTCTCCAGAATAGACCACATCTTAGTGCGCAAAGCAACCGTCGACAAAATGCAAAACAGTGAGATAATACAGAGTAATCTTCTCTGATCACAGTGCCATCAAAGTAGAAATTAACAACAGGAAGAGCAAGGAAAAAATAAATAAATTACATGGAAACTAAATAACTCCCTGCTTAAAAACCACTGGGTAATAGAAGAAATCAAGGATGGAATCAAAAAATTCCTAGAATCAAATGAGAATGAAAACACATCATACCAAAACCTTTGGGACAAAGCAAAGGCAATCCTCAGGGGTCAATTTATAGCAATAGATTCACACATCAAAACAGAAGAAAGGGACAAAATCAAAACATAAGCTACATAATTCGAACAAACAGAGAACAGCAGAAGAAGCCTACAGCTACCAGAAGAAAGGAAATAATAAAGATCAGAGCAGAAATAAATGAAGTAAAGAATAGAAAAACAATAGAAAGAATCAACAAAACCAAAAGTTGGTTCTTTGAAAGGGTTAACAAAATCGACAAACTACTAGCCAAATTGACAAAAGAAAAACAAGAGAGGATGCAAATAACCCAAATAAGAAATGAAATGGATATTACAACAGACCCAACTGAAATAAAAAGGATCATAACAGAGTATTATGAAAAACTATACCCCAACAGATTTGAAAGTCTAGAGGAAATGGACAAATTTCTAGGAACACACTACCTACCCAAACTATCACAAATTGATGTTGAAAATCTGAACAGACCCATATCAAGAGAAGACACTGAAAAGGTAATAAAAAAAACCTCCCAACAAAAAATAGACCTGGTTCAGATGGCTTCACTGGTGAATTCTACCAAACATTCAGAGAAGAGCTTACACAAGTACTACTCAAACTATTTCAGAACATAGAAAAGGAAGGGGTACTTGCAAATTCATTCTGTGAAGCCAGCATAACTGTGATACCAAAACCAGGCAAAGACACCACAAAAAAAGAAAATTACAGACCAATATCTCTCATGAACATAGATGCAAAAATTCTCAACAAAATTCTAGCCAACAGAATTCAGCATCATATAAAAAAAAATACACCATGACCAAGTAGGATTCATACCAGGTATGCAAAGATGCTTCAACATAAGAAAGTTAATCAATGTAATCAACCACATAAATAAAAGGAAAGAAAAGAATCACATGATCATCTTAATTGACGCAGAAAAGGCATTCCACAAAGTCCAATGCCCATTGCTGATAAAACTCTTGATAAAATAGGTATAGAACCGAAATTCCTCAACATAATGAAGGGCATCTATACAAAACCAACAACTAAAATCATTCTCAATGGAGAGAGACTGAAAACATTTCCCTTGAGACAAGACAAGGATGCCCTTTATCACCACTCCTATTTAACATTGTGCTGGAAGTCCTAGCTAGAGCAGTAAGGCAAGAAAAAGAAATAAAGGACATCCAAATTCGTAATGAAGAAGTAAAATTGTCTTTATTTGCAGATGATATGATACTGTATATAGACAACCCAAAAGACTCCACAAGAAAACTACTGGAACTAATAGAAGGATTCAGCAGGGTAGAAGGGTACAAGATAAACATACAAAAAATCCTTTGGATTCTTATACAGCAATAAAGAGAACAACAAAAAGGAAATCAAGAAAACAATATCATTTATAATAGCCTCTAAAAAAATAAGATACTTAGGAGTAAATCTAACCAGGGATGTAAAAGACCTATATAAAGAAAACTACAAAACACCACTGCAAGAAACCCAAAGAAATCTACATAAATGGAAAAACATAACCACGCTCATGGATAGGTAGACTCAACATTGTGAAAATGACAGTTCTACCCAAAGCAGTCTACAAATACAATGCAATCCCGATCTAAATGCCAACAACATTCTTTAAAGAGATGGAAAAAACAACCATTAACTTTATATGGAAAGGGAAGAGTCCACAGATAACTAAAGCACTACTGAAAAAGAATAAAGTAGGAGGACTCTCACTACCCAACCTCAGAACCTACGCTACAACTACAGCAGTCAAAACACCCTGGTACTGGTACAACGACAGATACATTGACCAGTGGAACAGAATCGAGAACCCAGATGTAAATGCATCTACCTACAGTCACCTGATCTTCGACAAGGGCCCGAAGTCCATCAGATAGGGAAAAGACAGTCTTTTTAACAAATGGTGCTGGCAAAACTGGATGTCCACCTGCGTAAAAGTGGAATAGGACCAATACCTCACACCATACACAAAAAGTAATTCAAAATGGATCAAAGAGCTAAATATAAAACAAAAAACTATAAAGACCATAGAAGAAAAAATAGATCAACATTAGAGACCCTAATACATGGCATTAACAGGATGCAAACCATAACTAACAACATACAAGCTTCAGAAGATAAGCTAAGTAACTGGGATCTTCTAAAAATTGAACACTTATACTCATCAAAAGACTTCACCAAAAGAGTAGAAAGAGAACCTACAGACTGGGGGAGAAAATTGGCTATTACAAATCCGACAAAAGCCTAATCTCTAAAATCTACAGGAAAATCCAACACCTCTACAACAAAAAGATAAATAATCCTAATAAAAAATGGGCAAAGGAAATAGACACTTCACCAAAGAAGACATTCAAGTGGCTAACAGACACATGAAGAAATGCTTGCGATCACTAGCCATTAAAGAAATGCAAATCAGAACCACGGGAGATAACATCACACCCCAGCATTACTGGCACGAATCAAAAAAACAGAAAATAACGAATGTTGGAGAGTCTGCAGGGAGATTGGAACTCTTATGCACTGCTGATGGGAATGCAAAATGGTACAACCATTTTGGAAAACGATATGGCACTTCCTGAGAAAGCTAGGAATAGAAATATGATCCAGCAATCCCACTCTTAGGAATATATCCTAGAGAAATAAGAGCCGTCACACGGATAGACATACGCACACTTCTGTTCATTGCAGCATTGTTCACAATCGCAAAAAGATGGAAACAACCTAGATGCCCATAAACAGAGGAGTGAATAAACAAACTATGATACATGCACACAATGCAGTACGATGCAATGATAAAGAACAATGGTGAATTTGCAAAGCATCTCACAACATGGATGAATCCGGAGGGCGTTATGCTAAGTGAAATAAGTCAATCAAAAAAGGACAAATATTGTATGAGACCACTACTATAAAAACTCATGAATAGGTTTACACACAGAAAGAAAAAATCTTTGATGGTTACGAGAGAGGGGAGGGGTAGAGGTGGAAAAACACTAAATAGACAATAGATAAGTGGTAACTTTGGTGAAGAGTAAGACAGTACACAATACTGGGGAAGCCAGCACAGCTTGTTCAGGATAAGGTCATGGAAGCTCCATGGACAAATCCAAACTCCCTGAGGGACCGAATTACTGGGCTGAGGGCAGTGGGGACCATGATCTCAGGGAACATCTACATCAATTGGCTTAACATAGTTTATAAAGAAAATGTTCTACATTCTCCTTTGGTGAGTAGCATCTGGGGTCTTAAAAGCCTGTGAGCAGCCATCTAAGATACTCCACTGGTCTCACCCCTTCAGGAGCAAGGGAAAATGAAGAAAACTAAAGACACAAGGGAAGGATTAGTCCAGAGTACTAATAGACCACAACTACCACATCCTCCACCAGACTGAGTCCAGTACAACTAGATGGTGCCTGGCTACCACTGCTGACTGCTCTGACAGGGATCACAGTAGAGAGTCCCAGACAGAGCTGGAGAAAAATGTAGAACAAAATTCTAACTCAAAGACTAGACATACTGGCCTGACAGAGACTGGAGAAACCCCGAGAGTATGGCCCCCAAACACCCTTTTAGCTCAGTGATGAAGTCACTACTGAGATTCACCTTTTAGCCAAAGATTAGACAGGATAAAATGAGACTAAAGGTGCATACCAGCCCAGGGGCAAGAAATAGAAGATAGGAGGGGACAGGAATGCCGGCAATAGGGAACCCAAAGTCGAGAAGGGAGAGTATTGACATGTCATGGGGTTGTTAACCAGTGTCATAAAACAATATGTTTACTAACTGTTACGAGAAGCTAGTTCTGTAAACCTTCATCTAAAGTACAATAAAAAAATCTATAGGAAAATCCAACACCTCTACACAAAAAGACAAGTAATCCAATTAAAAAATGAGCAAAGGATATGAACAGACACTTCACCAAAGAAGACATTTCAGGTAGCTAGCAGACACATGAGAAAATGCCCATGATCACTAGCCATTAGAGAAATGCAAATCAAAGGCACAATGAGATACCTTCTCACCCTGACATTACTGGCACCAGTCAAAAAAACAGAAAATAACAAATATTGGAGCAGCTGCAGGGAGATTAGAACTCTTATACACTGCTGGCGGGAATGCAAAATGGTACAACCATTTTGGAAAACAATATTGCGGTTCCTTAAAATACTAGAAATAGAAATAGCATAGGATCCAGCAGTCCCACTCCTAGGAATATATCCTAGAGAAATAAGAGCTGTCACATGAATAGACATGTGCACATCCGTGTTCATTGCAGCATTGTTCACAATAGCAAAAAGACGGAAACAACCTAATGCCCATCAACAGATGAATGGATAAACAAACTATGGTACATACACACAGTGGAATACTCTGCAACCATAAAGAACAATGATGAATTTGCAAAACATCTCACAACATGGATGAATCTGGAGGGTATTATGCTCAGTGAAATAAGTCAGTCGCAAAAGGACAAATACTATATGAGAACACTGTTATAAAAACTCATGAAAGGGTTTACCCATAGAAAGAAACAATCTTTAACGGTTACAAGGGAGGGGAGGAGTGGGGAAAGAAAAACACTAGCTGGACAGTAGGTAAGTGGTGACTTAGGTGAAGCCTAAAGACAGTACACAGCGCTGGGGAACTCAGCACAGCTTGACTAAGGCAAAGTCATAGAAGCTTCATAGACACATCCAGACTCCCTGAGGGACCCAGTTACTGGGCTGAGGGCTAGGAGCCATGGTCTCAGAGGACGTCTCAGTTGGCATAACATAGTTTATTAAAAAAAAAAAGTTCTAAACCCTACTTTGGTGAGTAGCGTCTGGGGTCTTAAAAGCTTGTGAATAGCCATCTAAGATAACATCTACTGGTACCACCCCGTCTGGAGCAAGGGAGAATGAAGAAAACCATAGACACAAGGTAAAGATTAGTCCAAAGGACTAATGGACCACAACTACCACAGCTTCCACCAAACTGAGTCCAGTACAACTAGATGGTGCCCGGCTACCTCCACTGACTGCTCTGACAGGGATTACAATAGCAGCTCCTGGACAGAGCAGGAGAAAAATGTAGAAGAAAATTCAAACTCACAAAAAAAGACTAGACTTACTAATCTGACAGAGACTGGCTAAACCCCAAGAGTATGGCCCCTGAACACCTTTTTAACTCAGTACTGAAGTCACTCTTGAGGTTCACCCTTCAGCCAAAGAGAGAACGTACAGGCTGGGAAAAAAATCTTTGGCAACGACATACCTGACAAGGATCTCATCTCTAAAATATATAGAAAACTTCAACAATAAAAAGACAAACAGTCGAATCAAAAAAAGGGCAAAGGACATGAACATACACTTCACCAAAGAGGACATTCAGGCAGGCAACAAATACGTGAAAAGATGCTCACGACCTTTAGCCGTTAGAGAGATGCAAATCAAAACCACAATGTTTTACCGTCTCACCCATTCAAAAATGGCAGTGATCAAAAAAACAAAACAACAAATGCTGGTGAGGTTATGGTGAGATTGGAACTCTTACACATTGCTGATGGGATTGTAAAATGGTACAACCACTATGGAAAACGGTACGGCACTTCCTCAAAAAGCTAGAAATAGAAATACCTTATGCTCTAGCAATCCTACTCCTAGGAATATATCCTAGAGAAATAAGAGCCGTCACACGAATAGACATATGCACACTCATGTTCATTGCAGCATTATTCATAATAGCAGAAAGATGGAAACAACCTAAGTGCCTATCAACAGATGAATGCATAAACAAATTGTGGTACATACATACAGTGGAATAGTACGCAACTATAAAGGATAATGAGGAGCCTGCGAAACATAATGTGGATGAATCTGGTGGACATCATGCTGAGTGAAGTCACAAAAATCACGAAAGGACAAATACTGTATGGTCCTACTATTATAAAAAGTCTAGAGTAGATATACACACAGAAAGCAACGTTCTTTAATGGTTACCAGGGATGGGAGGGAGAGGGAAGAGGAATCACTTTCTAGATAGTAGACACTTGTTATTTTTGGTGATGGGAAAGGAATACCAAATATGAGTGAAGTCAGCCCAACTTGACCAAGGTAAATGAAGACACAAACTAGTACACAAGAAACGGGGACATTTTTGGTAAATGCTATAACATAACACAATTTTGCAACAACCAAAAAATATGTGTGTGGTTACATAAGTAGATATGTATGCATATATGTGTATAGGAAGGCATATGCGAGTAAATGCATGTGCATGTCTAGGTGTATCTGTAGGCATATGTGTATACACGTTTGGTGTGTGCTGCATGTATATCCATATGTATAAGAAAGCACATAGGCACAGTTATGGAGTCTTCCTAGACATATCCAAATAACTCACGGAATTGGTTTACTGGGTTAATTGGCTTAGGACCTTAGTCTTGGGGGACAACTTAGTTAATTGGTATAACATAGTTCATAAAGCTAATGTTCCACATCCTAATTTGGTAAGTAGCCTCTGCAGTCTGTAAAGCTTTTGAGCGGCCGTCTAAGATACAGTTATTGGTCTGTACTCATATAGAGCAGAAGAGAGTAAAGGAAAACAAAGGCTCAAAGAATAAAACTAGTCCATAGGACTAATAGCCCACAAGAACCACGATCTCTTCTAACCTGAGACCAGAAAAACTAGATGGTGCCTGACTCCCACTACCAACCTTTATGACCAGGGACACAATAGAAGGTTCTGGATAGAATGAGAGATAAATATAGAGCAAAATTCAATTTCCTGAAAAAGGCCAGACCTATAGGACGAATAGAGGCTATAAGAACCCCTGAGAACATTGCCTAAAGATACCTTTTGAACTTGGAACTGAAGCTATTTCTGGAGGTCACCTTTCAGCCAAATAATAGATTGGCTTATAAAATAAACAGTATAGCCCGTGAGTAATGTGCTCCCTTCAGCAATCGAATATATGAGACAAAACCGTCAGCATTTACCAAAAGCAAAGATGAGAAGGCAAGGAGGGGAAGAGAAGCTAGATCGGTGGAAATAGAACAAACAAAGTGGAAATAAGGACAATGCTGATACATTGTGAAAATTATAACCAATGGCACAGAACAATTTGTGTAAAAATTATTAAATGGGAACTTAATTTGCTGTGTAAACTTTCACCTAAACATAATAAAGTATTTTTAAAAAAGAGACTAGAACCTCTCACTATCTCTAGTCTATAAAATCATAGTAACAATTATTATAGCTTAATTGTTCAGTAAGACAATATTATATAGTCATTAAAAGCACAGGCTTTGGAGTCTAACAGTCCTGGGTTCAAAGTTTATCTTCTCTACTTAATGCTACTATTATTGTTTTATTATAATTAGAGCATCTAGAAGTGCAGTGATTGAGAGTAGGAAATCTAGAATCAGAACATACATGGTTTCAGATTCTATGTCACTTGCTTAATTGTGGTTTTAGGCAAATCGTTTAACTTAAGTTTTATCCTCTGTAAAATAAAGATTATAAAAGACCTACCTCATGAGGTTATTATGAAAATTAATTGTAACGCTCTTAGCACCAAGCACATCACACAGTAAGTCTTGATGAATAGTAGTTGTTAAAGTTGTAACCTTACTGTGCACTAACACACCAAAAATGAATGGCACTTAAAAGTGAATGAAAAAATTGATTAGTACCTAATACAGAAAATGACTTTCCTACTTATTGTGGGGAGATTTTTTTTTTACATATTTAGATTATATAGGTTTTAAAAAATGGATTGTTACTCAAAGAATTGAGCAGTACCATCTTTTAAAAAACAACCTATGTGATATTCACCCTGAAAACAAGCAAATATGTATGGAAAAACATGGTTACTATAGCATACTGTAAACATGAGTAATACTCTGAGATCCAAGTCTATACTGAATTATAATAAATCCTTCATCTTTGATTTTATGTATGGATATATTATGTAAAAATTATAAACTAACTTATAGTGGCTTTCTTATCTGTCTCAAGTATATCACATTAAGTAAATTTTATAATACGGCACTACTTATCTGAAAATGCTGAAGTAAATTTTATTTAAATTGTAAATCAAGTAATTAGGGAGGAAAGTTTTAGGATTATCAGTGGGTGTATGGCAGTATTTGCTATCAAACTCTATGTAAAATAATCCTTTAATTGTATATGTCTGGATCCTCTATAATCAGGGATTCTTAACCTTTTTTAGATCAGGTATTTCTTTGAGAATCTATTGTAATCTACAAACCACCCTCCCAAAACATACTAGGTTGAATCATGTAAAATTAACATTTTTATGGATCAAAAACAATGAAAATTTCTTAGGATTTAACCTAATACATTCATTTAAATTGTGTATAAATTATCAGAGAGTTCACAGACTTCTTGGAGTTCATTCATAACCCCTGGTTCCAAAGTTAAGAGTCTCTTCTCTACAGCTGGACATCGTTAACAAGACCTATTACAAAACATGTTGTTGACACAATGAGGGAAAATAAATAGAAAGTTCTAATGAGTAGAACAGGATTTCTGTAATTTTGAGAATAACTATACAAACTTTTTCTGTGGTTAGGTAAGAAGTGCAAATTATGAAACAGATCCATTTGTTCAGGAGTTTCAATTTAAAGTTCGGGACGAAATGGCGCACGTAACCGGACGTGTACTTCCAGCACCTATGCTACAGTATGGAGGACGGGTAAAAACTCTTGATAGTTTCTTAATCTTACACATGAAGTTTCTAAGGAGAGAAGAGTCTCCTAGCTAAGTCGGGAATTTAGAAAGTGTTTTATTGTTCCAATAAAATTTTTGTTGTTGTTTTAAGGTGGGTGTCTTTGCTTGAGTTTAGTAGAATTTTTATTTTTTTATGAGTAAAGTATAAATAATATTGTCATAGAATAGTCTTACCATGTAGAATATCAGAAATCAGTAATTTGAAGTTCCTTTTTCCAGCTCATTGTAATAAATTGTATGTTAAGTTTTTGTCCTCTTTTGCCTTGTTATTTCTCTTTCTCTTTTTTCTGTAGAATCGGACAGTAGCAACACCAAGCCATGGAGTATGGGACATGCGAGGGAAACAATTCCACACAGGAGTTGAAATCAAAATGTGGGCTATAGCTTGTTTTGCTACACAGAGGCAGTGCAGAGAAGAAATACTGAAGTAAGGCATGCCATTACTTTGGCTTTGAGACCTTTTTGTATTTAGATTTGTATTTCATTTCTAAATTAGTCAGCTAATGTTCTATCCAGTGTTTGCTCAATATGGAGAATGTTTAATCACTGAACCTTTAAATATGTTTGTAAATAGTTGATGAAGATGCCTAAATTGTTTAGTCATAGTAAAGTCATTAGTTTATTCTTCTAGACATCCTAATAGACTGTCTTAGTTTCCTAGAGTTGCCTTAACAGATTACTACAAACTGGGTGGCTTAAAATAACAAATTTATTCTCTCCCAGATCTGGAGGCCAGAAGTCTGAAATCAGGGTGTCGTCAGGGTTGCGCTCTACCCAGAGGTTCTGGAGGAGGATCCTTTCTTATCTCTTTCAGCTCTGGTAGCCCCAGGCATTCCTTAGTTGGGAAACATAACTTTAATCTGTGCCTCCATCTTCACATGGCTATCTGTCTTCCCTCTGTGTAGGTCTTTGTGTCTCTTCTCTTTCCATAAGGATACCAGTCATATTGGATTAGGGCCCACCCTACCCTAGAATGACCTCATATTAACTAATTGTATCTGCAAAGGCCCTATTCCCAAATAAGGTCACATTGACAAATCGGGGGGCGGGGATGGTTAAGACTTCACTTCATCATTTTGGGGACACGATTCAACCCATAACAGGCTTGTGTGGTAGCAGCAGCATCATTGGCTTTCGATGGCAGGTTGGTTAGGTTTAATTCCCAGCTTTGCTACTTCTAACTGTATTGTCATGGATAATTTATTTAATCTCATTATGCTTAGTTTTCACCTTTGTAAAAGAAAGACTACAGGTAGTCCCCAACTTACTACAGATTCGAGTTATGACAAATGCACTTAGGACCGTTGGCTTTTTTTTTTTTTTTTTTTTAACTACACACAATGTTGCAGCATGTAATTTGCTGATGTTATCATTCTCAGATGTTCACTTGCAGATGTTTATATGTAATGTTTCCAACCCCCAAAGACAGAATTAGGATCGAATTTATGAAGATACTGATAATAAAAGGCAATAATAACGAAAACTAAAGAAAAAAAAAAGATGTATTTGACTTAAGTCAGAACCTACTTACCGTGGAGTCAAACAGAATCCTGTCATAAGTCAAGTACTACCTGTAGTACGTACCTAAAGGGTGAAAATTAAATAAGATTATAAGTGTAAGGTGCTTGGTGCATAAAGTGAGCAGTCAATTGATGGTAGCTTTTATTTTCTTTTAATACTTCTGTGCATACCTTCTTAGCAGCAGCTGCCACTGAGCGTCACTTTTCTTAAATTTAATAGTCATGGAACAAGAAAGATACCTCAGCATACAGTAGTGCTACTGCCCTTCCCCATTAGGCGTCTTCATTCTGACCACCCTAACCTACTCCTGTGATCGAAAGCCTAGTGGGAAATAAAATATAGCTTCTCCTGAGAAAGAAATGGGGGGACCTCTGCTGCTCGGTTTTTTTTTTTTGTTGTTGTTGTTGTTGTTATAGCTTTTATTCTATTACAGTAGAAAACAAAACTTAAAGTATGACTTAGACTTTGAGTTTGAGGCTGTATGTTCTTAGTGTTTATTTACCTGTGTTTCCTTTCTTTGCTTCCATGTCAGAGCAAGAGATGTTCTTCTGTTCTTCTTCCACTCCAAAGATAATTCTACCATTTTGCCCATTTCCTCCAAGCCCATTCCAGGCAAATTCCTTTATCTGTGCTGTTTATCACATCGCTTCCAATCTCTTCCAGGACCTTTAATCATAAATTTTTTCTCATTTCTTCAACATATTTCTCTCAACTGGTTTGATCATAGTTAAAAACATGCTTGGTTCGCCCATTAGAAAATAAAGCAAAGAAAGTATTTCTCTTAATTCTAAGTTCCTTTACAACTACTGTGCTGTCTCTCCTTATTTCTCAATTGAGATTTTTTTTTAATTGTTGTAATTAAATGAAGTTTACATTCCAAGTTAGTCTCCCATACAAAAAAAATTTTTTTAACATACATTGTTATGAGACCCCAGCCGCTCACCCCATTCTGCGACAGCACACTCCTCCCCTCCGCCCCTGATTCCCCATGAACATTCAGCCAGCTCCTAACTCTCTGCCTTCCCATCTCACCTCTGGACAGAAGCTGCCCCTTTGGTCTCTTGTATCTACTTGACTAAGAGGCGCATTCTTCATGAGTATCACTTTATGTCCCACAGTCCAGTCCAATCCCTGTCTGAAGAGTTGGCCTCAGAAATTGTTTTAGATCTGGGATGATAGAGAGTCCAGGCGCCATGCTTTCCAGGGCGCCTCCAGTCTCAGTCAGACCATTAAGTCTGGTCTTCTTACTAGAATTTGAGTTCTGCATCCCATCACTCTACTGTTCCATCAGGGACCCTCTGTTATGTTCCCTGTCAGGACGTTCATTGGTGGTAGCCAGGCACCATCTAGTTCTTCAGGTCTCAGGCTCGTGAAGTCTCTGGTTTATGTGGCCCATTCTGTCTCTTGGGCTAGTACTTTCCTTGTGTCTTTGGTGTTCTTCGTTCTCCTTTACTCCAAGTGGTTGGGACCAATTGATGCATCTTAGATGGCCACTTGCAAGCTTTTAAGACCCCAGACGCCACTCACCAAAGTAGGATGCAGAACATTTTCTTACTAAGCTTTGTTATGCCAGTTGGCATAGATGTCTCCTGAAAGCATGGTCCCCAGACCTCCCATCCCTGCTTACTCTGTCTCTCAAAGTATTTGATTGTATTGAGGAAACTTCTTAGCTTTGGTTTAGTCCAGTTGTGCTGGCTTCCCCTGTAGTGTGTGCTGTCCTTCCCTTCACCTAAGATGATTCTTATTTACTATCTAATTAGTAAGTAACCCTCACCCTCCCTCCCCACCCCGGTAACCATCAAAGAATGTTTTCTTCTGTGTTTAAACCTTTTCTTGAGTTCTTATAATAGTGGTCTTATACAGTATTTGCCCTTCTGTGACTGACTAAATTCACTCAGCATAATAAGTTCCAGCTTCCACCATGTTATACGATGTTTCACAGCTTCATCATTGTTCTTTATTGTTGCATAATATTCCACTGTGTGGATATCCATTTGTTTATCCATTCGTCCGTTGATGGGCACCTAGGTTGCTTCCAACTTTTTGCTATTGTGAACAGTGCTGTGATAAATATGGATGTGCATGTATCTATTCATGTGACGGCTCTTGTTTCTCTAGGATATATTCCAGGATAGCTGGATCATGTGGTACTTCTATTTCTAGCTTTTTAAGGAAGCGCCAAATCGATTTCCAAAGTCGTTGTACCATTTTACATTCCCACCAACAGTGTATAAGTGTTCCAGTCTCTCCACAACCTCTCCAGCATTTCTTATTTTGTGTTTTTTTGATTAATGCTAGCCTTGTTGGGGTAAGATGATATCTCATTGTAGTTTTGATCTGCGTTTCTCTAATGGCTAATGATTGTGAGCATTTCTTCATGTGTCTGTTAGCCGCCTGAATATCTTCTTTGGTGAAGTGCCAGTTCATATCCTTTGCCCATTTTTTAACTGGGTTATTTGTCTCTTTGTTGTTGAGGTTTTGCAGTATCTTGTAGATTTTAGAGATTAAATGCTGATTGGATTTGTCATAGCCAAAAATTTTTTCCCAGTCTGTAGGTTGTCTCTTTACTGTTTTGATGAAGTCTTTTGATGAGCGTAAGTGTTTGATTTTTAGGAGCTCCCATTTATCTAGTCTCTCTTCTGGTGCTTGTGCATTGTTACTTATGGTTCGTATTGTGTTTCTGTCATGTATTAGGGCTCCTAGCTTTGTCCCTATTTTTTCTTCCATGATCTTTATCGTTTTCGATTTTATTCAGTTGAGATTTTTGAAAGAGTGGAATTAAACAACTCGTTTCTATTTCCTTACTTTCCAAAATTTGACCTCTACATTTTCCCCCCTTCCCCAGATTCTTTCCCTCAGTATAAGTGCTCAGCAATCTTCTGTTCAATTTTTTCTTTTTAATTTTCAATTTACCTAACTTATTCTTTCAGGCTTCCTTGAATTCATAGTGCTCTGCTGAGACTGGGTCCTAGAAGATCTTTGATATCTTTGTGCTTATCAGGTGTAATGGTTCCTTCTTGGCCATTATTTTCCTCAAAATATGTGCAGCATTAGAGATAACTGACTACCTTCTTGACCTTTTCTTCCCTCTTGACTTCCTGGTTCCTTTTTTTCCACTTTGTCTGGTTTCTTTTCCTCTTGCTTGTCTATTCTTGCTCCTTTAGATCTGACATAGTCTCAAGGACTTCTGCTGTCAACCTTGTTTAAGGAGACGTGCTACCATGAAAGAACAGCAGCTCCACTTGTGACTATCCTCCTCCAAAACTATCAGATGTCTCTAATAAAGAATAGCATTCAAAGCCAGTTTGATATTTAAAATCTTTGACTTGCCTCTTAAGTCTTTTCTCATACTCTCTTTTCTCATACTCTGGACAAAGAAACTGAAGCACTGTATTCCTTCTATCTCCCTGGCATTTTTTTCCCATTTCTGCTCATGCTGTTCTCTACTGAGAATGCCCAGCTCCTATCTCTACCTATCCAAATACTACCCAATCTTCTCTGAGTCCTTATGCAGAAAATAATCTGTCTCACCTCTAAATTAACATACTAATTTATAAATCTGTCTGTGCTTGTCACTTTCTGCCTTGTATTATAATTATTTGTATCTTATCTCCCCCTCGAGGATCTAATTTTCTTAAGAAAATTCTTCTTGTCTAGTTAAAACCTCCACTAACAGCTCATATAAAGTAGGACCATTATGAATAGTCCATCAGTGATATAGAGACCAGTTTAACCAAGGTCAGGTCAGAATTTACCTTGCCTTCTTCATGTGAGAATTTAAAAAAAAAAAACAAAAAAATTCTGTACTTTGTTCATTCTTTCTTATTAACCCTTTATCTCTAAATTTATATATTAATGATCAGTTAATATGATTTGTATCCCACTGCTTTCAAGTAAAGTATCGTAAGGACAGTTTATTACACGGTTACAATTATCTTATTTGACCTCCAGAGGCCAAAGAAGTTACCTCCAGTTGTTTTTCAAATTTAGAGGTATTCGTTTTACTTAAATTTTTTATTTATGACTTGAATAGAAGTCTCCTAATCTTTGGGCCTATAGTCTTGTTTATGCTGAATAAAAATATTCAACTTCATACTTCTTGAATAAAACACTAATATTGAAAAGGAGAAGGGAATTCCTACGGACTTCATTTCTGTCCTGAGAGAGACAGTGTTTTTGAGCAAAGATCACTCAGATCCTTGACTTAGGACCTTATTTGTTTTAAGAACAAAGTGATTGTAAAACCCCAGCATCGTTACTCACTTACAGTAGACTAAATGCAGAATGTTGTTTAAATATGAAGTTGTTTTTTGTGGTTTTGGTATGAATGAAAGTACATTAAAGTGCTGCCTGCCTGTTTTGTTTTACTTTTAATCTCTTCCATGATTATAATCTTTCCTGCTCTCCTAGTTTGAGATACATAATATTGCAGAAGGAAATTCTGAACTGGGTCATACTTCCAGCTCCGCCATTTATGTAATCATTTGACTTTGGCTAAATACTTGATATCCTTGAGGCTATTTCCTGATCTATAAAATGGCAATAATACGTGACCTGCCTCTTTCTTATGAATCTTGTCAGGATAAAATTAGAAAATGTACAATAGCTAAAATTTATCAAGTTTTTAACCATGTCTTAGGCAGTATGCTAAGTGCTTTATATACATTATCTCTTTTAATCTTCACACCAATTCTATAATGGAAGTAATCAATTTTAGATAAAGAAAACTGAAATAATTTACCTAAGATTTTATAGCTAGTAATTAGCAGAACTGGGATTAGAACCCACCATGCTGACTCCAAAGCTGAGCTCTTAACCAGCACACTCTAGTACTAATGCTCTCTATAAACTACGAAATACCGTATAATTGTGCAATGGTGTTTTTAGTTCCCAAGTAGATTACTAACCCACCTTTGCCTTAACATCAATAGTCTGGTGACCTCTATTACATGATGCACACAAAGTTTTGCTTCATTTTCCATTCCCTTCCCAAACTTCTGTTCCTACTTTATAGGTGTTGATGACTAGACAAAGGGTTTAGTTTTAGTGGTTTCTCCTAGGGGTTTCACGGATCAGCTGCGGAAGATCTCTAAGGATGCAGGGATGCCCATCCAGGGCCAGCCTTGCTTCTGCAAATATGCACAGGGGGCAGACAGTGTAGAGCCCATGTTCCGGCATCTCAAGAACACCTACTCTGGGCTGCAGCTCATTATCGTCATCCTGCCAGGGAAGACACCAGTGTATGGTAAGGATATCTTAAGACTGCCTTTTTCCTCAACTACTTGATAGTCCTTTTAGATGTATATTACAACATATCCTAAACCTTCTGAGTATTAAATCATTTTATAGCTACAGTATGCAAAGCCATGTGTTGTTATGGTAAGAAAAGACAAATCAGTAGAGCAAACTAAATAGTCCAGGAAGAGATACTGTGAAAAAAAATTTCTGTAGCTAAAAGAGGCATCACAAAGCAGTGCTTAAGGGAAGAATATTCAGTAAAAGTGGCAGTGAGTTACCTTGAGTATCCGCATAGTATAGTGGTTAAAAACAGAAATTCTGGAGTCAGACTATGTTGCTTAATTTTTAGGTACAGCCAGTTGTACTATCTGTGTGACTGTGGCTGAATTACTTAACCACACTAAGCCTTAGTTTCTTCATCTTCAAAATTGGGATATTGATAATACCTAACCCTTAGGGTTGCTGTAAGAATTAAATGAGTTTACATATATAAAGAGCCTAGAATAGCACCTGTAATATAGTGAACATTCAATAAATGTTAGCTTTTATTATTGTAAACAAAATAAAGTTTTGTAAAAATTAAAGAGTTAAATACGAATTATTAAACTGCACACTTAATTGTGCTCATGTGGAACCTGTGCATGAATCAAAAGGCAAAGGTTTGAACAGGACAAGGGGATACTGCATGTCTTAAAATTAGAAAAGGTGTGTGGCGGGGTCGTATTCTTTCACCTTATTCAGTCTATGTGCTGAACAAATAATCCAAGAAGCTGGGCTGTATGAAGAAAAGCGCGGCATCAGGATTGGAGGAAGACTCATTAACAACCTGAGGTAAGCAGATGACACAACCTTCCTGCCGAAAATGAAGACCACTTGAAGCACTTATTGATGAGGGTAAAAGACTACGTTCTTCAATATGGATTACGTCTGAACGTAAAGAAAACGAAAATGCTTACAACTGAACCAAAAAACAACATCATGAGAAACAGAGAAAATAATGAAGTTGTCAAGGATTTCATTCTTCTCGGATCAACAATCAATGCCCATGGAAGCAGCAGTCAGGAAATCAAACAACATATTGCATTGGACAAATCTGCAGCAAGAAACTTCTTTAAAGTGTTAACAAACAGAGATGTCACTTTGATGACTAAGGTGCACCTGATCTAAGCCATGGTATTTTCCATCACCTCATGTGCATGCAAAAGATGGACAATAAAAAAGGAAGACCAAAGAAGAATCGATGCTTTCGAATTGTGGTGTTGGCAGAGAATATCAGATATACCATGGACTGCCAGAAGAACGAACAAATCTGTTCTGAAGGAAGTACAGCCAGAATGCTCCTTAGAAGCAAGGATGGCAAGACTTTGTCTCATTTACTTTGGACACATCATCAGGAGAGACCAGTCGCTGGAAAAAGGCAGTATACTTGCTAAAGCATAAGGTCAGCAGAAAAGAGGGAGACTGTCCATGAGATGGATTGACACAGTGGCTGCAGCAGTAAGCTCAAATACAGCAACAATTTTGAGGGTGGCACACAACCAGACAGTGATTTGTTTTGTTGTATGTAGGGTCGCTATGAGTCAGAGCCAACTCAACAGCACCTAACAGCAACAGCAAACTGTTCAGAAACACAAAGAAAATGTATAATTTTCAAACCACCAAATGGAGTATAATTAGTTAAAATATTCATACACCTGGGTTATTGGTTCAACAAAGGAAAAACGTTCCTGTGTTTTAGATTAATGAGCAAAGAATATAAACTAAAATTTCTCAAGAAGATACAAAACAAGTGAATATGTGACAATGTTGGTTTTTATAGTTAAAGAAAAGTACAAATTAATAGAGGAAAGATTTTATGCTACTAACTTAGCAAGTATAATTTAAGTAGTATAATACCTAGTTCTTGTGAGTACTTTACTTGTGTGTATAATACCTAGTGACTCTGGTGCTTTAATACATTGCTGGTGGTAGTATAAATTGATAATACCCTTTTACATCCAAAGTCATAAAAATATGTTTTGGGTAATATGTTTTTAGTAAAAATACTTCGTATTTCTACTCCCAAGAATCTATTCAAAGGAAACAATTCATAATGTCAAAAATTTCTGTGCACAAAGATTTTCATGCTGACACCTGTGATATTAAAAAACTACAGAGAACTGGTCTTAAATAATGAGTAAACTGAAGTATGTTGATGAAATATTATTCTGTGTTTAAAAATGATAGGTATGAAAGTCAGAAGGTAAAATTTTAAAAGTTGTGATAAAATACAGAAGCTGTTATCTTTTAAACTCAATGAATTTGTACATCAATAAGAGAAAGAGAAACAATCCAGCAAAAAAAATAGGAAAGGACATAAAACAGAAAAACAAATGATCTTATGACCTTATGAAAAGGTGCTCAGCCTCATTAATCATTAAAAATATGTGAACCAAAATCAAGTTTCTTTCACCAGCAATGGTAATACCCATTGTTGACAGGGATGTGAATAAATACACAGTCTGTCTCTGTTGGTGGGAGGGTAAGATGGTTATTACCATAGTCTCCAAACTGGTTTTCTCTAGTTCCCTTCTACTCCAGTCTTTGCATTTGCTTGCAGAGTGATCTTGTTTTTAATTAACAGACTTTATTTGTTAGAACAATTTTAGACTTAACAGAACAATTGAGCAGATAGGACAGAGATTTCTGATATGCCTACCTCTCCCTCACACAGTTTCCCCTATTATTAACATCTTCCATTAATGTCCCTGGGTGGCACAAAAGATTTGTACTAGACTCCTGACCTATAAGTTGGTAATTCCAACCCCACCCCCGGCAGCACCATGGAAGAAAGGCCTGGCAATTTACTTCCATAAAGATTGCAACCCTGTGGACATTTCTACTCTGTAACACATGGTGTTGCCATAACTTGGAGTCAATTTGATTTTGTTTTGCATTAATGTAGTACATTTAATGAACCAATATTATTATTATTAACCAACGTTCATAGTTTGCATTTAGGTTCACACTTTGTGTTGTACAGTTCTGTGAGTTTTGACAGAAGCATAATGTCACGTGTCCACTATCACAGTATCATACAGAATAGTTTCAAACCCCATTGCCATTGACTCGATTCCAACTTACAGCGACCGTATAGAACAGAGTAGAACTGAAGGCTGTAAATCTTTACAAGAGCACACTCCCATGTCTGTCTTCTGAATAGTTTCACCACCCTAAAAATCCCCGCGCTTCATCTATTCATCCTTCCCTCTTTCCCCCCTTTTACCCTGGCAACCACTGGTATTTTTACTGTCTTTATGGTTTTGCCTTTTATAGAATATCATGTAGTTGGAATCAGACTGGCTTCTTTCACTTAGTAATAAGCATTTAAGATTCCTTCATGTCTTTTATTGGCTAGATAGCTCATTTCTTTCTTTTTTTTTTTAAATTGTGGCAAAATATATACAGGTATGCGGTGCTTAACATCCATTTGGACAACATCCAACCTCATATATGTCTGTGGTCCTATAAGGTTTTTTTTTGTTTGTTTTTTAAAGGGAAAGCAGCTCTCGTTTTGTTTATTGTTTCCTCCTAATGGTTTTAAAGATCTCAAACCCATATTCTTAACAGCACTGGGCCACGGGTGGGATACAAGCAGGTGAGGCAGAGAACATGACTCTGGACACGGGCTCTCAGGCTTTGTCCAGTGGGCAGGTGGGCTAGTGGTAGCAGTGGTTTCGGGCCCAGGCTGCTCCTGTTGCTCAGTTGAGCAGAACAGCGGGCCAGGCTGCGCGCACTCCCCTCCGTCCTCACTAGCTTCCTCTAGCTCATCTCTGCTTCCTGTCAGCCACCACAGCTGCTGCTAATCATTCCTCCAGCCTCCGCCAGCAGTGGCAGCAGCAGCAACAAGGACGACTGGAAACGGGCTCCCATAAGATTTTAATGCGGTGTTTGCACAACATCCAAATCACATAACGTCCTATTTCACTGAACATACCATGAATGTTTTGGAGCCCTGGTGGCACAGTGGTTAAGAGCTCAGCTGCTAACCAAAAGGTCGGAAGTTCAAATCCACCAGCTGCTCCGTGGAAACTCTGTGGGGCAGTTCTACTCTGTCCTATAGGGTCAGTATGAGTCGGAATCGACTTGACAGCAACGAGTTTGGTTTTTTTCTTTTTTGGTTTACATGAATGTTAAGCAACACATACCTATATAGTATAAAATTTGCCATTTTAACAGTTTTTAAGTGTAAAATTCAATGACTAATTATATTCACCATGTACAATTATCACCACTATCTATTTCCAAAACCTTTTTATCACCCCAAACAGAAACTCTACTCATTAAGCAATAACTCCCCGTTCTTCCTTCCATCCTGCCCCTGGTAACCTCTAATCTACTTTCTGTCTCTGTGTATTTGCCTATTCTCAATATTTCTGCAAGTGGAATTGTATAGTATTTGTCCTTTTGTGTCTGTCTTATTTCACTTAGCATGTTTTCAGGAATCATCCATGTTGTAGCATGTGTTAGAACTTTATTCCTTTTTATGGCTGAATAAATTTCCATTGTCTGGATATACCACGTTTTGTTTATCCATTCACCTGTTGATGGACACTTGGGTTTTTTCCACCTTTTGGCTATTGTGAATAATGCTGCTATGAGCGTTGATGCAAAAGTATGAGCGTTGATGCAAAAGTATCTGTTTGAGTCCCCCTGCCTTCAGTTATTTTGAGTATATCTTAAGGGCTGGAATTTTCTGGGTCATATGGTAATTCTGTGTTTAATTTTTTGAGGAACCACCAAACTGTTTTCCATAGTAGCTGTACCATGTGTACTTTGAGCTCAGATTTGATTTTAAAATATTTTTCATATGTTTTGTATGTGAGAAGTCGTATACACTGTTTTATTGATGACGAAAAGGCATTTGACTGTGTGGATCATAGCAAATTATGGGTAACATTGAAAAGAAAGGGAAATTTCAGAACACTTAATTGTGCTCATGTGGAACCTGTACGTAGACCAAGAGGCAGTCATTCAAGCAGGACAAGGGGATACTGAGTGTTTTAAAGTCAGGAAAAGTGTGTGTCAGGGTTGTATCCTTTCACCATACTTATTCAATCTGTATGCTAAACAAATAACTCAAGAAGGTGGACTATATGAAGAAGAACAGGGCATCAGAATTGGTGGAAGACTCATTAACAACTTGCGGTATGCAGATGACACAACTGTGCTTGCAGAAAAGGAAGAGGACTTGAAGCACTTAACACTGATGAAGATCAAAGGCTACAGCCTTCAGTATGGATTGCACCTCAACATAAAGAAAACAAATCCTCACAACTGGTCCAATAAGCAACATCTGATGAATGGAGAAAATATTGAAGTTATCAAAGATTTCATTGTACTTGGATCCACAGTCAACGCCCATGAAAGCAGCAATCATGAAGTCAGATGACATTGCATTGGGCAAATCTGCTGCAAAAAAAACTCTTTAAAGTGTTGAAAAGCAGAGATGTCACTTTGAGGACTAAGGTGCACCTGACCTAAACCATGATATTTTCAATTGCCTCATATACATATAAAAGCTAGACAAGGAATAAGGAAGACTGAAGAATTGGTGCATCTGAATTATGGTGTTGGTGAAGAATGTTGAATACACCATTGACTGCCAGAAGAACAAACAAATCTGTCTTGAAAGAAGTACAGCTAGAATGCTCCTAGGAAACAAGGATGTCAAGACTTCGTCTCATGTACTTGGGACATGTTACCAGGAGGGACCAGTCCCTTGCGAAGGACATCATGCTTGGTAAAGTAGAGGGTCAGTGAAAAAGAGGAAGACCCTCAATGAGATGGATTGACACAGTGGCTGCAACAACGGGCTCAAACATAGCAACGACTCTGAGGATGGCACAGGATGAGGCAGTGTTTCATTCTGTTGAACATAGGGTGGCTATGAGTCGGAACCAACTTGACCACACCTCATAAGAACAACATACACTGAACTCTTTGTGGAAGTCATAATGGCAGAGTGGGTATATTGTAATTACCTGTGTATTTTTTAATTAAAGGTTGGAGGATTGAAAACTGTAAGCATATGTGATTATAACTGCATACTAATAATATAGAGAGTATGTTAATAACAGATTACAGTATTTTTCTCTATGATTTTTTCTTTTTTATTGTTGTAAAGATATATATAACATAACATTTACCAGTTCAGCATTTTTCATGCGTACAATTTAGTGATATTTATTATATTAATCTGTTGTGCAAACATCACCAATAATCATTACCAGATTTTCCATCTCCATAAACTGAAACTCACTGCTTCCTAAACAATGACTCTCCCTTTCCTGCTCCCTCCCACCTCTGGTGACCACTAATAAAAATTTGGTCTCTGTACCTTGGCCTATTCTAGATGTTTCATGTAAGTGAGATCATAAAGTATTTGTCCTTTTGTCAGTAACTTATTTCACTCAGCATAATGTTTTCAAGGTTCATCTATATTATAGCATGTATCAGGACTTTATTTTTCTTTATGGCTGAGTAAAAAAAACCTGTTATATGTATTTATCACATTTTGTTGATGGACATTTAGGTTGTTTCCTCCTTACGGTTTTTAATTATTGTGGTTATCCTATTTTTATAAAGGTAAAAATATACCGTCTTATAAAATGAAGCAAACAACCAGAAAATTGTCACTAAATACTTAAGCTAATCTTCAAGGCAGTATACCTTAAATTTTAACAGGATAGTTTTAGTATTGGTGTGATTGTTGGTATCCCGTAATACAATAATGTATATCAAAGGAGGGAAACATAATAGCTTTATTTTCAGTAACATCTGGCCTTTTTTCTAACTAGAGGTATTTTCATTTGTTCTGTAGCGGAGGTGAAACGTGTAGGAGACACACTTTTGGGTATGGCTACACAATGTGTTCAAGTCAAGAATGTAATAAAAACATCTCCTCAAACTCTCTCAAACCTGTGCCTAAAAATAAATGTTAAACTCGGAGGGATCAATAATATTCTTGTACCTCATCAAAGGTAAGATAAGCTAATCACTTATGAAAATATTCATTGTTTTTATTATCTTAATTTTTCTATATATTGCCATATCTAACGATCTCTGTGTAAGAGATAGCTTTGATGATTCCTGCCATGGGAGATAAATAGACATTTCGGCAAAAAAATTAAGAGTTTCAATTGGCGAAGTTAAGAGATTCCCTTGTGAAAATCCTCCTTTCCTCTTCTCATTTTTATTTAGTGCAAATACCACTCACCTAGCCAGAAAGTATAAATTTTAGGACTTTGATCGCCTCATTTATTTCTCACTGGAGAGCACAGCCTGAAGAATTTTCTTTATTGAGAAGTCATCTTCAGCCTGGATTATAGTTTCATGAGGCTACTCACTCACCAGAAAGTGAAGGGGAAGAATAGAAGGAGGCTGAGAGGCATATGGCTAGTCAATTGAGAAGCCAGATCAACCCCTGCAGTCAGTGGGACAATAGATGTTGCTGTTGGATCACCTCTTAGGAAGTATGAGACATCATGACCCAGAAACAGGAAGTAGCTAATTGTACAGAGCACTGGGGAAGAGGCCATTATTGGGAGAATTGAACAACAGGTTCTCTATCATAGTTTTAAGAGGATGGATCTTCTGACATAACGATGAAGGCAAAATCATGGTCCTGGATTACTTAATTCTGTAATACCACTGTGATGGGGAGGAAAAAGGGAAGGATATAGAGAGGATTAACATTTATTTGTTGAGTACTAAAATGTACCGTTTGGTGTACTGGGTATTTTCATCTCTACTTGTGAGGAAGATATTACTATTCCCTCTTAGTAGCTGGAGCCACTGAGGCTCAAAAAGTAAGTATCTTGGCCAATCTACACTGCAAAATAGCATTAGAATAAGGATGGACCCCTGTATGTTTGAAATAAAAGCCTTTTTTTTTTCTGTTTTTCCATGTTGCCTCTGCTTCACATCCCTGTTAAGTATGAGATGAGATTCATAAAGGAGATGAATGCAGGTAATCCCTGACTTACGACGGGGTTCCGTTCCGACGACTCCATCATAAGTCGGTTCTGACATAAGTCAAATAGTTGTT
>NW_004443951.1:21160582-21215147 GCF_000243295.1 Trichechus manatus latirostris | reverse complement strand
TTTTTTTTTTTTTTTTTTTTTTTGAGAGATTACATAACCATAAGACTTAAAGTCAAGAAAGATTGATAAAAATCGATGGAGTGATATAAGAAAGTTATCATTTTAGGGCTATTATGGAGTTGCCCTCTGCATCCACCAGTACCACTGCTAAAGACAGAAACTGCTCTGAGTAAGACGTTGGATAGACCCATTGTGACATCTTTTATTTCATTGACTAGGGATTCATGAACTAAGAGAATAAAGCTATCAGTAGTTCAGGCCTATGAAGCTATCTATAAAAGACCTCCTCTGTGCTCTGTCAGCAACTTGAGTTGTTTTGCAGTAGTGTGAGACAGATAAATGAATAATGAAAAAAAATGAATATCTAACTCTTTTAAAAATGTGTTTAAGACCTTCTGTGTTCCAGCAACCAGTGATCTTTTTGGGAGCAGATGTCACTCATCCACCTGCTGGTGATGGGAAGAAGCCTTCTATTGCTGCTGTGAGTGTCAGTATGCAGGTTTATCTTTACCTAAGACTTAGGCTAATACCAACATTTTGGTTTCAACTTTCTCAATTTTAATGAGATTGTCTTTGTAGCATAATGTATACTCAACTTACAAATGTTCTTTGGGTCTTTTTTAAAGAATAATTTTTCTCTAGTTTGAGAGCTACAAGTTCCATGTTGTTAGGTGCTTTCGAGCTGGTTCTGACTCATAGTGACGCTGTGTATAGCAGAACATTGCCTGGTCCTGTGTCATCCTCACGGTCATTGCTGTGTTTGAGCCCATTATTGCAGCCATGGTATCAGTCCATCTCATTGAGGGTCTTCCTCTTTTTCATTGACCCTCCATTTTACCAAGCATGACGTCTCCAGGGATTGGTCTCTCCTAATAACATGTCTAAAGTAAGCGATACAAAGTCTCACCATTCTCGCTTCTAAGGAACATTTTGGCTGTATTACTTCCAAGACAGATTTGCTTGTTCTTCTGGCAGTCCGTGGTATAACCAGTATTCTTTGCGGACACCACAATTCAGATGCATCAGTTGTTCTTCAGTCTTTCTGTTTTGTTGTCCTGCTTTCACATGCATATGAGGCAATGGAAGATACCATGGCTTAGGTCAGGTGCATCTTAATCCTCAAAGTGACACCTTTGCTTTGTAACACTTTAAAGAGGTCTTTTGCAGCAGATTTGCCAGAAAATTAGCCATTGAAAACTCTAAGGAGCACAGTTCTACTCTAACACACATGGGGTTGCCATGTGTCAAAGGTGACTCGATGACAACTGATATATTATGTTTTTGCCTACTTCTGTATTTGTAAGCTATCTGGGTCAGTTTGTTTTAAATGTATTTCTTATAAGCTACAAAAAGCCAGATATCATTTTACTCAATTTGAAAATCTCTTGATTTTTAACAAATGCCAACATTTTGAAAATGTCATCATATTTTAGGCATGCTTGATAAATTTCAGAAGTTAAACTGTAAGACTTTATATATTTTTTCTATCATCCATTCTACTAATCTGAGCGTAATTTTTAAGTTTTAACAGCTCAATAAATCTTATTTGTCCTGGAAAACAATAGTAACATTAAAATTTTTACTTAATGGTTCTAAAACTATTTTCATTAGTCAAGAAAATTGACTTTTTATCTGTTACTTTCTATTGCTTTGTATTTTTAATGTTATACATGAATTGTTTTCCTTTCAAATGTTCTAGAGGTAGTATTGAGCCATCTCTCATGTTCATAAAAATTTTCTTATAGAAAGAAAGTGATAAGTGAAAGAAGTTCAAAAGACTTGCCTTGGATTTGCTACTTTGGGGTCATTTTCCAAAAAAGTTTAAGTACATTTGAACTCTTTTGGACTTCTGAGTAGTTATTCTCCTTTTCTACTAAGTCCATTTCTGTTAACTATCCACTTTCTTTTATGTTTATCAGAAGTCTTGTATATAAAATTTACTAATTGATTCTGCTGCTATATGGCTTCTATTCCCAAAAAGGAAAAGACTAGTGTGAGAAACAAATGCAAATAATCAATGCCGTGTAGTATAATAGATACTATATGATAATGACACAAAGTAAAATTTCAATTGCAAGAACCTAGTGTGTTTGGGAAAATGTTGAGGAATAAAGGGAATTGGAATGTAGTATAGTGGACTATGAGGCCACTAAGCTGTCATGAGGCATTTAGTATCATCAGAAAGGTTTTGGGTTTATTCTTCCGCAGTGGGGTACTATTCAGGGAAGCTATATATTGGGTACAATAGAAGATTCATAAAGTTGTTAATATTGAGGAAGTTATACAAAGTGCAGCAGGACAGATAGAAAAGGCGTGGAATGTGAAAGTGGAATTAAGATATATATATATATGCGTGTATGTGTATATATATATATGTATATGTGTATATATATATATACACACATACGCATATATTGAAGGGTATTGATGAAGATCAAAGACTACAGCCTTCGGTATGGTTTGCACTTCATCATAAAGAAAACAAAAATCCTCACAACTGAACTAAAGGCAACATCATGATAAATGGAGAAGAGATTGAAGTTGTCAAGGATTTCATTTTGCTTGAATCCACAGTCAACGCCTGTGGAAGCAGCAGTCAAGAAATCAGACGACACTGAATTGGGCAAATCTGCTGCAAAAGACCTCTTTAAAGTGTTAAAAAGCTAAGATCTCACTGAAACTAAGGTGTGCCTGACCCAAGCCATGATATTTTCAGTTGCCTCATATGCATGCGAAAGCTGGACAACGAATAAGGAAGACCAAAGAAGAATTAAAGCATTTTAAATTGTGGTGTTGGCAAAGAATATTGAATATACCATGGACTGCCAGAAAAATGAACAGATCTGTCTTGGAAGAAGTACAGCCAGAATGCTCCTTAAAAGCAAGGATGGCAAGACTTCATTTCATGTACTTTGGACATGTTATCAGGAGGGACCAGTCCCCGGAGAAGGACATCGTGCTTGGTATAGTAAAGGATCAGAGAAAAAGAGGAAGACCCTCAACAAGACGGATTGACACTGTGGCTACAACACTGGGCTCAAACATACCAACGACTATGAAACTGGCGCAGAAATGGGTAGTGTTTCATTCTGTTGTACGTAGGGTTGCTGTTAGTCAGAACTGACTTGACGACATCTAACAACAATACCACTAAGACTAAGACTATAGTAATTAAGACAGTATGGTATCAACAAATATAAATAGAACAATGCAATAAAATAGCCCAGAAATAGATCTACATGTATATGGAAACTTAGTGTATGCTAGAAATAACGTTACAAATCTGGAAGGAAAGGATAAACTATAAAAGTGTGGGGATAATTGGTGATCCATATGGAAAAATATGTAATGAGACCCCTAAAACTGTGCCACAAAAATTAACTCTTAAGAGGATTAAAAATCTAAATGTAGAAAGCAAAACTTTTAGAAGAAAGTATAGAAGAATATGTTTGACATCAGAGTGGTAAAGACTTAGATAAAATACATAAACCAGTAAAAAAAAAAAAAAAAAAATTCCGTGCAATAGAAGACACTATATTCAAAATTAATAGATAAGAGGTGGGGCCAAGATGGCAGAGTAATCACATACTTCCTGTGGTCCCTATTACAACAAAGACCCATAAATACAAGTGAATTGATTATATATCACAATCTAGGAGCCTTGAACATCAAAGGCAAAGTTGAGGAATCAGAGTGGGTGGCAGGGGGAGGGAGGGATGGTTCGGAAGCAACGAGGAGTTACCAGACCTGACCCTGCGGGAACCAGCACCCTGCAGGCTGGATCGGCTGGCATGTGCGGTGAGGCAAGCAATGGCACTTGGGATGTGTTTTCCACATCAGGAGAGACCGAGTGGCAGGGAGTCTACCCAAGCCTTCATAACCAGTGAAAAGCGGCGATCAGTCGGCGAAAGATATAAGTACATGCGTCTAACCTACTGCACGGATCAAAAAACACCCCATTTACCCACCTCTCCCCTGCTCTGTACCAGGTCCCGGACCAGCTTCAGCGACTGCTTCGTCCCCTGGGCTGGAAGTAGGACCTGTCATGCACCCTGAGCCATTCTCCCCACCTTGGAGAGGGAACAAATTAACAAACAGGAAACAATAATCTTCCAACTCCCCTAAGCCGGGAACTCAGGGCAGGCACAGCTCCTTTGCCTAGGCACAGGCATAAGGGGTCCACAGACTATGAATGCCTTTCGTCCCTGCATAGACCTTTGTGGGCCCATTCAACAGCATAGGCCCTCATTAGCACAGTACAACAGGGGTAAATACCTGCAGCCTAACTTCAGCTATATCCGCTGTATGGTGGTGTGGCAGGTCCGTGACATTTGACACTGCTCTACCTACTAAGGGTCCTCACCCACGGCAGGGGCCTGAGGACTGGTGTCTACACCCATGCCACCTAGCCACCTGGACAGCGGTCAAAGAATAAGTGGTGCCTCCCAGTCCTTACAGCCAACAGCATTGGGTGCCCATAGTCTGGCTGCAAAACCCACCCACCTATGCGCTGTAGGGAACAGGTACACGCTTTCCTCCCAGACACTCAGGGGCAGCTGTTAGCCCCCTGCCTTGCTGAGCTCGTGACCCCCTACTGCAGCCAGAAACCTGTGCCTACTCCAATCATCCCCGCCCATCTAAGACTGTAGGTGAGAGCCTACACCATACACTTGGTGACTGACTACCTGGACTTCTGAGCTGAATCCATAAAGAAAAGTAAATGGACTCCTGGGCTCACATACCTAGTAATAGACCTAATCACCTGGTGACAGGATGTTAGAGCTTCAAAGCCACTGATAATCAAACTAGCTCACAAAAACCAGCCTATTTGGACGTATCAAAACAAGAAGCTAGGACACAGTAAGCAAACATAAAATAAATAAATATAATAACTTATTGATGGCTCGGAAACAACAGTCAATATCAAGTCACATAAAGAGGCAAACCATGATGGCTTCAGCAAGCTCCCAAAACAAAGAGTCAAGATATCTTCTGGAGGAAGAGAACTTCTTGGAATTACTGGAGGTAGAATATAAAAGATTAATATACAGAACTCTTCAAGAGAGCAGGAAGGAGATCAGTTAAAGTATAGAACGTGCCAAGGAACGAACATACACACAAAGCAATAGAGGAACTTGAGAAGATTATAGAAGAGCATAATGACAAGAATCCATAGAGAGACAGCAAACAGAAACCCAGAAGGTTAACAATAAAATTTCAGAGATAGACAACTCAGAAGAAAGTTTTAGGAGCAGAATTGGGCGGTGAAAGTCAGAATTAGTGAGATTGAGGATAAAGCATGTAACATCAACTTATTTGAGAAAAAATCAGATAAAATTTTAAAAAATGAAGAAACCCTAAGAATTATGTGGGACTCTATCAAGAAGAATAACCTACGAGTGATTGGAGTACCAGAACGGGGGGAATAACAGAAAATACAGAGAGAATTGTTGAAGATTTGTTGGCAGAAAACTTCCCTGATATCGTGAAAGATGACGATATCTATCCAAGATGCTCATTGAACGCCACACAAGGTAGATCCCAAAAGAAAGTCACCAAGACATATTATAATCACACTTGCCAAAACCAAAGATAGAGAATTTTAAGAGCAGCTAGGGATAAACAAAAAGTCTTTTCCAAAGGAGAGCCAGTAAGACGAAGCTCGGACTACTCAGCAGAAACCATGCAGGCAAGAAGGCAATGGGATGACATATAATAAAGCCTTCAAGAAAAATAGTTGCCAGCCAAGAGTTATATATCTAGCAAAACTGTCTCTCAGATATGATGGTGAAATTAGGGCATTTCCAGATAAACAGACGTTTAGGGAATTTGCAAAAGCCAAATCAAAATTACAAGAAATACTAAAGGGAGTCCTTCGGTTAGAAAATCAATAACATTCAGTTAATAACCCAAGACTAGAACACAGGACAGAGCAACCAGATAGAGAAGTCACAAAAATAAATCAAAGCTAAAACACTGAAAATAGGGAAACAGAGATGTCAATATGTAAAAGATGACAACATTAAAACAAAAAGAGGGACTAAAAAATGTAGTCATAGATCTTGCATATGGAGAGGAAGTCAAGGTAACATAAAGAAATAAAAAGATTGATTTAAACTTAGAAAAATCAGAGTAAATATTATGGTAGCCACAAAGGAAACTAACAATCCTACACATCAAAATGAAAAACAAGAGAAACATAAAGACTCAGCAAATACAAAATCAACAATGATGAAAAGAAAATACATAAAAATGACTTAGCACAGAAAATTAAGTGGAACGAAGAAACTTTCAGCAACACAAAAAAAAAGACATTGAAATGACAGCACTGAACTCATACCTATCAATACTTACGCTGAATGTAAATGGACTAAATGCACCAATGAAGAGACAGAGAGTGGCAGAATGGATTAAAAAAACTACAAGAGACACACCTTAGACTTAAAGACATAAACAAACTGAAACTCTAAGGATACAAAAAAATATATCAAACAACAATCAAAAAAGAGTGGCAATATTAATCTCTGACAAAATAGACTTTAAAGTCCACCACGAAGGATAAGGAAGGATACTGTATAATGATTAAAGGGTCACTACACTAGGAGGACATAACCGTAATAAATATTTACACGCCCAGTGACAGGGCTCCAAAATACATAAAACAAACTCTTAACAGCATTGAAAAGAGAGAGAGACAGCTCCACAATAATAGTAGGAGACTTCAACACACCACTTTGGGTGAAGGACAGAACATCCAGAAAGAAGCTCAGTAAAGACACAGAAGATCTAAATGCCACAGTCAACCAACTTGATCTCATATACACATATATAGAACACTCCACTGAACAGCAGTCAAGTATACTTTCCTTTCCAACACACATGGGACATTCTCCAGAATTGACCACATATTAGGCCATAAAGCAAGCCCTAACAGAATCCAAAGCATCGAAATATTACAGAGCATCTTTTCTGACCATAAAGCCGTAAATAACAGAAAAAGCAAGGAAAAAAAATCAAACACATGGAAACTGAACAACACCCTGCTAGAAACTACTGTGTTATAGAAGAAATTAAGGATGGAATAAAGAAATTCACTGAATCAATTGAGAATGAAAACATACCTTTGGGACACAGCAAAAGCAGTGCTCCGAGATCAATTTATAGCAATAAATGCACACATCCAAAAAGAAGAAAGGGCCAAAATCAGAACATTAGCCCTACAACTCAAACAAATGGAGAGCAGCAAAAGAAGTCCTCGGGCACCAGAAGAAAGCTAATAATAAAAATTAGAGCAGAATTAAACGAAATAGAAAAACAGTTGGAAGAGTTAACAAGACCAAAAGCTGGTTCTTTGAAAAGATCAACAACATCGATAAACCATTGGCCAGACTGACAAAAGAAAAACAGGAAAGGAAGCAAATAACCTGAACAAGAAATGAAATGGGTAATACCACAACAGACCCAACTGAAATTAAATGGAATGCTATGAAAAATTGTACTCTAATGAATTTGAAAACCTAGAGGAAATGGACAAATTTCTAGAAACACACTACCTACCTAAAGTAACACAGAGGTAGAACAACTAAATAAACCTATAACAAAAGAAGAGACTAAAAAGGTAATTTAAAAACTGCCCCCCAAAAAAGCCCTGGCCCTGACAGTTTCACTGGAGAATTCTACCAAACTTTCAGAGAAGAGTTAACAGCATCACTACTGAAGGTATTTCAGAGGATAGAAAAAGAGTAAATACTCCCAAACTCATTCTATGAAGCCAGCATAACCATAATACCAAAACTAGGTAAAGACACCACAAAAAAACGAAAATTACAGACCAATATCCCTCATGAACATTGACTCAAAAATCCTCAACAAAATTCTAGCCAACAGAATTCAACAACTTATCAAAAAAATAATTCACCATGACCAAGTGGGATTCATACCAGGTATGCAAGGATGGTTCAACCTTAGAAAAACAATCAGTGTAATCCATCACATAAATAAAAGACAAGAACCACATGATCTTATCAATTGATGCAGAAAAGGCATTGGACAAAGTCCAGCACCCATTCATGTTAAAAACTCAGCAAAATAGGGATAGAAGGGAAATGCCTCAACATAATAAAGGGCATTTATACAAAGCCAACAGGCAACATCATTCTAAATGGAGAGAGTCTGAAAGCATTCCCCTTGAGAATGGGAACCAGACAAGGATGCCCTTTACCACCACTCTTATTCAACATTGTGCTGGAGGTCCTAGCCAGAGCAATTAGGCTAGAAAAAGAAATAACGGGCATCCAGGTTGGTAAGGAAGAAGTAAAAGTGTCTCTATTTGCAGATAATATGATCTTATCCACAGAAAATCCCAAAAAATCCACAAGAAAACTGCTGGAACTAATAGAAGATTTCAGCAAATTTCAGGTTACAAGATAAATATACAAGAATCAGTTGGATTCCTCTACAGCAACAAAAAGAACTTCCAAGAGGAAATCACCAAATCAATACCATTTACAATAGCCCCCAAGAAGATGAAATACTTAGGAGTAAATCTAAACAGACGTAAAAGACCTACACAATGAAAACTAGCAAGACACTACTGCAAGAAACCAAAAGACACCTGCATAAGTGGAAAAACATACCTTGCTCATGGATAGGAAGACTCAACATTGTGAAAATGTCTGTTCTACCCAAAGCGATCTACAGATACAATGCAATCCTGATCAGACTTCCAATGGCATTTTTTAATGAGACGGAGAAACGAATCACCAACTTCATATGGAAAGGGAAGAGGTCCCAGATAAGTAAAGCATTACTCAAGAAGAAGAACAAGGTTGGAGGCCTCACACTACCTGATTTTAGAACCTACTATACTGCCACAATGGTCAAAACAGCCTGGTACTGGTATAACAACAAATATATAGACCAGTGGAACAGAATTGAGAATCCAGACATAAAGTCATCCACCTGTGAGCAGCTGATGTTTAACAAAGGCCCAAAGTCCGTTAAATGGGGAAAAGACAATCTTTTTAACAAATGGTGCTGGCATAACTGGATATTCACCTGCAAAAAAATGAAACAAGACCTATACCTCACACCATGCACGAATACTAACTCAAAATGTATCAAAGACCTAAATATAAATCTAAAACTATAAAGATCACGGAAGAAAAAACAGTGACAATTTTAGGATCCCTAATACATGATATAAACAATAAAAAATTAATAGATAATTTCAGTGCATATAACTGGTGAAGGATTAACATCCATAATGGAAATAAGTTCTTAGAAATGAGTAAGAAAAAGATTGATAGAAAAATGGGCCAAGAATAGGAAGAGGCGATTAGGAAACCTGAATGATCAGGGAAATACACATTGAAGCAGAAGTGAAATACTGTTTCTTACCCAATGTATTTTGGGGGAAAATTAAAGTACAAAAAAAAAAGAGTCCTGGTGGCACAGTGGTTAAGTGCTGGGCTGCTAACCAAAATTCTGGTGGTTCAAACCCACTAGTGGCTCCGTGGGAGAAAAGACCTGGTGATCTGCTTCTGTGAAGATTACAACCTTGGGAACCTCTGTGGAGCAGTTCCACTCTGTCCTATAAGGTTACTGTGAGTCAAAATCGACTCAATAGCACACGACAACAACAAAGTGTTAGCAAAGTTGTGGGGAATTGATCCCATACATGGCATGTGGTTATATAAAGTGGTACAACCACTTTGGAGAGCAATTTGGAAATACCTAATAAAAAAGACATACATACCCTACAACCCAAAAAATCCAGTTCTAGGCACATACTATAGTATAGTATAGGCACATACTATAGATGTAGATTCAGTAAAGGTACACTCCTGTTCTTTGAGGAGACAGCATAGTCCAAGTATATTTTTGTAGGGTAGGAAAGGTTTGACTATGAATAAAGGAGAGTCAAAAGAGACAGTGAAGAAAATTACAAGAAAAAGGTTTATTACTGGTGTGACCTTATAGGTTAGTTAAAGAATACAGGTACAGAGAGAGTTTAATGTTCAGTAAGAGATGTTTCCTATTATGATAGAGAAAGGATTTAAGAATTGGTGAGCATTTTTCTAATATAAGGGAATTTTTATCTGGTAGGAAACTTGAGGTAGAATGATAGATTCTAAGAAATGCATGAAGAAGCTGATTGGAGAAAATCAGATGTTTCCTGTGAGCAATATTAAGAATCCACAGGTACTCAGCAGTTCAACAGTTAAAGTGCCTAATTCATGCTGAGTTGGAAAGCACAAATTTATAATGGCTGTCAGGTAAATTGAGTTCTTTTTTTTTTTTTTTTTTTAACCCATTTATACTTTACAGCCCAGGAATAGTGGCATAGAGTGCAGGGTTTCATTGATTCAGGTTTGGCCTTGGCAAATACATCAGGAGGACAAAGTAGTGGGGAAACTGAGGAACCTGGAAATATTGATGTTGACTAACCATGGAGTCTAGAAAGAAATGAAATCAGGAAGGAGCTAAAGATTATTAGAATTGATGGGAATTTGGGGTCTAAAGGAATCATTAAAGCAGAAAAGCAGCATTTAGTGGGAGTGAGGGACCAGGAGAAATAGAAGTCTAAGACATAGAGGGAAAATTCTGATTATAAAATGTATGCGGCATAAAAGTTTTAAGATGATGCCGAAGTGTCGACTGTGGCTTCTCGGGTGGATGGCTAAAGTAGAAGAAATATGAAAAGAAATCAAAGGTTTGAATGGGTCATCTTTTATTACTTATTTTCTTCTCTCATTGGGTTTGTGATGTCATTTTCTCTTTAGGTCAGCAACATTCTATAGATTAGATTCTAATTATTAAATGTAAAGGCAGCATACTTACAGGAAAATGGTTTTTGACTGTATGCTAGGGCCTTTTATTCTGTTCTTTACTAGGAATAATCTATTTTTTATTATTCTCAAAGTGAATAGTGATAAATAGTAAGGTTATAGTAAAATACAAATGTAATGAAATCCATTTAGTTTTTATTATCTTAATTTCTATTTTTCTTTTTCCAACAAAGGTTGTAGGTAGTATGGATGCCCACCCAAGCAGATACTGTGCCACAGTAAGAGTTCAGAGACCCCGACAAGAGATCATCCAGGACTTGGCCTCCATGGTCCGGGAACTGCTTATTCAGTTTTATAAGTCGACTCGGTTCAAACCTACTCGTATCATCTTTTATCGGGATGGTGTTTCAGAGGGACAGTTTAGGCAGGTCGGTTACCTGAGATCTCATTATACTACAGTTGAGTCAAACACCTTGTTTATAATATGATATCCAGTTCTGAGTTAAAAGCCTTAGTTGAGAATTCCTAAAGTAAAGATTTGATGCTTCAATAGATTTTCCTTTTTAAAATGTTCACTAGAGATATGGATGTGTAAGCTTTGATTGCTAAGACCATCCTCTTATAATTGTTAAGACAGAATAGAGAAGTATATCTGGCTATGAAATCATGAGATTAAGAAGTCCCAAGACTAAATCATTATCTTATTTTGAAGTGTGTAAAAGGGAACAGCTTTCAAATATTTCTATTTCATCTTCCCTAGGTATTATATTATGAACTACTAGCAATTCGAGAAGCCTGCATCAGTTTGGAGAAAGACTACCAACCCGGAATAACTTACATTGTAGTTCAGAAGAGACATCACACTCGGTTATTTTGTGCTGATAGGACAGAAAGGGTAATGTTAAATCTATTGCAATACTATTATCAACCAAGTGTATCTAACGTAGTTCATAGAGCACTTAACAAGGGCCTTCCTCCAGCAGCAGGGTTTCCAATATATAGGAGCAGATGTCAGCAAAGCAGATTATGAGTAGAGAAGCACCGAGATAGGTTAATTGTTACTTTTTAACTTTCTATTCTGGTAACAAGGAGCCCTGGTGGCGCAGTGATGAAAGCCCTTGGCTGCTAACGGAAAGGTCGGCAGTTCAAACCCACCAGCTGCTGTGCAGGAGAAAGATGTGGCAGTCTGCTCTCATAAAGATTACAGCCTTGTAAACCCTATGGGACAGTTCTGCCTTGTCCTATAGGGTCACTATGAGTTGGAATCAACTCCATGGCAGTGGGTGTGGTTTTTTTGTTTGTGTATTTGTTTTAATTCTAGTAACACTCCAAATTTTCAAAATCCTATTCTCCCTTTTTGTTGTTGTGAAGAATTTCTTACAGTTTTAAAATTGTTCTTTCTATTCATATTTTCCTTAAATGCTCAGAAGAAAAAAAGATACATTCTTTTTTTTAAATAGCTTGCAAAAATTAGTTTTCGTAAAAACTAGGAACTTTCTAGAGTGATAAGGGTAAATTCATGCTAACTACATTGAAACAGTGTTTTCTTTAAAATTCACAGAATTATTTTATATATTTTATAATATGAATATGTATTTTTATAATTGGAAAGGAGATATAAATACTTAGGGAGATATGTCTTCTTGTCTGTGTGAAACACAGGCAAGTAGCAATCTTGCTATCACCTTCAGTGCCCTGACCCCATCTTCCTCTATCCTGCAAACTTTGGAACACAGATACATAAGGGTAGCAAATGTCACTGTAACCTTGGGAAAAAAGATTCAATGGAAAAGGACTGAGAAGAGTATATTTCCTTTGGTAAATAGACTAGCTGTGTAACTTTGGGCAAGTAACATAACATCTCTGTCCCTGTTTCCTTCTTGGCAAGATGTGGATAGTATTAGTATCTACCCTGTTTGGGTTGTTGAGAAGATTACCTTAAAATATGTAACACATTTAGAACAGTTTTTGGCAAATACTAAGTACTCAATAAAAGTTGGCTAGTTGTGGTGTTGGTGGTAGTAATAGAGAAGAGGAAATAATAGCAGACACTGTTCTAAGTATTTTTCATAAATTTAACTCATTTAATCCTCACTTAACTATGAGGTAGTTATTATATTCCCCATTTTACCCATGAGAAAACTATGGCACATAGAGATTAAATAATTTACCCAAGGTTACTAAGCTAGTCATTGGTAGAGCTAGGATTCAAATCCTGGCAATCTGGCTCCAGAATGCTTTTAACCACTGTGCTATACCACCTCTCTAATAGCAGTAGTTATAGTTGTATTATGCCCTCCAGGTTGTTAAAGGCCTTTGACCCCAAATTATCAGGTACATTTCTATACCTAGAAAACCAAAGTTTCTTCAAAAGTGGGATTAGGAAAATCTAAAGTAGATTTAATTATCACTAGCATCAGACGTTTAGTCACAGCAGTCCTTCTTTTGTTTAATTTTTCTTTCACCCTTGCTCTAGATAATGCTACTAATAATAGAGAGGGAATAATTATAGATGAGGAAACAGCGAACAGAGAGGCTTAATACCTTGCCCTAAATCACACAACTAGTAAGTGGTAGAGCTGTGATACAAACTTATGCATTTTGCTGCTTCTCTAAACAGAGTACAACTTTTTATACATATTAATTAGGAGATTTATATGTTGCTAATTTATTAGAGTTAAGCTGTTTTGTTTTTAAGAATGGGCATAATTGAGTAGATTATAAAGTGTTAGTTTTGTTTTGCGCTTGGTGAAGGCTAGTCAGTTGGTCCACACACCTATGACTTAAACCATTGCGTGTCATGGCAGCCCCCCACATAACAGAAATAATGTCCGAGTCAGTAAAATAGTTTCTGATTTGCCAGCCTTGCAAACCTAGACTTATAGTTGGTGATTTTAAATGTGTTAGAGATAAGGAGGTGGAGGTGGGTACACATGTGCATTTTCAAGTATTTTACTAGGAACTTTTCATTATCAGGATTATGAATCATTTCAGTCACATCTTACCCACTCAAAGAAGATCATGATATCTGTTCTTTTACAAGATGTTGAAATTGATAGTATGAAATAAAAGGAATAGATCCTTTGAGGTCATTTCAGTGTTTGAATCCCAGTTTTGGTCTTTATTGTGTTCTATTGGGCAAATGGAATCTGAGCCTTAGTTGCCTTAAACAAGAAGGAATAATATCTAATTTGCAAGATTATTATGAGGATTAGAAATAATGTGCATACCCCAGTACATAAATGCTTAACAAATGGTGACTTTTATTGATGATGTTGACCGCATTCTTTCTCTCTAAAAATATAGTGTTCTTCAAGGAAAATGCTAATTTTCATAAGTTACACATTCAAGGGTGCCTACTCTGCACAAGTACAATAAATTGGAGCACTAACATTTAAAAAAAGTCTTCCACCCATACCGGGGTCAACTACTAGCTAAGCAGCAGTAGAGACTATGTAACTCTTTATTATTTTTCAACTCTCTCAGCAATTTAAGAGTAGGAACCAGGCTCTGCCCATAAGCATAAGCAGCCTAGGTGATCTTTCAAAATGTTTGGTTACTCACCTGACCCAGAAAGCCCCATAAAATCATGGAAATCAAGAGATTTAAATCTTCGGGTCCATTTTAAGAACACTTATGAAACTGCGCAGGCCATCAGGGATATACATATCTGAAAAGCCACCAGGTTTCTGAAAGATGTCACTTTACAGAAGCAATATGTGCCATTCCAATGTTACAGTGGTGGAGGTGGTAGATGTGCCCAGGCCAAACAGTGGGGCTGGACACAGGGTTGGTGGCCTGCAAAGAGTGTTGAATTTTTGCTGCACATACTTAAAAAAGCAGAGAGTAATGCTGAACCTAAGGGTTTGGGTATAGATTCTCTGATCATTGAGCACAGCCAGATGAACAAAGCCCCCAAGATGTGCCACTATACTTACAGAGCTCATGGTCGGATTAACCCAGGCATGAGCTCCCCCTGCCACCTGGAGATGATCCTTACTGAAAAGGAACACATTGTTCCTAAACCACAAGAGGAGATTGTACAAAAGAAAAAGGCAATCCCAGAAGAAACTGAATAAAAAAAAAAATATGGCTCAGGAGTAAATTCAGCATAAAATGCAAATAAAAGTAAAAGCAGAATTATAAAAAAAAGAATAGGAACCAAAACTAAAATAAAGTCTGTTCTTAATGCTTGCTTAAGTAATTTTTCAAACTGAAAGTAGGGAAACATGGGATTGGCCTGTATATGTATACATTTTTTGAAATGCTTTCAGATGTATTATTTATTTTTGTGTTGTTTGGCCAAACAAATCCAGGTCGGAAGAAGTGGCAATATTCCAGCTGGAACAACAGTTGATACAGACATTACACACCCATATGAGTTTGATTTTTACCTCTGTAGCCATGCTGGAATACAGGTAAGTCAGCACTTTGGATGAAATGTTTTAATTCAGAATTTTTCATTGTTATATCAACTTTTAAAATCTCAGAAAAAGGAGGAAGAAATACTCTTCTTCCTCTGCATTCCAAATTTTTTCCACATGAAATTAGATGAAGCTTTCAAGTAAATAAAATTCTCTCTCACTTGAGAAATGCTTATTTCTATGAAAATACTAGAATATATAAGTAAGTTAATAGAATTCTCCTTAAAGTGATTCCTTAATTTAACCTAAAACTTCAGAATTTTCTGTAGTACCCGATTGTTCCTTTGACATCTACCTCTTATGTGTGTGCGCGCGCGCGCGCTTTAGATGAAGGTTTACGGAGCAAATTAGTTCTTATTAAACAATACACATATTGTTTTGTGACATTGGTTGCCTACCCCATGACATGTCAGCACTCTTCCCTTCTTGACCTTGGGTTCCCCATTGCCAGCTTTCCTGTCCCCTCCTGCCTTCCAGTCCTTGCCCCTGGGTTGATGTGCCCGTTTAGTCTTGTTTTGTTTTATGGGCCTGTCTAATCTTTGGCTGAAGGGTGAACCTCAGGAGTGACTTCAGTACTGAGTTAAAAAGGTGTCCGGGGGCCATACTCTTGGCGTTTCTTCGGTCTCTGTCAGACCAGTAAGTCTGGGGTTTGTTTTTTTTCTTTTTTTTTTTTTTTGTGAATTTGAATTTTGGTCTACATTTTTCTCCCACTCTGTCTGTGACCCTCTATTGTGATCCCTGCTAGAGTAGTCTGGTGGTAACGGGCACCATCTAGTTGTGCTGGACTCAGTCTGGTGAAGGCTGTGATGATTGTGATCTCTTAGTCCTTTGGACTAATCTTTCCCTTGTATCTTTGGTTTTCTCCATTCTCCCTTGCTACAGACAGGGTGAGACCAGTGGAGTATCTTAGATGGCTGCTCACAAGCTTTTAAGACCCCAGACACTACTCACCAAAGTAGGAAGTAGAACATTTTCTTTATACACTATGTTATACCAGTTGAGCTAGATGTCCCCTGAGACCATGGTCCCCAGCCCTCAGCCCAGTAATTCGGTCCCTCAGGGCGTTTGGATGTGTCTACAAAGCTTCCATGACCTTGCCTTTGTCAAATTGTGCTGACTACTCCAGTATTGTGTACTGTCTTACCCTTCACTAAAGTTACCACTTACGTATTGACATCTACCTCTTTGTGACGATAACAGTTAGTAGAAAACTTTGACATTTACTGGCAAATGTTGAGCACATGAAAGAATTTAATTGTAGAATTAAACAATTTTAAGTTTCAGTGTAGCAGTTAAATAATTTTTAGAGTCTTTTCTTACTCTTTTCTTCTTAAGGGTTCCAGAAAGCCTTTTTATTAATTTATTATCTGTACTTAGTAGAGCATATGCTTTAATTAATATGCTTCTCAAACTTTCCAGCAGCAGAGAGGGTGCTCACATTCCTAGGATGTCTGATGGGATGCAGTCCAAACTATTTTAGGCTACTTGTAATTGATTAAAATAGAAATTCCAGGAAAATGTATCTTACTGTATAGCTATATCTTACAGCTTTTTTTGTCCCATATACATTAACCCTGGTTTGAGATGCATGACTATAAATTATTGTCTCGTTCATTTTTCCATGTTATTATATCTAGTCCCCTTTATAATCAATGCAGTACATTTTCAGGGTGGTGCTAACAGTCAGCAAAACAAAGTTAATAGTACCTTTTAGGGATTGAACCTATACCGCTGGAGTACATATTTTAACCTACTGTTTGTCCACATCTATCCTGAGGAACACTAGTGCTGTGGCTTTGTAATAAATACCACAGAGGAGGAAGAAGATTTTCTGTTCAAATAAATTTTGGAAATGCTGGTTAAACAGGATTTTTACTCTTGAACTTTTGGGAACTATTGATATGCTAATGACTGTTATGAATCTTCAAGACAGGGCTGTTTCTCTAATGTACTTAACCAGGAACTTTAGGGACCAGTTTTCCTGTGGGACACCAATTTGAAACTTCTGCTCTTGTCAGCAAATAACCAGAAATATTTAACAAGGACTAAAAAACTGTGTTCTTAACGTATCTTCCCAGCTTTATTAGAACTGTCAGACTTCTCTGAGATTTAAAAAAAAGGAGTCCTGTTTTTTACTAGCTAAAATTAAAACCCAGTCATTTCTAACCAGTATAATATGAGTTCATTTTTTCTAATCACTACTTTTCAATTTACCAGTGAGTAACAGGTACTTTGTAACATTTTGGCCAAATTCTGTAACTTCTTCACACTTTTAGTTATTCTTGATGTTTATGACTCAGTCCCATTCCCCTCTCCCTGTTTTATGTTGAAATAAAATCTCCATTTGTTTTTAAAACCTAAATTTACAAAGCAAATCAAATATTGACTCTTGCCTCCTACCCTCCACCTCCTCAGCACATTCTAGATCTTTGGTCCCAGCAGCTTTCAGGAGAGTTGGGGACAATGGCCTGGCTCTGAGATACTTTCTTTTCCTCTTCCTTCTAAGGCTCTAACTCATCTGATACTGCTGACTATCAGTATGTCAGTAGCAGGGAGGTGACACTGGCCTCTCTCTAGTGTATTCCGATTCTCTAATGCTGTAGCCTCAGTGGGGGTGATCTCCATATGAGTTGTGTTTAGCTTCATCCTAGGTCCCTTTGTAGCTGAGAAGCCTCAAGAGCAGCAGAGTCTTTCTTTGGCCCCATCAGTGGTATACACCCCCACCTCCTTCTTTAGGTTAGATGTGTAACTGCTTGGCTCTGTGGCTTCTGTCCTTTGCTCACGTTCATTCTTTTAGGCTTCTAAAACTGCTTCCAAGAACTCTTACCACTCTAGTCCAGCAGAGAAGGCCTGTGGATTCTGAGCTCAGGAAGCACCCGGTTGGGGAATGAGATGATAGTTCCCCCTTCCAGCAGACTGTCTCATCTTTATAACTGATTCTCTTGGAGCCCTCTTACTTGTCTTCAGGGGAAAGAATGTGCCTTTCCTCACAGCTAAAATTCCATATTCTCACAAAACCCCATATCACCTTCTTCCTATATTGAGAGAGTGGGGGTGAGATGAGAGGAGGCCAGAGTCTGAGAATTGATGCTAAGACCTGTCCTAAACTGGGTTCTCTCAATAAGCCCTTGAGGGAGGGTGGCTAGCTCCAAAGATTGGTAGCTCTTAGAATATAGGGTTCTTGGCACCTGTAGTCCTCTGCTTTGAGCCTTAACTGAAATTCTAGGACATTAGAAGAAAAATCCCACTTGACATCCTGTTCGAAACATTAACTGGATGGAGCATATGACCCTTCCCTATGACCCACCAAAGGGAATTCTCCTGTAGACATCCCTTTAAAGAAGTGAGGGTGGGTAGTATCCTAAATTATAACTTCCTAATATTAATCATAAAAATTCAAAGACAACCTTTACTGTTGTATAACAGTCCTTTGACTTTTCCTTCATTAACTCTGCTACCACTCTCCTTGAGTTCCTAAACTTGGTCTGTTGCCCTAACACTCAGCACATTACCCCCTCCTTTTACCTCACTAAGAAATTACATTGTCAGTCATGCCTACTTTCTTCCCTCCTTTCTCACAGGAAATATTGTAATATTGTTCTCATTCCATCTTGTTAGCTTATAGTTACCCCCATCCTAAAATGCTCTAAATTCTTTGATCCTGCTGTTCTCCTTTAAGTTATTGCCCCATATCTCTTCTTTTTGCTACCAAACTTCTTAAAAGAATAGCCTAAACAAGCCCACCAGAATGGCTGAAATAGAAGGCAATATTAAGGACATAGAGCAACTGGAACTCTCATACTCTGCTGGTGAGAGTGGTTGATTGGATAAATAGTATATATTCATACAACAATGAGAATGACGTGACAACATGGATTAATTTGACAGACACAATGTCGGATGAAGGAAACCAGACACAAAGGATACATATACCTGTGATAACATTTATTATAAAGATCTCTGGTGGCACAGTGGTTAAGTGCTTGGCTGCTAACTGAAGGGTCAGTGGTTCAAACCCGCCAGCCGCTCTGTGGGAGAAAGCTGTGGCAGTCTGCTTCTGTAAAGATTTACAGCCTCAGAAACCCTGTGGGGCAGCTCTACTCTGTCTGTAGGGTCGCCACACATTTTTTTTTTTTTTTACCATTTATTATAAAGTTCACAAATAGGCAAAACTAATCTGTGGTGTTAGAAATTAGTTATGAGGGGCCAGGTGGGTAGCGTAGTGACCAAGAGAAGGCACAAAGGGGCTTCCTGGGCTCAGTTAATGTTCAGTTTCTTGATGGGGTGCTGGTTTCATGGATATGTTCACTTAGTGAAAATTCATTGATCTGTACACTTACGATCCATTTATTTTTCTCTGTATTTATACTTCTATAAAATGTTTACATTAAAAAAAAAAAGACTACACTTTCTATTCCTTCTTCAGTTTGTAGCAGCCTGCCTTCTGCGCCACTGTTACTGCTCCTTGATCTCTGCAGCAACAATCACTCTTTAGTGAAACCATTTTCCATTTGGCTTCCACACGTTCTTCTCCTATTTCTCAACTTGCCCTTCTGATTTTCTTGGTTTGGTTCTTCTATCCATATTAACGCTTATGCGCTCTGTACGTGATCCACCTTTTAAGTTTTAAAGTTTAAATATTTGTGACTTTGAAATCTCTTTTTACAGACACAGCCTTTCTCCTAATTTCCAGATCTCAAAAGTTCTATTTGACTGTATGTTCTCACCTACCACCCTTATCTAATTAATCCCTCCAAACCAAAACCAAACCCATTGCCTTCAAGTCGATTCCAACTCACAACGACAGAGGACAGAGTAGAACTGCCCCACGGGGCTTCCAAGACCGTAAATCTTTATGGAAGCAGACTGCCTTATCTTTCTCCCACAGAGCGGCTGGTGGGTTTGAATCACTGAGGTTTTGGTTAGCAGCCAAGCACTTATCCACTGCACACCAGGACTCCTAATTAATTACTAAGTCCTGTAAAATCTACTTCTCACTCTCAAGCCTTTCTTTTCTCATTCTCACTTCCTCCACTGCTTAGTTCCAACTCTCATTATTACTTTCCCATACAATTGAATATAGAGTAGCTAAAGCAAACAGAAAACTTACTTCTTCTGCTCCTCCTGTAAGACAGCTCTCAGACATCAGTTCCTCCCGGAAGCCTTTTTTGACTCCTTCCCCCCAGACAAATGCCCCTCCTCCATATTGCCTGAGCACCCTATGCATACCTCTTTGTTAGACTTAATAGATGGCATTATAACCGGGTTTTTGTTTCTCTCCCCCTCCCACTAGTCTGTAAGGTCCCAAAAGGCACAGATCAGCAGATATTTGTGTACCTCATAGGATGGAGGCACTGATACTGGGTATACAAGTGAACAAATAAACACAATTTCTTCCTCTCTTAGTTTATTGAGGAAGACGTATTAAGCTATTTCACAAGTATTTGTTTACAAATTGAGATAAATGCAGTAAAGGGAAAGTGAAACGTAGGAAGGGAGATTTTAGTGAGGCCCTGATTTAGATTGGAAAATCACAAAAAGTTTCCCTGAGAAATGACATTTAAGGAGTTAGCCAAGCCAAGAATGCCAAAGAGAAGTCCTGTCAGAGGTCCATTCTCAGGCCCTTTTCGTGAAAAGAGTTTTGTCTGTTGAAGGAACTAAATGGAGACCGCTACTGCAGCATGAGAACAGGTTAGAGAGAGAGGCTGGGGCTGGATCATATAGGTCTCATTAGGCCAAGGAGAGGATTTGTGTTTTAATCTGAGTGCAGTGGGAAGCCATTAAAGAGGTTTAAGTTGGGCACTAACATAAGTAGGTGTATTAAAAGAATTTTTTATTGAAGTACAGATTGTAGTAAGGAGTAAGAGTATTACTGGGGTATCAGTTTGGAGTCTGTTACCATAGTTCATGCAAAAGATGATGGTAATTGAGACTAGAATGGTGAGGGGAGAGAACTGAATGAATTCCACATAGTTAGGGATTTTGCCCTACCTCTTCCCTATGCCCGAAATGATCTTTCACCTGATTTCACAAGCCTTCCTCTCACCATTCAGAGCTCATTTACATGTCTGTCCCTCAGAAAGACCTTCCCTGACCACTCAGTCTAAAGTAGTGACAGATATAGTCTACCTTTCGTGCTACCCTACATTTTAATTGTCTTTATAACCCAATTTCTAATGGCTTTATTTGTGTATCATCTGTCTCTTCTCACTGAAATGTGTGTCTTATTCACAGCTGTGTGCTCAGGACCTGGTACAGGGCATAACATATAATGATGGTCAATAAATATTTATTGAATGTGTGAGTACATAAATATATATGCATTTATAAACATATAATTTTGGGGAGGAAGAATTTAATAATAATTTGGATTTTCTCCCCAAAATCTTACACAGTGCCTGACAAATGACACTCACACAAATATTTATTAAAGTATGAACTAATCTTTTCCTTTTTCTTCTTTTCCACTCTCCTTTCCTTATTTCCTGCCTTCATCATCTCATACCAGAACAAATGCAAAAGCCTTCTAAGTAGTCCCACTGCTTTCAGTCCCTTCCTGTTCCCAATGTATCCTCCATATTATTGCTGATGTAACTTTTGTAAAACCCCAGTCTCACCACACCTAAAAGCTCTCCTGCTAAAAAAAACTTGTACAGTGCTTTCCCTGCTGCCCACAGATGAAAGTCCAAATTCCTACGCGTGGTATTCAGTCCGATTCCAAACTTTTCTTTTCAACTTCATCTTTTCCCCCTCATGCCCCACACTCTGCTCACAGTAGCCTATTAGTTATTCCCCAAACATGCCATGAAATATTTTGCCCCCTGTATTTTTGTTAAGGCTGTTAGTTCTGTCTAATGTCTCCTCAAGGACCCCTGGTAGTACAGTAGTTAAGTGCTTGACTGCTAACCGAAAGGTCAGCGGTTCAAACCCACCAGCTGCTCTGCAGGAAAAAGATGTGGCAGTCTACTTCCATAAAGATTACAGCCTTGGAACCCCTGTGCGGTAGTTCTATCTGTTCTATATGGTCCCTACGAGTCTGAATCGACTCAACAGCAACAGGCTTACGGATGACTCCTCACCCTGACCATCCAAAAAAGGTCACATCTCACTCATCCTTCAAACCTTAGCTCTAGTATTCCCCCACTTGGTAAAGCACCCACAAGCTTACCCTTGCAATTACTTCCTTTGGTATTCTCATAAAGGTTATGTGCTAGTAGTACTATAGCCATTTGTTAGTTGTTTTATAATTGTAGATGCTTCTGTCTCCTTTCTTCCTGTACTAAATTATGGTTTCCAAAAGACAGGAGACCCTTGACTTTGTGTTACTTTGAATCCTTAATACCTAACATAGTAACATTAAATAGGAGCTCAACTAAATGTTTTTAAAATTGATTATTAAATTAGAACATGTTTTACTATTGTACAAAGCTGGTGTTTTTTAATATAAAAAGTTTAGAAATCAACAGTTTATGCCATTGCCTTCTCTACAGGGTACCAGCCGTCCTTCACTCTATCATGTTTTATGGGATGATAACTGCTTTACTGCAGATGAACTTCAGCTGCTAACTTACCAGCTCTGCCACACTTATGTGCGCTGTACACGATCTGTTTCTATACCTGCACCAGCGTATTATGCTCACCTGGTGGCATTCAGAGCCAGATACCATCTTGTGGACAAAGAACATGACAGGTAATATAAAAGCCATAACTAATATAGATGCTCACCAGAGTCCAAATGTGGTCTCTGTATTAAAATTTTCTTAGGGAATTTCTGTAAGCACTTCCATGTAAGTATATGCCTCTTTGTTTGCCATAAAGTACTGCCATTTAGAATTAAAGTTCCCAAGCTATTAGAAGAGCCAGTAATCCATATGAAATGTAACGGTAATCAGAACTACTGCCAAGGTAAGATTTTCCGTTGAAATATGCTTAAATTGCTATTTAGGCTCATCAGTAATATAATGATATGGTGATTTACTTGCTTTACCAAATTAATTCAAGGTAGAAGTTATTGGTAATAAAAGTGATATATACACAGATAAAATGGGATTTACTTCTGAAAAATTCTGGGAAGATGAGAGAAGTAAAACAAAATTGACCTTGAATTAATAATTATTCAGACTGGGTGATGGACACATAGGGGTCATTATACCAGTCTCTATTTTTTAATACTTTTGAAATTTTCTACAACAGATAACAATTTTCAGAATTATTACATCAGAATAGGGTTTGTTTTTGTGTTCATTGTCACTTCTATTGCAGTGCTGAAGGAAGTCACGTTTCAGGACAGAGCAACGGGCGAGATCCACAAGCTCTTGCCAAGGCTGTACAGATTCACCAAGATACCTTACGCACAATGTACTTTGCTTAAAAAGTCCAAGTATACTCTGTGAGAGGAAGAACTGAAAGAGGAATGGACATGCACAATGTGTGTTTCCAGTGGAGTCAGTTGAGTGAGGATGCCTCCAGCCATACAGAAACCAACACTGTGGGGGGACCAGGGTCTGATCCTTATGTTGATACAAGGTAGATTGTTTACTTCATCAAGGAACACAGCTCCATTATGCAATATGAAACCAGCCAACTGCTTTTTTGTGCGGTCTCCTGTAGGAAGTATCGCGATTGTTTTGTTTTTCACTTCTGGTAGTCTAACCCTTTTAATGCCTTTACCTCAAGTTGCTTGGCAGCACAACTATCTTTGCAAAAAAAAGTAAAGAAAAAGTAAATGATGGTTTAAACACACACACACACACACACACCCCTACATGAATAATCAAAGTGATTGTTCACAATAATGTGTGCAAAAAAATTAATGTGCATTTGTGTATTCTTGTAAAGTGTCTGTGTATATATTAAATATATACATGCATACTTCATATGTATATATATCTGGATCTAAATGATAATAGATATATATGTGCCTGTGTATATATTTTTATAGTTCATTCCATTGGGGAACTTTCTTCCCCGTTTTTTCTCCCCTATCACCACTTTAATTTTTCTCTCTACCTCCCTTGCCTTCATCACCTCCGTTTTTTTTCCTAATGCTACCAGTGACATTCAAATGTTCATCTGTCTCGTTCATTTGGATGTGAAGCATGGCAAACTAGGTTTTTATTTTGCACACCCTACTTCTTTATTTTAGCCAGCTGCTGTCTTTTGTCTCATACACAGTTCTGAGTCCTCAACTCTTGATATTGCTTTCCTAAGAAACAATTATTTTATGTATATATGTTTTTTGTGAGCATGTGTATGTGTGTCTTTCTCTTTCTGAACTTACATTTGCCATTTGTGCAATGTGTACTTAAGCAGTAACAACCTAAACTTTTCTTTTTCTTTAGTGAGTCTGTTAAAGCTGCTGTAAACCCTTGTCAGAAGTGGTAACTCTTTCTCTCTGATAAGTGACATGTATTCTAAAGACTTCTGTTTCTATGGGTTATACATAGAAACCTCTTAAAGCTTTTATAAAGAGTAAATATTTTAAAAGATTGGAACTCTAGGGTTGAGGTCTCTGAAGTTGGGTGGAGAGAGAGGAGGGGTTGTTGGATTTTGTTTGTTTGCTAGTTTATTTGCTGCCTCTCACCTTAATGTGATTTTCATATATATATTTTTATATATATGTTTGTGTATATATAAACATATATGTATGTGTTTTGAAGTATAGCTTCCTTTTCTTTTATATTTATTAGAATAGTGCTTTAATAATTATGGATTAATTAACACTCTTTAAAGTGTTAAAAAGCAAAGATGTCACCCTGAGGACTAAGGTTCACTTGACCCAAGCCATGGTATTTTCAGTCGCCTCATATTCCTGCAAAAGCTGGACAATGAATAAGGAAAACCAAGGAAGAAGTGATACATTTGAATTACGGTGTTAGCAAAGAATATTGAATATACCATGGACTGCCAGAAGAATGAACGAATCTGTCTTGGAAGAAGTACAGTCAGAATGCTCCTCAGGAGCGAAGATGGCGAGACTTTGTCTCATGTACTTTGGACATGTTATCAGGAGGGACCAGTCCCTGCAGAAGGATATCATGCTTGATAAAGCAGAGGGTCAGTGAAAAAGAGGAAGACCCTCAGTGAGATGGATTGACACAGTGGCTGCAACAATGGGCTCAAACATAGCAATGGTTGTGAGGATGGTGCAGGACCAGGCAGTGTTCCGTTCTGTTGTACGTAGGGTTGCTATGAGTTGGAACCGAGTCGATGGCACCTAACAACAACAACAATTATAGAACATATTGGCAACATCTTTTATAGAAATATGATTGTGTTTATTTTAAGAACTGACAGTTTGTTTTTGCTATCTTTTCGTGCAATAAGCAGTTTTAAAGGAAAGCTGTGTCTGTTTGACATCTTTACCATGGATGTGGGAGGAACAGGCACCTCCATAATTTTAAAAGGGCAAAAGTAATATAGCCTTAATTTCAGAAGGAAAGTTGTATAAGTTTAAAGCATGTCTCTTAAAACTCATAATGAAAATGAAGGAAAGTGAAATTGCCTAAATGAGTCTGACCTTGACTATTAGAAATAAAGTTGGATTTTGATTTAAGAAATGACAACGAGCAGCTTAAGGTTTAGAACATATTTAAATCCATTGAAAATGGATCAGTTTTTTTAAAGAATCTCACTGGCGAAGTTCCCATTTTCATTTACTAAAATGAATCAAGAAAATGCAAGATGATATTTTTAAAACATGTTTTGCTAATTTATCACCAGTGTAACTTTCCTTTTAAAATTAGGGTGTTGGTGACAAAAGGAAATGAGGACTTTGAGCATTTTAAATGAGTTAAATCACTGAAATGTGGAAGAAAGTTTTGCAAAACTTTTATTGATTCCACTTTAAGATATAAAAAATACTATAAACTGTCAAAACCGAGTTATCAGTAACATTGGATTCAGGGGAGCTTTGCACTTTGTAACTCATGAAAATTGCATTTCAACTTTTTTCTTTTTTTTTTTTTTTTGCACTGTTCAGAGTATAGATACTACAGATTGTTTCCAATGGGCATTGTTGTTAGCCTTTCATAATTCCATCTGCACATGAAAACTAATGGATTTAGCTCTTTAGTTTCTCTTTTACCTGTAATCCACTATTATTGCCAATTTACTGTATTTTGAGCCTAAAATCTGAGCCATGTCCTCCAACAGGCATGAAATCTTTTGTCCCTCTGCCAGAAAACTAGAAAGTACTGTATTTTGTGTGTTTGTTATATTGAAGTGTCTAAAATGCAGTTTACAACACTGTTTCAAAGCACTTTACATAAGATCATTTGTATACTATATACATGTTTTCACCTAGCCCTTCCTTCTCCCTTCCAAAAAAAAAAAAAATCCCTGTGAAACTTTTTTTTTGCATTGAAATTTCACTAAATGTAGTCAGGATAATGAGTAAGAGAAGGAAATAATATATCCTAGATGGTAAAAAGGAGCCCTGGTGTCTTAGTGGTTAAGCGCTCTGCTGCTAACTAAAAGGGCGGTTCGAACCCACCAACTGCTCCATGGGAGAAAGATGTGGCATTCTACTTCCGTAAAGATTACAGCCATGGAAACTCCATAGGATGGTTCTCCTCTGTCCTTTAGGGTCGCTATGAGTCAGAATTGACTCGATGGCAAGAGTTTTTTTTTGTTTTTTAAATGGTAAAAACTTCTTGATTGGTGTATGCTTGCTCAGTGTGAGGAAAACATTTTTATCGGTGAGAGTTGCACAGATTTATGTGGGAAACTTTAGGGCCTAGGGAAGAACTATAAATACCCTTTCCCTATTTACTGCTTTACCTAATAGTCAGTCACTTAGTCACATATGGGTAGAGTGAAGCCCTTCATTCCCATCTATTTGGAAGGACTTTTTTAAGAGGAAAGAAAAAAAAAATTGTTTTAATAAAAAGCTTTACTTTTTGAGTGATTTCTTTACTAGGGTGCTCTTACACTATTCAACATTGCTAGTTTAAATTGGTTACCTTGGAAGAATATGTATAGTACATTTCTATTCTGCTTACTAACAAGTTGGTGTATCAAACTTAATTACAAGAAACCTTTGCTTAGAATTTTAAAATGAAAGGTGAGTAGCAAATAGTTTTTGAAATTTACTTTGTTTTTGCACTTCTAGTATAGAATTTCTGATCTTTTTTATTTAAAAAAAAAAAAAAAACTTTTTTTTTTTTTTTTTTTTAATTTAAAGGCCTTGAAACTCACAGCAACCTTTCTGCCCTAGCTCACTGACTATATAATGAATGCTAAATTTTGGCCTGCTGTTTTCTATGATGTATCTTATCTAAGTGACTTTAAAAATGTCAGTCACAGCAGCTGGTTTAATTGATTTTCATGCAAAGAAGGGTTGGGAGTTTGATGTGTATTGTTGATGGCAAATGTGTCTGTGTAAAGTGCTGATACTATTTGTTTGACAGTATCAAGTTACTGGCATTGAGGACCATACATTTATAATACTGTAGCTGCTATATTTATTTTAAGTAGCGTCTGACAGTTACTGCACTAAACAGTAAGGAGATGAGCAGGAATCAAGGCTAGTGTTATACCCATTTGGGTTTTTCGTTTTGTTTTGTTTTCTAAATAAGACTAAGGACATGAAATATCAAGGTAACAAAGGGTGCTGCCATTTTAGTTTCAATTTAATATCAGGATATTCTTTCTTTGTTTTAGAAATGTGGGTTTTGACTTTTGCAGTTTTCTAAAAAGGTACCTCATCCTCCTGAGTACTGGTTTTTGGCATATTTTTATAGAAGTAGAGATGCCCTTTTTTTTTTTTTTTAATAGTTCCATTTTTAAAAGTTACTCAGAAAAAAAAAATATTCTTCTATGGAATTGTTCCTGTTTATAACCTATTAATTTATTTCTCTTCCTAGAAGAGGGTCCAGAAGGGATTCTAGTGGGAGTGTACTAGGTGTTTTGGAAGGCACTTGACAAAAATTCATCTCTACCTTCCAGCATAGGGATCCCAGTCTTCTAAAGACTTATCCTAGTTTTCCAAGTCAGGTTGTCTGATGACCCACCATTGCCTAATGTTTACTGTGTATTCTCTAATGAAGTTTAGCATGGCAGACTTAGAGTTGTGACAGAGTCAAGATATGCCTAGGGAAATAAAAGCTGAGTTGCCATTCAGTAGAAGTAGCTGGCAGAGGATCTCGGTGTTAAAGGAAAAGATTAGAACTCAGAGTGCCTGTAATAGATCAAAGTAATTAGATGGATTACAAACCAGGAATTAGGGACTACTATTGAAGGAATATGTGGGTCTTTTCAGAGGCTAGCATGAATTTGCGATGGGTGGTGATTTTTATGAAATTCAAGAAACTAGCCACTTAGACCCAGCTAGAATATCTGTAGCCTTGCAGTTCAAATTTGATAGTGTTTTACCAAGAATCTTAACTGACAACTCTGCATAATTTTTATTTCATATCATTAAACCTGGTTAAATGTTTGCTTAACTCATCTTCTTAGATTGAATACTTAAATTACCTTTTATGAGTTATTGGTCGGGCTACAAAAGGACATCATTGGCCTGGAATCTTTATTTTGGCTTTTTTAATAACCATATAAAGTTTGAATCCTTTTCATTCTTTTTCAGAATTCATAGATGTCTTAAATCTTCAATAATAATAGTTGAAAGACTTTACATGAAGTCAGGCCCTCCTGAGTGGTAGTATAACCCTGACTCTAGAGTCTGTCTTTATTTTCCTGTTTCTCTCCCATTTGATCATATAAAGCACTTTTGTGATTCTACATGAGTCAGAAAATCAGCCAAGAATAGATATGTAAAAATCAGTAAAGAAAAGTGAAAGAATTTTCTGCTCAAAAGATCTTTTTTTTTTAATTCCTTTTTATGCTAAGGATATTCTTGATCAGTGGCAATGTTAGAAATCATATATGATTAATGAAAGCTAAGCTGACTCCCAGGAAGGAAAAAAAAAAAACTCAATATGTATCAAAGGAAAAAATTATTTTGACTTTTTTTCCTACTTAAAAACGGTACGTTTAAGTTTATAATTTTCCATGTTGGTCAGCATAATTTTTTTTAACTAAGATATAATGGTCAAGGCTTATGCTACTGAGAGATGAAATTTATTTTACTTTACCCATCAGAGATAGTGTTGTAGATTTTCACATTGCTGATTAAATTTCAGGAATCTTTTAAAGTAGGGAAGTTAAAAATTTTAACGTAAAGTTAGAAGGATAATAAATTTAATACAGAGGGTTGGGATTTGCCAGTGAAAAACCTTGTTGAAGTGTCAAGTAATAAACAGTGTCACAAAATCAGGATCCTATCAGATCACCTATCCAGTCATTGGACTCCTTTCCTTTTTGAATCCGATGTCTGAGGTAACCAAAACCTAATGTTGTAACTATGTTAAGGTCTCAGTAAAGCAAAGATGTTCTTCAAGATAGACTCTGAATTAAATCTTTAAATCATTATTTTAAAGCAAGGTGGTTCTTAGAAAGTGCCTTTGAGAAGATGGTGCTGTAGATTTTTATTTTTCAAATAGCATGAGGCTAAAAATTTTAAGATAAATTATTTTAGAACTCTACGAGTGTGAAAATTTCGTATAAATAGTGTTATCTGTTGTCCTGAATCAGGTCCGAGGCAACCAAGGAAAGTTTTTATTCAGTAAGTATCTAGGTAAATGCTCACCAAATTTATTTTGTAAGTTTGAAAACAAATTTTTTTGAACAGAATTAACCTTTCAGTTCTCAGCTGTGTTGGAATTAATCTATAGGGCACATAGAACAGCAGAGCTGCTTAACTTTTAACTTTTAACAGGATTATTGATATTGCCCAATGGGAAAGGTAACTTGCCAGGAATTATATGTCATAGGCTACCTTTCCTTTTTTTTTTCAGCACAAATTGACCCTTTTGTAATAACTATCTGCAACCTTTTCTAATTCATCTTTATTAAGAAAGGCTGCTTATAAAGGGAGAGCGAAGTCATCATTGAGGTCAGTTTAAGAGAAAAAGCAAAATGATTATCCCTCTATCCTTAGGAAAATTTTCTCTTTTACGTACCAAGAAATATTTTAAATAGTTCCCTCTCTTTTTCTAGAAAGGGAAAACCATTAAAAATGATGGCAGTGCATTTAAAAGAGTATGATCAGTTAATTAGAAATACAACATGCAAAATTGGGCTTTGATAGAAATAACCAAAGGAAGGATAATGACAGGACCATTCATACTTATTAGAAATTTAGTAGTCTACCAGAAAGCAATTTTTGCCTGGACTAGGAAGCAGTAAATGATCACCTAACCAGTTCTTGCTTGTGAATTTGGTGAGCATTCCTCCAGAAAATAGTAGACAGAAAACAAAAAACACCACACCTCAGTAACCTTGTATGCTGCATATGTAATATGATAGTAAAATTATATTAATTGTTCGGAGCGTACTGTGTCTGTTTGCAAATATATATGCATATTAAACTTTCATTTTTTTTATAATGTCTTCATAGCAGTTATGAGGTTTTTTTTAAGATTAATTTTTCTATTGTGATGTTTATATTTATTGGCAATTTGTGTGCAACTTTTATATTTTGCTTAGATGTTGGTTTTAGGGTATTTTATTTTTAAAGACGTGTCTAGCTTTTTTTTCTTTTTTTGGTAATATTAGCAAAGATTAAGATGGTGTGTTTAATATACCAACCAAACTATTAATTCCACAGAGTCTAGAGTTTGGAGTTTTATTCATAAAACATTAACTTTCTAACTTAGAGTATTTAATGTTGTTTATATAGTGGGCATTAAAGACAGTCTTAGACGGATTTCAAAATGTGGAGGGGATGTGGAGTTATTTTCCTAAGTAGCTAACTAACACTAACAGATTGGATTTATTTCCTGATCTGCAGTCTTTGGGAAACTTGTCAAATAAATGATTGTTAAAACATTGCTTTTTCAATTTTAGCTACATTGAAATTGCTTAAATGATCATATCACTCACCATCAGGATTATGATACAATTTTATAGGCCTGGAAAACAAATGGCCGATGATCTAGAAGTCATTGATAATTGACTTTGAAATGGGATTTTTTTCCCCCATAATTATACCATAAAACCTGTGAAATCCAGAACCTTTGTAGGGTGGAAACCTGTCAGAGAAGAAAATCTCAAATGTTTTCCACTAATAGAAGAAAACCAAAAAACCAAACCCATTGCTGTCGAGTCGATTCCGACTCATAGCGACCCTATAGGACAGAGTAGAACTGCCTCATACAGTTTCCAAGGAACGCCTGGTGGATTTGAACTGCTGTTAACCACTACACAACCAGGGAATAGAGAGTGATGGAAAAGTGGTAAGACTACACCCTGTCAAAAGTAGAAAACTTGTAAGACCTGGAAAAACAAGGCAGTCCCATCAAGTTCCGGCTCTCACAGGTTTTACTATATTATATGGAAGATTTGCTACCCTGATCTTTTCCCTGGCATCCTTTTAAAGTTGATTCACCCCCTGAGCATCAGTGAAGAAACGGTTTAGGTGGCTAGGGAGAGGCAGGGATAGACTGATTAATAGAGTATTTCATTTAATTAAAATTTCAACTAAGTAGTAATAACTTATGAATGTGAGCTAATTGAAAGTAAAAAGTATTATAGAATATTAATTTTAAGCATACATGGTCACCCCAGCCTCTTAGTGAATAGATCAAGATTATTTGTATCGGCATTTTTTTAATAAAGATACATGACAAAAGCATATTCTCCTAAGCAGGTAAAATATTTTCGTTGTATTTTTACACTATGAATTTGCTTGGTGAGCCATTCTTTTCTGTAAAAGATTAAAAGATAAACTTTATCCCATTGTCTGAGTTTTAAATACTAAATTATTAGGGCTCAGTGTGTGATATTTGGCTGTTCTTCACTGAGAGGGAGAAAATGGGAAGGTTTCAAGTAATTATAAATGGGAAAATAATATTTTTATATTATGTAAAGTTTTACAATGTAAAGTGAACCAGCATGCGATTTCATAAAGACATTAGCCATATCATTTTTTACTGCATTTTTGCCAGTTACATTAGTTTTCATATACTATTGTGAGCTATTTCCTTTGCCCCGTCATTAAGTACCAATTAAAGATTGGTACTCTGATTGTAGAAATTTGTTACTACTAAATAAAAATGTTTCAAACAATCATATATATTTTTGTTGCCAGTATTCCCCCTTTTTAAAGTTATTTATTGTGCTTACAACTTTAACAGTGTATTATGCTAGTTTGACAGGTATATAATTCTTGTAGACCAACATTTTTAAGGCTGCTTCAAGTAGAAATAGCCCTGAGTTTTCTTTTTCCTTCTGAAAGCTTGTAGGAACCTGGCACATAGAGCTTATTTTGCTGTTTAACTGCTTGGCTCCACAAATCCAGGTAATTGGCATCAGTGGTATATTACCACGGTGCCATACCTGGTTCATGTTTATAGTCCAGCTCTGAAGAAAGAAATATTTGTGCAGTCATTGTTTATCCCAAAAAAAGAACTGTCAAGAACAGCGTTGTAAGTAGAAAACAGATGACAGTGTTGGTCATCAGGATTTTGCATTTTTTGTTTTATTATTTCCAAAACTTGCATGCACATCTAAAATTTTGTATTTGAAGTCTAAGAGTTTGTGCCAGAGATTAGAGAGGGAGATTATGCTGTTATTTAGTGCCTAAAATTTTTCATCTTTACTTCATGGCTTTTAGTTGGAAGAACAGAAAAACAAAAATTCCTTAATCTGGCCCTTTAATAATATATTTAGAACCAAAGAAAGATTCATTCTGCAAAAATATTGTAAATATGACTCTCTCTCTCTCCATTGTAGAACCTATGGAAACAGGAGGTCTTTGTAAAGAAATGGACTAGTAGGATTGTAGCAGTATGTAGTGGGGGGAAATGAGGTTAAGGTTTCCTTGCTGGGATCCTTGGGCAGAAACCTTACAATTGTTTAATATTTACTGAGTTCTCATACCACACAGTCAAAGAGTGACTTGCTGTGTGAACTTACGGAAGAGACCTAAGAAGAGTGCCTGTGTAATCTAAATTTATTTTATGTTGTCCCAGACAACAAATAGACGAAACTGCATCTATTCTTATGAAATTACTGAAGTCTTAGAAGTTACTTCTGAGATATAATAAAGAAATTTATTCTTAAATAGGAACAATGGCATTGCAACAACATGACTTCTCCAGCTTTTCCCTTTACGTAGAAAACACCAAGCAGAGACTTCTGGACAAGATAGTCTTCCCTGTAAAGAAATGTTTTTGGTGCAGGATTTGGGGAAAACACTGGTAGGTTGTAATTAAGGGAGAATTTTGCCTGGCATAGACACTCCAGCTAGGTTAATAGATCAAATTTGGTCCCAGGGAGTAACAAGAGAAGGCTTTGGTTTTGGTAGCAATAGACTTCAGTGGTCAGGAAAATCATTATCCAGTGGTAATTAAATGCAGGTATCTGTCTGTTTCACAGAAAGGGAATAATCTCCTATTATTTGATGATGACCCTGCAAATGTGCGTGTGCTTTTTCTAATTCAGTTACCAAGGACAGCAAACACTAACCAAAACTTTCCAATAGATTTTCCTTACAAGATTCTTTAAAAGTTTTCCAGGAGCTTTCTCATTTCTTAGCCCAGGGAACAACCCTTTTCTCTTCTTTAAAAAAGAAAGCAAAAAGAATTTAGAGGTAGTATATGTAGAATTGTACTATAAGCAAATAATAGTCTTTAAAATGGAGGATCATATGCCACAAGTTACAGCTTAATTGAGAGACTGTTGTAGCACATTTTTCATATTTGGTTCTAAAGTTTTGTTTCCTTTGATATACCATGTTTGATTCACTTAGAGTGCCACCGTTCTTATTTATGATATATGTAGTCAGTGTGTTATGCCATTTATAAATCGTGCAGTTCTTCTCTTGCCACCCTACTCCCCTACACACACACACATGCTGTTAAAAAAAGGGAGGGTAAAACAAAAAGAAATATGAGAATTATTAGAATGTAACTTTGGTTAATATAGATGGAAAGAAATCCTAACGCAGTTAAGTGAGAATTAAGAATGCAGATGTTAATACTGCAGGTATTGCCTCCAGCTATAGAATTTTTTTGTTAGCTATAGAGTGGATAATGTGTACAGAATATATATCTGGAATATGATATGTTATAGCAAAGTGGTAAGAGAAAATTACTCTTGAAACTAATGTTTTAACGTTCTGCAACCGAGATCCCATATTCTTAAGGGAAGTTAATATAGCTTCAATACATTAAAACTATATTGAATGCATTAATGCTTAGATATTCTTTCCTCTTAACTTACGTATTGATTTATTCTGACTTTAGTTATATCGAAACATCTCTTCACATCTGCCTTCTTGGTATGTGCAAAATTCTGTATAAACTGTTTTTAAAACTCAGCCAATTTCCTGCTCAAGCCTGGGCTGAAAGGGAAAAGGCATAAGGTGTTTTCAAATGCAGGAACTTTTGAAGGATCACAACTGGAAAAAAGACTATTAAGATGTGTTGTCTTTAAGAGTAGAAAGGGCTCTAGAACATGACCCAGAGACTTGGAGTTTTTAGTCATAGCTCTGCCATTGATTTGCTCTGTGTCTTTAGGCAATTTTCTTAATCTCAGTGCGCCTAGTTTGCCCTGGTAAAATGATAGTGGTAATACCTGCCCTCACCTACCTCACAAGGTTGTTGTAAGATGATGTTTGTAAAATGTTTGAGTTCTCCAAAAGAAAAGCTATTTAGAAATTTCAAGGTAGCAGAATATGTTGTGCGAAGGGTTCTTTTCCGGTTGGCCTCTGTGAAATGTCTTTAATTACCATACATCATCTTATGAAACAAGTGTAAGAGAAACATAGGCCTTATTATGGTGTGGTGTTCACTTGCTAACGTATCCTGTTCTGTTTCTCCTTTGCTAGATACCCAGCACACAGGCTGGATTTTTCTTTATAACAATCCTTGACAAAAGTATAACTTTTCAAAAACCAAACTTATTTGAGTGGTGCTATGGCAGCTGCAGTTGTATTTTGATTTACATTAATGTGATAAGACTATGAGATACTCAAAAACTAACTTCGCCTTTTGCCTTTAGGCATTTTTTGCTACATCTTGGCATCAGAGGCTGTTCCACAACCAGATTGTTATCCACTTGTTTCTTGGCATATTTTTGGTACCTTTTTTTTTGTTGTTGTTGTTGGAATGGGGTCTGGGTTTTAAGAAAAGTGTACTTATTTCACTCATTGTCGCTTTACAGTTGTGAGCCTTGCTTTACTTAAAAATTCCAAGTATCATGTATTTGTAAAAATAGTGAACATTTTTTCTTCATTTTCATTCAGTTCTAAACTCCTGCAGGTAACAGGAAGAGTTCTTGGTGTCTGACCCAGTTATCTTTATGGAGCATGGCCAGGGCCTTACAGTTCAACAGGTTTACCCCCACCCCAAGAAGGTTCCTGTTTCAAGGAAGTAGCAAAGGGTACACCACCACCACAGGCTGTGTAAGCAATTCCTTGTTGCAACAGACAATTTTTTTTAAAAGAAAAAAGGATGGATTTTGGGTACACAGGGTATGGATGCATCAACATTTATTTTTTATCTCTGTCACTGCTGAGCTCCCCTTGTCTCAGGCAGTTGGGCTTTACCAACTCATTGCTAACCTAGGTGGTATATTTTATAGGATCATGAAAATCACAAGTACTTAAGATGAAAAATTGGGGAGATTTGTGCTTGAAAAATGAACAAAAAATCCACCTTGCTCAAGTGAGATAGCTAAGAGCATTATCTTTGATATATCAGGAATACTTTTAAACAATTTTTGCTATAATGTGTAGCTTTAATGCCTCTTCAGTTATGGATCCATAAAAGTATTACTGTATCTTGTGAATAAAGATCATTTTTGTGGACTAGTGTGTGGATCCCTGCAAAGGATACTCCATGACTCATAGACTGTGGGAAGCAGTTGGGTGTGTGTGTGTGTGTGTGTGTGTGTGTGTGTGTGTGTATAAATATTCTATATGTATAACACTGTATGTATTACATAAAAGTTTATATGGGGAAAAAGTGCTGTTTCTTTAGCGTTTTGGGGACTAAAATTGTAATCTGACCATTCCAGTGGATTAGAACTCACTCTAGAGAACATTTATATTACACACAATGCACATACAGATGCACACCCCAAAAGCATTGCAAACCGATCTCACTTTAGATGATTGCGGCTTTTTTTTTTTTTTTTTTTTAAACCCAAAGTAGTGGAGGAGGAAATAGCACTCTTTTTAAAGGGGCTTTTCTGAAGAGTAAAATGTAAATATAGGACATGTGGGCAGGGTGGGGACACCTGCACTGTGCCCTGCAGACAGACAAATAGCCTTTAAATTTTCCTTTTTAACCATCTTGACCGTGTGTGCCTATTTGTATTGCAGATGTGAACTACTATTTTTGGGGGTTGATAACAGTATGTTTTGAAACTGAATTATTACAAAAATTCAGAGTAACCTCTTTATCCATCCTCCTTTTCCACACTAACTATTCTTGCCAGATACTTCTACTCATCCCAAGTTTCAGCATAGTAAAATGATGTGATGGTTCTCTCAAACCTCCTTCCGCATCCTCCCTACCCTCTGTCCTACGCCTGGCCCGGCCTTATATTTTTTGTTGGCTTGTCATAAGTAAGATTGATTTACCGTAGTGGTTTAAAGACTGCAGAATTTCAAAGTGTTTATGTTTAAGCCTTCTTTTTTTAATATTTGGTTACACAGTAGCATCCGTTAAAGCAGTGGAGTGAGTCCAACTCTGTAGTATGCTATAGAACCAAATGAGATCTTGAATGAGACTAAACTTGACCGCCACGTTTTATTAAGAGGAAATTGGCACTTTGTATGGGGTGGCGGGGCATGGGCAATCCATGATAGATACATAACCATTGTATCCAGAATTAGAAACACCAAATGCTGAATCCTATCACTGTGTACTTAGGGGCCAGGCTTTGGGTTTGGTTGTCATTTACTCCTTGAAAATTGTGTGTAATTATGATGAGCAGAAGGCAAATAAAGTTTTTAAACAAAAGTGCTTATTTTCGGTATTTAAAATTTGGTAGTAAATTTTCTACTTCCATTTAGATTATCTCCCCAAAAAATCACTACAAAAAAACTTATGGTTGAGATTGAGAAGTTTAAAGAAGCTGGTTTTTAAGCAGTTCAATGACTTATAATATTTTATGTTAAAGAAATTGTTGGAATTCTTTCTGAGCCAAGACTGTCACTAAAATGTCCTGTGACAGAACCACTCCTCTTTTTTCTGCTATTCTGCATACTGGAAGACTTCTGTGTTGTATTGTTTTTAATCCTTTTTAAAAAATAATGATGATTTTAGTGTTGCTTAGCTTCAGTTTGAAGTGTAACTTTCACTAATAACTGCAATAAAAAGAAAAAGCTTTGCTCCAAACTTTCTGTTGTGTGGTCATCATTACAGCTGTTCAGACTTAGGTAAAGAATTTAGGTTTTAGAATCACAAAGCCCTGGGTTCAAACCTTTATGACATGATACTCTGGGCAAGTTCCTTGATGCTTCTAAATCTCAGTCTCCTCCAGTATAAAAGAAGATAATAGTAGCTCCCTCACAGAGCTGTTGGGGCATTAAATGAGATAATGTATGGAAAGTGCTGGGCATATGGTTGGCGTTCAGGTTTTAAAGAGGCTCCTTAACTTCTCCTTCCCAATTCTCCCTTCTTAAAAGACATTGGTTGGAATATCTAGGTCAGTTGGCATAACATAGTCCATAAAGACAATGTTCTATATCCTACTTTGGTGAGTAGTGACTGGGGTCTTAAAAGGTTAAGAGCAGCTATCTAAAAGACAAACTATTGGTCTCTTCCCATGCGGAACAAAGAAGAGTGAAGAAAATCAAAGTCTCAAACAATTAGTCCAAAGGACTAATAGACCACATGAACCACGACCTCCACTAGCCTGAGACCGGAAGAACTAGATGGTGCCTGGCTACCACTTCCAACAGCTCTGAGTGGGATCACAGTAGAAGGTTCTGGACAGAGTGGGAAAAAAAAAACATAGAACAAACTTCAAATTAATGAAAAAGACCAGACTTACTGGACTGATAGAGACTGGCAGAACCCCCGAGACTATGACCGTTAGACACCCTCCAAACCTGGAACTGAACCCACTCCTGGAGATCACCTTTCAGCCAAACAATAGATAGGCTTATAAAGTGAACAGTAACACCCATGAGGAATGTCCTTCTCAGAACAATCAACCACAGGAGACCAAAAGGGCAGGATTTGCCCAAAAACAAAGTTCAGAAGCCGGGAAAGATGGGCAAATGGAAACGGGGAACTCAGGGAGGAAGTGGGTAGAGTGCTGTCACATTGAGGGGACTGCAACTAATGTCACAAAAAAGAAATGTGTACTAATTGTTGAATGGGAAACTAATTTGCTCGGTAAACTTCCACCCAAACCACGATAAAACGTTCAAAAAAACATTGAGTGGAGGAGGCAAGAAGGCAGGCTTACAAACTCAGTTGCCATTGAATTGGCTTCAACTCATGGCGACCCATGTACAACAGAGCAAAATGTTACCTGGTCCTGCACCATCTTACTAACTACCAGCAGGTAAAATATGAACGGGTCAGGAAAAAACTGAAATGAACTGGGAGGATCTTTACAGGCTCAGTAGTAGAAACACAACCCAGTTGTGATATGCAAGAAAACATTGGACTAACAAGATTTTGAAAACCAGCTCTCAACTGTCTTAACTGTATAACTTCACGTATATCACTTCCCTTCATTTTACAATTGAAGTTATTGGACTAAAAGCAGAGTTCTCAAATTGGCAGGCCAATTTCATCCTGAGAGTAACTGTTGTTCAGTGTTTAAAATATTTTTATTAGGTGCCAACATTTAGAACCTCAGCAGGTCTCACGTAAAAATCCAGATGTTGTCTGCTCTTGAAAAATGAGATCTGACAACTCGGGACCACTGTTCCTTCACGGCTGCCATCCGGAGAAGCTCAGTGGTGATTGTCCCTTTGGTGGGGCAGAGTCTCTCCACAACACCCACCCCTCTTGGCCTGCCCTGCACAGGAATTTTTTGTTTGCCACCACTAGACTCAAAGGAACCCTGGTGGTGAGTGAGGGGTGCAAGAATCCCTTTGAGGACCTACATCCTCCTTGCCTGGGGGTTATTCACTACTTTGACGCAATCTAGTCTATTAAAAAACTTGTCTTTTCGTAATTTCAATTTACCATGTATATATTCTCCAGTATATCAGAGAATTAAATCTAATCCCTTCTTGCTATTATGTATCCCCCATCCCTGTCTTCTCCCAGCTGTGTGTCCCCAGACTCTGTACAGCCCTGAAAGTACACTTTGTGTTCTTGAAGGATCTTGTTGCTGATACTAGAGAAGGACTAGGTAGCTTTCTGACAAATGTTGGTAGGTATTATTTTAAACCATATGTGTCAGTTGATACCTTTGACAAACCTAAAAAGGATCATTCTTATGTCAGTCTTTACCAAATAACTACACTGGTATAGAAAAATTCAAGAAACATTGATAATTTTACCCATTTCATACAGTTAACTGGAGGAAATGTATGTGACAGTGGTACTAAGGCCACACTGAAAAATCAGAGGGGCTGTAGTGTAGATAAGTGTAGCACCAGAAAAGCATCATGGTTATATAAAAACCAGAAAAACCAAACCCGTTGCCATTAAGTGGATTCCAACTCATAGTGACCCTCTAGTCAGAGTAGAACTGCCCCATAGGTTTCCAAGTAACACCTGGTAGATTCAAACTGCTGACCTTTTGGTTAGCAGCTGTAGCTCTTAACCACTGCGCCACCAGGGCTCTGTGGTTATGTAGGCAGACTAAAATCAGCCTATTGCTCTGATTAATAAAATTTACTAGACTTGGACAGAACAAATCACCGATTATATTAGAGCTCAACAGCTTGAATGTTTGTTCAGAGAAAAAGGTGCTCAGAGCACTAGACTTAAGCCAGCCGAAGTGAGGTGGCAGTCTAAGGGCAAAAACCCAGGGTGTTTTTGCTGGTTGTTTTCTTGAAGTGTAAGTCTTCATGTTTCAGTTGTCTGCTCATTTAAAAAATTGCTCTTGGTTGCTGAGATTTGCATACCTTGCAGATGCTTTTAGGAAATCAGTTAGATTGATCTTTCAGTGCCAGAAAAGGACATGATCATTTTTACAATATTTGATAAAATACTGTTATAAGGAAACTGAAATTTAAAGCTTTATCCGTAGAAGATTCAGATTGTTTTCCTATCTTACGTCACTTTTGTTACTTCTACAATTTCTACAGTCTAAAAAGAGCTTTGCAATGCCCTTATAAAGCAGTACCTTCCTTGTGCTTTTCTCTATTAAAATGTTTTCCTCTAATGATGATAATGCTTGGGTTCAAAATTTATACAGACACACATTAGTGGCCCAGGATTATTCAACCTAATAAGACGTCTGATTCTCAGCTGAAACAAAACTTTAATGAACTTTCTGCTGAATGGTTTTAGAAACAGCCCAATTCAAATGTACTTGACACTGCTAAATGTACAGTGTTACTCTTCCTTTGCTATATAACATATCTTGCTAAATGGAATTTGCACATTAAGTTGCTTGAAACAAGAAAGTTTTGATGCTGTACCAGACAGGATTTCAGTAGCATCCTCATTCAGGTGTTTTTTGGCTTGTTGTATTTTATATAAAAATGAAGGTTGCTTAACCATCTGTATATATATTGTTTTGTGAGTTTAATTTTTCTAGTTTATTGTTATGCTTTTATCAAGATTCTAGATCATAAAAGTTTCATCATCTGTGTTACCTCCTTGAATAGTATTTTTTAAAACATACTAATAGATGTTATCTAAACCATTAATAAAAAAATTTGATTGTCTCCTTAAGGCCCTTTAGATATTAATTTGAGAATCTGCACAAAAGTTTAACACTTTGCTTTGTTGCAGCAAAGCTACTTGCATTCATTTTAGCTGAGAGAGAAAGAGTACACTTTGAAGATAAGTAGGGCAAATCATGTTCGGGAGAAGAAATTACTGTTTCAACTTTCAGGGCAAATCATCTGCAGCTGTGTAGCTGAAGCAGCAGTTACTTCTCTCTACTAATGTGCTAATGAAGGAGCCCTGGTGGCGCAGTAGTTAACATGCTAGGCTGCTAACCAAAAGGTTGGCAGTTGGAACCGCCAGCCACTGTGCCGGAGAGAGAAAGATGTGACAGTCTGCTTCCGTAAAGATTACAGCCTCGGAAGCCCTATGGGGCAGTTCTACTCTGTCCTGTAGGGTCGCTATGAGTCAGAATCGACTCAGCTTTGGCAGTGGGGGTAATGTGCTAATGCAGAGTCAACACACTGGGCTGCTAACGGAAAGGTTATAGGTCAAGTCCACACAGAGGCAGCTCGGAAGAAAGGCTTGGCAATCTACTTCTGAAAAATCAGCCATTGAAAACCCTATGGAGCACAGTTTTACTCTGACACACATGGGGTTGCCATGAGTCAGAATCTACTTGATAGCAACTGTTTTTTCTTAGTGTGCTATGCAAAACCAGTTAGCCTGATTAAGTCTCAGCTTTGAGGATATCAACATGCGTTTATTTGGCCTGAGTCAAGTGCAAGACCAACAGAAATGTAAGCTGGGAAAAAAATCCAGAGTCGAATTCCTCTGGAATATTGAATAAAAAGTTGTCTAAATTAAAATGAGAGAGGTTAACTATTCCTACCTCCCCTCCAATTGAAAAAAAAAAAGTATAATTTGGGCAATTATAGCCAACTCCCTTGGCAAACAACTCTTATGTAAAACTCAAAATCTTCCACTATACCCTGGAGGAGGGTTACTGGACCGTAAATAGCTAAAAGAAGTCCCAATTTAAAACAAATTACACTGAATTGTTGTGACACTAAATTATTGCTGTTGTTTGAAAAACATTTTCACAACCACAGTTTTTCTCATATTCCTAAAATAGCAATTTACCAGAGAGAAAGGTAGAGTTTGATTCAATAGTAAACCTCAATTTAAATCTTTGGTCTGACTTGGTAACCACATTAGTAAGCTGTTTAGGACTTAACTTTGATTATCTTCAGGTTATAGAGGGAAGATAAAGACAAAGTCTTCAAATTTGTACCTTGTTTTCCATTTAAGGGGAAAGAAAGGTTTTTAGGATGTTCAGTCCTGCATTTCTGCATTTTGGAAATAACTTGATATTTTAGCATGCTCCTAAACAAAAAACTATACATATTTTTCTCTTAGATTCCCCTAAATGGAAAACAACCTCAAGTCAACATAGAAATAGGAAATACTATTTTGCTAGAGATGGGTCACCTGAAATACAAGAAAAATAAGGAAAGGGAATTTATCTGAAATCTTTCCAGAGAAAAGGTAGTTAACAATATCCAGGAACTGTAATCCAGTGTTTAGTTTATAATACCTACAACTATCAAGAAGCATAGTCATGTATTTCAGTAGGAAAGACTTGCTAGGAGTAGTACCAAGTAGTACTATATTTGCCTCCAGGCATTGGTGCTCTAAATTAGATAAAAGTTATACTCTCTAAGGATTTTAATAATTAGAATTCACAGGTTAGGTAATCTGTGCATTTACTGGGAAAAGAAAATTGAGAAGAACAGAAAAAATCCATACCATATACTGCACAGATTTTGAGTGGAAATGGCTTGTTATTATCAAGGCACTTCATGTCTCCTTTGGTTAAAAATCTCATTCACTTAACGTTATGAGTTCACATTTTTCTGTTTCACTATACTTTTTTTTTCCCCAAATTTCTTGCTTCAATGTCTGTATCTCTAGGATCCTTTTTAATCCATCAGAAACCTGTATGGATATCCACGTTGTTTAAATCTAAAGAGAGAGAGCAGCCAGCTGAAGAATATTACAACTAGACATATACCTGTCATACACATCATCTTCCTCTTTACAATGTTCATTCTGGATGTGGCAGCTTTATCTAACACCACCATTCCCAGGGAAATGCACATATTAAACAGAGCAACGATACATGTTTCTGCTACAAATTGAGAGTAATTCATTCTGTGGATATAATGTATATGTCCTGTGTGAGGATTCATTTGAGCATATGGTGCTCCTTTTATATGAGTCCACATTTGACCAGATGTCATCACAGTCACAAAAGACAGACCTAAAACTGCCCACAAAGTTTTGTTAGAAATAAACTCCCTCTTCTTTTTAAGTAAACACACAAGTCCACCACTGAGCACCAAAATTGTCCCAAACATGAAGAGAACACCAACATTTGTAGGCTGTCTGATTCTGATGCTGACGTTCGTTCTCTCAGCTACCCATTTAGCCATTTGCTCAGCTGTGATACCCCTTCCTTCCAAATGATAAATATCATCTGATGTAAATTTCCTTTTAACAGAAAAGTGGAGGACATTTGGAACTGACACCACTTGAATCATTCGAAAGACTTCAGGGCTTTGATCATAATCCACCATAGCAAAAAATATCTTGTTGGTGAATGTACTGGACTGTTGCCAGGAATTTGCCAAGATCTGAAATTCTTCAGCAGCACGTTTGCACATTATACACTGTCTTAACTCATGGAGAGCAGTAAACATCACAATCATAGAGTAGTTTCTTGGTGGTTCTAGTACAAAATGATAGAACGTGGTGTCACTCATTCTTATCACTCTGTTTTTCTTGGTCCAGTCCATCAGCTGGCTGACCTTTTCTGCCAACACCATCTTCCCTCGCGCAGGATCTGAGGGAATCCCATGAGCCACAAGCAGCAGGGCCACCACTATAGTCAGAGGTATATGCCAAAGCGACCACATCTCTGCCATATTTGTTTACTTCTTTCTGTTATAAAATTTGTTTTAAACATATAAACCAAAATGTGATCATTTCTTACAGCAATTGATTGATCCAAGACCTTTTTATCTGTCTTTCTTGAATCCTGGTAAACATATTAGCAGCTATATCACAAGCTCTTGTGGTTATGTCTGGATCGTGAACCATGTACGCAAAAAATACCAAACCAAACCAGTTGCCATGGAGCCGATTCTGATTCATGGTGACTTCATCTGTGTCAGAATAGAACTGTGCTCCACAGGGTTTTCAATGGCTGACTTTTCAGAAGTAGATTGCCAGGACTTTCTTCCAAGGTGCCTCTGGATGGATTTGAACTGCCAATCTTTTGTTAGTAGCCAAGCATGTAACTGTGCTACTTAGGGACTAAACCATATTTAGACTTTATAAAATATTCTGTGGGAAGAAAATGTTCTTGGATCAAGGATGTTTGAGAAACAGTGTTCTAGCTTCAGTCTTTTGGCTGAGCTGCAGACTAGCATTTCTTCCTGCTGTATGGCACCTGCATCTACCACAAGCACCTCAAATGTTTCAAAAGCCACCAACCTCACCCTCCCCTTGCCCACCAAGCGTTTGGTTCTGTTCCTTTCTTCCCTCTGTTAAGGATAATACCATCCTACCAATCCCTGAGGTTTTAAAACTGAGGGACTCTTTTTGGACTCCTCTTTTTCCCTCATCCATCAAACTTGAGTTTGGCCTCTGGGGCCAGACTACCTGAGTTTGGATCCACGCTCTACCATTTGTTAGTTATGTGACCTGGGGCACGTTCCTCACTGTTGTGTGCCTCAGTTTCCTCTGCTGTAAAATGAGAATAGTTAATGGAACCCACGTCATGGGATGGTTGTGCAAAGCCCTCAGGACAGGACCAGGCCCACGTGTTGGGAATGGCATCCCTGTCTTCCTCTCTATTTCTTGCGCCACCACTAAGGCATTATGGAGTGGGACTAGGGAGAATGCGGACGGACGTGGGGATCAGACACACCTGGATTCCTATCCTCGTTTTTTAGCAGTGTAACCTTTTGTTATCTGATAAATAGGGATAATGCCTACCTCGCCTATTAGTTATGAGAATTAAATGTTAACATATTTACAGTACCTAGTACTATAGGGTCGCTATGAGTCGGAATCGACTCGACGGCAACGGGTTTGGTTTTGGTAGAACAGTATTGGCCGATAAGGCACGGTTGAATTTTTTCTCCTTTTTTAAAGAAATAGGTGAATTTTGAGCATTGTTTCTAATACCCCAGTGATCTCTCCCAGGCTTGTATCCTCTACACACACGATTATGGTTCCTTCTGTGCCTTCAAGCAGATGGATTAAATTGTCAAATACAGGGTCAAAGGAGTATGTGTAAATAATATTAAATACATATACATTTCTTGAGGGATACCATCCGGGGAGTGAAGCCTGACCGGGAAATTTTTATCTTTTCTATGTGCTCTGGTATTTTTTTATCATGTCGAGGCACGACTTTTGCCAACATAAAAATGTTTAATGCTTAAATAAAATGAATGTGCTACAATTATTCCTTCCTCCTCACGTCCCCTCCTGCAGTCCCAGCCCCCCACCCACCCCGGCTCGCCGCAGCCGCGGGGCAGCCGCCACTTTCCCGCCCTGAAGGGCCTCCTGCCCCCCGCCCGCGCCGTCGCTGCCCGCGGTCGTCGGGCTAAACACCGCGGCTGCTGGTTAGCACGCTGGGAGAGGGGCGGTCGCCTAGCAACTGGAAGTGCTTAACAGCAGAGGAGCCTCGCCCGGGGAGGCCGAAGTGCAAGCTGGGAAAGGAGGTAAGAGGACAACGGGAGCGGGAACCGCGGGGGGCTCACACTGAGGTCGAGCTCCCTCGCTCCCTCGCTCCCTCGCTCCCTCCGCCTTTCTCTGAGCCAGGCTTGGGTGTTAATTCAAACCAAAAATGATTATCCTGGGGAGGGGCGGGTTCGGCTTGGCTCCTCCCACTGGGGGGGCCCTCAACACACCCGCTCCTCCTCCCCCAAGAGAGGGCGGAGGGAGTGTGACGGTCAGATGGGGAGGAGGGCAGCTGCACCCCGTTCTTAGTGCCAACACTTATCCTCCCTGCAAAACTAGCCTGTCCTTTGCCTGGATGGAGTACAGGGCTCCTTCTCTTCTTAGATCCCGACAGGTCCTGCCCAGAGTTGGGGGGGTGGGTAGGGTGGAGCAGCTCAAAAAGACTCAGTTGCTGGCAGTAGGGGTGGAAACTGGATTTAGGGCCATTTTTCTTGTCAACCTAACCTAAAAGCAACTCCCCCACCGGGTACTAGACACCCCCCACCCCGGAAGACTCCATTGTCCCCTTTCACCTATTCCAAGACCTACAGTGGGTGGATGGGTGAAAGGAAACCTAGTTAATGCCTCGTAGAAAGTTGAGTAAATGAAGGGCTGCTCCCAAGAAGGCTTCCTGCAGGAAGGTGGTTTTAGAGAAAAATGGACAAGAGCACTTCCTTTAGAGGGGGATGTTTTATCTACAAGAAGTTCTCCTGAACTGGAAGGGACCCCACAGCAGAGCCAGATGTGAGGGCAGAAACCTGTTGCTAGGAATGCAGCTAAAAGAGCTGAACAAACCTGCTATGCTGGCTATGAGCAAGTCAGTTAGCAGTGGAGAGGCTGATGGCAGGGAGGCTGAGGGCAGAGAGGCCTAAACGGCTGAGAGAGGGAGTGCAGGGCCAAGAAGCATGTCCTGAGGGGGTCAAGAGAAGGCCTGTCCTGGGAGGGCCCATAGGAAGCTTGTCCTGAGTGAGCTGAGAGGAGGCCATGTAAGGCGGAGAGGGGCTGTACCTGGCAGAAAGAAAGGACTGCTTGCTTATACAACTGAGAGGAGCTCAGAGAGGTGTCTTATACTGTATAAAGGAAGGATGTGCTTTCCACTTCAAGAGAGTCTTCCAGACTTGCCTATATGCTTTCTGATCCTGATCTTGACTTATAGCCTATTGATCCTGGTCATAAATTGTACCCTGTTACTTCCTTAATAAACCACTCAACTGTAAAAAAAAAAAAAAAAAAAAAGAAGTTCTCCTGAATGGTCTTCTGAAGCCTTGTTTTTCCTCTCTCCAGCAGAAAGTGGGTGTTTTGAAACAGGCCTAGGGGTTTCTGACCCTTCTGGCCCCTGCACCATGACCACAGTTAGTGTCAAGCCGAGTCAGCGCTTCCAGCTGGCTGACTGGTACACCAATAGCTACCTGTTGTCCACCAATGCTGAGAGGCAGCGAGATGCTTCCCATCAGATCCGCCAGGAGGCCCGTGTCCTCCGCAACGAGACCAACAACCAGGTTGGGGGCCAGAGCCTAGTTGGGTGAGCCAAGGGATAGACCCCAGCAACTGACACCCTCCTGATCTGACTCTGTCTCTTCCAGACCATTTGGGATGAACATGACAATAGGACTCGACTTACAGAGAGGATTGATACTGTCAACCAGTGGAAGGAGATGCTGGACAAGTGTCTAACGGATTTAGATGCTGAGATTGATGCCCTGACACAGGCAGGGAGCTAGGGCTGGGTGCCAGGAGACATCGCTTCGAGGACCCCCACTCACTTCCCCCTTCTGGGTTAAAGAACCTTTGATGGGGGTAATTGGTGGCATGTCCATCTGAGTCACTCACTGGCCCCTCTGCTAAAGTAGAGATGGATGCCATTTCCCAATGCCTGGCTCCACGAGATTCCCTGTGCCCTCTCTTTTCTAGATGAAGGAGTCAGCAGAGCAAAATCTGCAGGCCAAGAACTTGCCTCTGGATGTGGCAATTGAGTGCCTGACCCTGCGGGACAGTCGACGAGACATTGATGTGGTGAATGACACTGTGGAGGATGAGCTGCACAAAGAGGTGGAGGTCATTGATGCCACCAAGAAGGCCTTGCAACAGAAGATTGATCAGGCCTTCGAGCAGCTCTGGTAGGGGAGAGATGTGACATTCGAATGTTCACATGCACTTGGAGGTCGTGTGTCTTGAATGTGGAACATAGAGTAACTGGCTCTTAAATGCTAGCTTTTGCCCTTCCTGCACCCATGGCAGACATCACTAATTGATCATAGCATCATTTCCACTGCCTGGACATGGTCTCAGAATACTTCTCACAACCTTGCTCTAGGCAGCCATCATGAACTGATTGGAAGCAGTATGAGAGATGAAGCCCATTTGCCACTACCCCTGAGTACCTTATTGTGTGTGTGTGCCTTTGTGAATGTAGCTACATACGTGTGCCCCTGTGGGTATGTGCAAACACTTGGGTGTCTTATTTTGTCATGTGGAGCTCATCCAGCTGTGCGGGTCTTTGTCTCAGTAAAGCAGCAGCTTCATTGTCTTCTGCTGGGAAGCAACATCCCAGATTCCCCATCACTCAGTGTCCCTTCAGTACAATAGGGTCTGCACCCTGGGGCCTTGGGGGATGGTTTCTGATCACGTCTGCTCCTTCCCCAGCCTCCTCCAGGAAGTCCGACAGCAGCTCAACTCTGACCATCGGGGCAAAATGGAGACACTGGAGATCGACAGAGGCTGCCTCTCTCTCAACGTCAACTCTCCAAACATCTCTCTGAAGGTCAATCCTACACGCGTCCCCAATGGGTAAGAAGAATGTTTCAGTCAGTCTCTCCTCTTCCCTCTTCTCCTTCCACCGCTCACTCACAGGCCATACCTTTGTGACCCCATTATTCCTTGCCACTTGCAGCTCCTCCACACTCCAGCAGTGGGATGATTTCAGTCAGTTCAACAAGAATCGGGCAGAGGCTGAGATGAAAGTAGCCACAGAGCTGAGGGAGGCCATCGCCCTAACTATTGCTGAGGTGACTGACCATTATCCACCCCAGCTCTTTCATGGCTAATAGGGCGGCAGGATGGCCGTGTGCACTCAAGCCCTTCTTTGTTCCCTGTTGGCCATCTGGCACTGCTTCCCCTCACTTGAACAATATCCTCAGATGACCATGAGCTTATACTCTCCTCTTGCCCTGTCTACTTCCTGTCCTTCAGACCAATAACGAACTCGAAGCCCAGAGGGTTGCAACAGAATTTGCCTTCAGGAAGCAACTCTGGGAGAAGGAGAAAGTGTACAGCGAGCTCAGGTGGCAAGAGAAGAATGTGAGCCTTTGTTTAATCTCCTGGGGTCTGGAGTTCCTTCAGTGGGATGAGGCGCCTAATACATTGCCAAGAAGCCCTGGACTCGGTGCACCATGATGGGTTCAGCTGATGGAGACCAGTCACTCTGTCCCCTGCAGACCTTAGAGGAGATTGCCGAGCTGCAGAAGGACATCCGGCACCTGGAAGAGGATCTGCAGAGAAAGTTTCTGAGCTTGAAGCTATCACATACCCGGCTAGAGTCCAGAACTTACCGGCCCAATGTGGAACTCTGCCGGGATCAGGTGAGAGGGTATTCCAGCGGGCACTGGCCTCCTTGCTATACCTTTCTCAGGATCACCCTCCACTACATATTCTTGGTGGAGTAAGGGTGCTGGGATGGTAGCAGCCAGGCCTATAGTGGACCTTAAACTCCCAACCTGCCCCTCTGCCTCCAGGCACAGTACGGCCTCACCGACGAGGTTCACCAGTTAGAGGCAACAATCACTGCCCTGAAGCAGAAGATGGCACAAGCACAGTAGGTTTGAGGAGTGGGCAGGAGGGGCAGGGAGACACCTCCACCCATGGCCTGCTGGTTTCCTTGGGTTTTATCTTCCTGACCTGAAGGCTGGTGGGTCCAGCCCAGACCTCCCAGCCTCATGCAGGTTATTAATGCTTCCTCCCCAGGGATGCTCTAGACGCCCTATACAAGCACCTGGCCCGGCTGCAGGCTGACATTGCCTGCAAAGCCAACTTCATGCTGTTGGACACCAAGTGCATGGACACCCGTCGGAAGCTGACAGTGCCTGCTGAGAAGTTTGTGCCTGAGGTGGACACCTTCACCCGCACCACAAACCGCACCCTGAGTCCACTCAAAAGCCGCCAGCTGGAGCTAGCCTAACCTTGAGGGGCTAGTGGGAGAGGGAGGTTGGGTGGGAAATGGAAGAGAGAGGGAGAAAGACTGAAACTAATAAATGCCAGCGTGTTATGCCAGACTGTTCTCTGCTACCCCAGCATGCAGTCAGCAGGGAGTGAGAGGGTGCCTGGCCCCCTGTGTATGGAGGAGCAAAGATAGGGAACATCACTCCCCAAGCCCCATTTTCCAAATCCAGCTCCTACCCCTGCTCTTAGGGAACCCCCTTTCTGGGCTAGGTCAGAAACCCATGGGTCCTAGCAAAACTGCTCTCCCCAGCTCTGCCCCAACTGGCCAAAGCTGGACCTTTCCCTGCCCTTTTGATGCCTAAGGTAAGCCCAGTGGGGGCTAGGGTCGCTGAGGGAGGGCTTGGGTGGGGGGTAGGAAGGCCTGAGTAGGGGCCGAGGGCTGGGGCTGCCATGGGACTGAGTGGGGCGAGGGAGTCAGGAGTGCTCCGGGAACACAACGAGGCTTCGGAAAATCAGGCCGCCATGCCCACCCCTTTAGTGGCCGTCCCGGCCCACTGTGACGCCGTTTACACGCAGCAAGGATGGGGACCAAAAGCCGCGGCCTGACCAAAAAGACACCTCGCAACTGGGGCTGAGGAGGCTGACTGCGGATCCAATCTTGGTCACACACACGCGGGGGCTGCACGGCGCCGCGACTCCGGACCGCTGGGTGGCGCTGTGGGCCAGGGAGGGGCGCTGAGGCTCCAGGCCACGGGGGGGCGCTGTGGGGCGCGGGGCGGGGGGTGGAGGCGCTGTGGGGAGCGCGCCAAAAGCACCGGAAGTGCTGTGTGGCCCGCGTGAATGGCGGCGGCCGCGGCGGCTGTGGCGATGACGGCGGCGGGCTGCGGAGGGGCTGGGGCAGCCCGCTCCCTTTCCCGCTTCCGAGGCTGCCTGGCTGGCGCGCTGCTTGGGGACTGCGTGGGCGCCATCTACGAGGCTCAGGACCCCGTGAGCCTGACGTCAGTTTTGCGTCACGTGCAGAACCTGGACCCGGACCCGGGCTCTCCGGGCAGCGCGCGGACAGGTGGGCGGGCTGGGCGCAAAGGGGGAGCGCACCGCCCGCGGGGAGCGGAGGGGCTGCCGGGCGCTGCGAGCCGGGCCCCAGAGGGACAGAGGGGCCGGGGGGAGGCCGAGAAGCCCTCTTGGGGAGGGAAGCGGAACCGGGGCCGGGCGAACCCAGGAGGGAGAGAGGCTCCCGGGTGCGAATGAGATGAGGCTGGCGAGGGTAGCACGGGCCAAATCTGGATGACCCGCAGGCACCTCGGACTCAACGTGTCCGTATCCGAGCTTTATCTTTACACATCTCACCCAGAAGTCTCCCGAACATTCCCCATATCGGGGAATGGCAACACCATCTTCTCATTTGTGCAAGCCAGAAACCTGGGCGTCATCCCCGTAAATTGGGTCTGGTGCAACATACACACTTCCTGCCGATTTTACCTCATTTCTCTACAATCATTACACCACCAGTCCGTTCTCCAAATGATAGAGAATGCTCCTTACGAAACAAATCTGATCGTTGTATCGGCATAAAACTGCAGTGATTTCCCATTATCCATGAGACGCAGCCAAATTATTTAACAGGCCCTCTTCTGAGTCTCCAGCTTAATGTTATACTACCCTTGGCCTTGCTTTCTGCCCTTCATTTCCTTGTCACACCATGCTTCCTCTAGCCCCTGTCCTTTGCTTGTGCTGTCCCTCTGCCTATCCAGCTATCTCCCTTATCCTTCCACTTTGTATAGTCAACTCATCACCCCACTGTGAGCTCAGGTATCATGTGTGAGGTAAAAGAGGATGTGATTCTAATTGGAGAACATGTGGGATGGTAAGATAAAGGGGCCATAGTCAGAACCCTGGAGAATACTGATAACTAAGAGGGAGGTAGAGGAGGAGGAATAGGAGCTAAGGAAAGAAACAATTTGAGAGAGGAGAAGAATCAAGAGGGGGGGGTATCAAGGTCAGAGAAAATAATTTCAAGATGAAGACAGTGGTCACTGGTGGCATGCTACAAAGAAATGAAATAGGGGGAAGTCTAGATTTAGAAAAAGCATTTTCAGATTTTAGTGGGTTAAGAAGGAAATGGAAAATCAGAAAATAGTATAGTGTGGTATGAAGGAAAGGAGAGAGATGAGCTGTAGTTGAGGTGATGATAGGATGGAGGGATAGTTTTTAATTTGATTTTAGATTTGATGCTAAGATGAGGAAAACAGCATGTTTTAGGTTAGGAGGTGTTTTAGGACCCTTTGGATGAAAGTGACAGAAAACCCAACTCATAATGGCCTAGGCAAAAAAGGGAACCTATGGACTGACGTAAGAGAGATAGGTCTAGTTTCAAAACCAGTTGCCATTGCATTGACTCTGACTCATGGCAACCCCATGTATGTCAGAGTAGAACTATGCTCCATAGGGTTTTCAGTGGCTGATTTTTCAGAAGTAGATTTCCAGGCCTTTCTTCCAAGGTGCCTCTGGGTGGACTGGAACTTCCAACGTTTCAGTTTGCCAAGTGCATTAACTGTTTGTAGCACCCAGGGACTTCAGGTCTAGCTTCAACCAGAGCTGACTCCAGGGGCTCAAACCATGTACCCAAGACTCAGTTCCTCTCCATTGCTCAGATCTGTCTGGGTTGGCTTCACTCACTTTCCAGTGGACACTTCTCATGGCATGGCCCCCAGCAGCTCCCGCCTCAGCAACACCAGCAGAGGAAGAGTTTCTCTTTGCAGTAGTCCCAACAAAAATCCCAAGTTGGGTCTCACTGGCCTGGCTTAAGTCATATGTCCATTCAGGAACTAGGGAATGGGTATGCTATTTGGCCAGGCTGAAGGTGGGGATCAGCCCGACTGAGAGTGGTAGAGAATTGGTTCACTGCCGAAAATCAGAGTGCAGTGGCCAAATGAAGGGGGACTGGGTGCTACTCCACCACAGAGGGAAAGGTTGAGGATACAGGAGAGAGGGGGCAGAAGAGGAAGGAGCAAGGTCCCGGGGAAATGGGCAGGGGCGGGCTTCACCTTGGACTGAAAGGGAGACTGGAGAGTGCAGCTGTGGCTAACATACCTGGTAGCCTCTCTTCGTAGGGAAGTAGGAGGTGGAGGCCACCTAAGAGTGGGGCGGGGGGTGAAGTTAGGGGCTTGAGATACATGGAGAGATGGCAGTATGGGGGATGTGGGGAATGGGAAAGGGGGCTCATTGGGGAATCTGCTTCATTCTTTGTAACCATCTCTTCAAAGAAGACCAAGTCCCTGTCCCTAGAAGGCTTATAGACCATTTGGAGAAGTCACAAAATAACCAGTGGGGCTGGCCGTATTAGGAGTGCCAGGTCAATGTTCACAAGCACGCAGGAAAGAGATGGGGTAGGATGGCGGGGTAGAGCAGCACCAGCTGGGAAGGACTTGACAAAAGCTCCAAGACTGGTTCTTGGAATAGGGTAGCAGTGGAATGGAAGAAGGAAGGGGCTGGACTGGGTTGGGCTTCAAATGTCAAAGCAGTGAGTTTGGACCTCGTCCTAAAGGCGGCAGCCAGCTATTTTGAGCAGGAGAGTGAGATGAATAGTGATATTCTACTCTCAGGAAGAGTTTTATGGCTGAATGTGAAGTTGGGTTGGAGGGCGAGGAATGTGCAGGGGAGTTGAGAGGCTCTTGCCATAGCCCAAGCAGGTTGTATTAAGGCTGGAGCTGCAGTGATGGCAGCCAGAGGGGATGAGAGGTTTTCCTTTGAAAACCAGCAGGACATGGAGGCTGATTCAGAATAAGGAACAGCTGAAAACTCGAAGGCCTAGAGCCCCAGAAACGAAGGAAGTGAGAGGCTGACTTAAAGTCATTTTAGATGTGGTAACTTTAAAAGGAATGAGCAGGAGGCCCAAGCCTTCACCCCAAAGCCCTGCAGCTCGCTCTCACACCCCCTCTGCCTTCTCCCCACAGAAGCATTGTACTACACAGATGACACAGCCATGTCCCGGGCCCTGGTGCAGTCCCTGCTGGCCAAGGAGGCCTTCGACGAGGTGGATATGGCTCACAGGTGAGGGCAGGTGACCTTGGGGTAAGACAGGCAGGCAGAGTCGTTGCTCCCCTTGACCAGAGCACTGATGTCCATGCACGTGTGGGATCCCCACCCTCAGCACGACACTTTATAAAGCTGATGCTTCCCAAGCCAGGCATGCCAGCACTGTGTACAGGGTCCTCAGCACCCCAAGGCTCCCTCTGTTCCCAAACCAGCCTGATCTTTCTTCCAACCCTGAGAGAGATGTAGTAAACTCCAACTGGAATTTCCCTTTTCTCCCCCAGGTTTGCTCAGGAGTACAAGAAGGACCCTGACAGGGGTTATGGAGCTGGAGTAGTCACTGTCTTCAAGAAGCTCCTAAGTCCCAAGTGCCATGATGTCTATGAGCCTGCCCGGGCCCAGTTTAATGGGAAAGGCTCCTACGGCAACGGGGGTGCCATGCGGGTAGCTGGCATATCCCTGGCCTATAGTAGTGTCCAAGACGTGCAGAAGGTATTCAGGGCTGGACTTGCCCCTCGCTCCCTCCCTCTCTCTCCCTCTCTCCCTCTCTCCC
>NW_004443951.1:21131098-21160369 GCF_000243295.1 Trichechus manatus latirostris | reverse complement strand
GTCTCTTTTCTGCGGCAGGCACAGGTTCTGTAACAGTGGATTTTGCCTCCACTGTCTTTTCCCTAGTTTGCCCGGCTCTCAGCCCAGCTGACACATGCCTCCTCCCTGGGTTACAACGGTGCCATCCTGCAGGCCCTGGCCGTGCATCTAGCTTTGCAGGGTGAATTGTCCAGTGAGCACTTCCTCGAGCAGCTCCTGGGCCGCATGGAAAAGTTGGAGAGTGATGCCCAGTCCCTCTCAGACGCCAAGGAGTGAGTACCGGTGGAGGCAGGGCTGGAAGCGTAGACGTGAGTGTGCGTTCGCGGTGACAGGAAGGCCTGTGGCACTGCCACAAGGCTGAAACCTGTTCTTCGGTTGTAGATTTTAGGGAGGCCTGGGAGGAAGCTTCTCTGCCTTTCCTGTCAAGGCTGTCAGGGTCCCAGAGAATAGCACCCTGCTCACACCTAGCCCTCTCCCACCACTTCTTTCCTTGTCAGGACAGCCCACCCCTTGGCCCGGGGGCAGGGGACAGCCTGTCCACATCCGCCTAACCCTCACACGCAGCCCCTTTCCCCATCTGCGTCTCCACCCTGCTGGCTCTGACTTCACTGACATCTCTCCTCACACTCCCAGGTTGGGCATGGAAGAGCGTCCGTACTCCAGTCGACTGAAGAAGATTGCAAAACTTCTGGAGCAGGACTCGGTGACCAGAGAGGAAGTGGTAGCTGAGCTCGGTGGGTAGACCCTGATCAATTTATTCCCTTTCCGGCATCCTCAGGGTCAGACTTGGGCTTAGGGAGGGGAGGGGACCGTGGAGTCACTCCTGCCGTCACATTTTTGTCCTGGGCTGATGTGACAGAGCCATGGTCTGCAGGGCGCTTGGTAGAGATGTGAGCATAGCACCTTCTTGCTCTGGTGCTACTTGACCTTCAGCCTTACAGATAATATACCCAGACATGGCAGCATGCCACCAGTTTTTATAGCTAGTGTTGGTAACTGGTGATTTTAGCACTTTTACTGTGTGCTGGGCTCTCTGGAGAATGCTGTACATATATGATCTCACGTAATTCTCACAGCAGCCCTGGAAGAGTTATCCACTTTACTACTTTTTACTACTCAGTCTTTACCCTGAGGAGGAATCAGATCAAAGATATGGGAATCTCAGTGATTAAGTAACTTTGCCAGTTACACAGCCTAGGTGGTAGAGCCAGAATTTGAACCCAAGGAGTCGTAACTCTAGAGCCTATGATCTTAATCACAGCCCAGCTTGAAGCTGAGAGTCTTGACTTGTGGCACGTGTCAGGAAGTCCAGCGCATAGGGTGTAAGTCAAGTCCCCACAATCTGGCTTCCCCACAGGGAATGGTATTGCTGCCTTTGAATCTGTGCCCACCGCCATTTACTGCTTCCTGCGCTGCATGGAGCCCGATCCCGAGATCCCCTCTACCTTCAACAGCCTCCAAAGGACTCTTATCTATTCCATCTCACTTGGTGGGGACACAGACACCATCGCCACCATGGCTGGGGCCATTGCTGGCGCCTACTACGGGATGGAACAGGTGTCAGAGAGCTGGCAGCAAAGCTGTGAGGGCTATGAGGAGACAGACATCCTGGCCCAGAGTCTGCACCGGGTCTTCCAGAAGAGTCTATGAGGGCCACAGCTACTGGGCTCTGCCAAGGTCAGCGGGACCAGCTACAGCTGAAATTGGAAACCCTGAGGTTCCCCGGCTTGGCTCCCCTGCCTCAGTCTTCCTGGGGTTAGGCCTGGGGTCTCTAGGGGAGGTCATTGGACAGTTGGGGGGGGGGGTGCCTCCCTGGTGCTGGGTTCTTGGTTTGTTGCAGAGCCTCAGAGCTCTTCCAGTGCCTCAGCCAGAAGACATGGGGAACCAGGGCAGGTTTCATTTTAGAGGAATACTTCTGGCATTTTTCTTATCTAGGATATGGGATTTGGGGAAGTGAAAATGGTCTGTGGTAGCGTCATTTCTCCCTGTTAGGTTTTAGCCGGTTTGCCAGAAATCCTGTCTCTGACTAGACAGGGCCCCTGAGGCAGCACATTTGTATGGATCAGGGACACAGGTACGTGCATCTAGCTGATATAGATAACACACCTGGCCCTTAGCTGTTGTGGGTTTAATTACAGCTTCCAGTGGAAGTCACTGAGCAATAAACAGTTCTTGTTAAATCCCACCGTTTTCCATGTTTCTTCTGCCCTGAATAGATTCTTCTTCCCGGGCAGCCTGACTTCCTCAAGCTACCACCTCTCTGTCTGGGCTGTGCTGTCCCAGGAGATAAAAACTCAAGACAGTGAGCTGCTGTGTTGAGATAGACTCCTCCAGGAGTTCTTCCAGCTGGTGGCATTGTTTGGCCAGGGAGGGCAGAGCAGGCATGATTTGGTGGTGTTTCCAGTTGAAGATCACTCAAGAGTGGCCCAGGCAGGTGGGCCAAGTGCTTTGCTGGAGCATTGGATAGGAACAGGCCAGATTTCCCTCCTCTCAGAGCCTGACTTCATAAATGGCTTCCCAAATAGGACCCAGGCCCAGCTGGGCCAGGAAAGGAACCCTGTAAAAGATGACAGAGGGCCCCTTCTATCACCAGCTTTTAGGTGGGGAGGGCACATTCCTTCAGAATGCCTTGGGTGGACTAAATGCTGTATGCCTCATTTTACATCTTGGGCTCCAGTTAAAGGCCTTGCCCCGTAAGGAAGTTTTGCACAGCATCCATTTTGAGGAAAGGAAAATTGAAAGGGAGGGGACACTCTGAGCATCCTTCCCAGCTTCCATAAAGAGAGAAGTCGGGCAGCCCTGCAGCTAGCCTGAGGCTTCAGGACTGTCCTGCTGGCCCACTTTCAGCCAGGCTGGGGTGCACCACAGGTCTGCTGTCCCAGATCCCCAGAGCCAGGGACATCCCTGTGCAGACTGTGAAACAGGTGCTTTCTGCCCTGGACAGCTCCCCCAGCCGTCTTCAGCATTGGACCTGGCACAGCCCTGCCCTCAGAGTCATGATTTCATTCATAATTTGTATCAGATGTTGCAACTTGGCGCTTGGGACCCTGAGCCAGCTGTCATGCTCCACTACCCCTGAGTGCTTGCAGGAATGTTCCAGGGAAGATTGATCCGTCTCCCCCAGCTCCCACCGCAGCCTTCCTTTGGTTTCTTAAAATGCCTTTCAGCATTTACTTGGTGCAGAGCCTTGGCAGCTTGGGAGGATCGAGCATGTCTGATGTGGTGGTGACAGAACCCAGGGTTGGGTAGCTGCGGAGGAACGCACAGCTCCTGAGGGCATGCAGCAAGACCTCAAGAACTCCCTGGGCGCCCTGAAATCCAGAGGCTCAGGCTCCCTCTGCATCAGGCCAGTGTCAGCACAGTGCTGTTTTATACAACAGGTTTTATTGAGGTTGTGTCGATACAGTCAGTACCGTTTCTTTTCAAAAAGAAGTCCCATTTTCTTGGATTCCCGAGTGCATTTTTCCCCAATCTGCTGTGACACTAGGCTTCCTAAACCAGGTTAGAAATGAAATTACTAATGGCAAACATTTAAATCTTAATCTTAAAAAAAAATAAAAAAATTAAGAATCAATATAAAAATGCACAAGGTAACGTAGTTTTCGTAATTAAAACCTGACATGTTTATCAAAGCTAGTCAGTTAAGTGGGTATATGAAACTAAGATTCCTTAAACATTTTGGAAATACCAGCCATCCCTCCTTAAAGTCTTCAAGAATGAAACTTGGCAGAAACTCAGCTTTGTGACACAGCATGTGTGTGTGGTGTGGGTCTGTCCCCTGGTACCCTCCTTGACCCCTTGGGCTCACATTGGAAGCTGGTTTCTGCCAGTCAGAAATCCTAATAGGTCAGATTCTGGTGGCTTTGACCTAGGGAAGCAGGAGGTTGAGCAAGGGACACCCCCACCAGGTATGGTTTGAGACTTTTTCCTTAGCTGGTTCTTTTGGGTGTTTGGGAGTAAGAAACCTACCAGGAATCCCAGCCAGTACCTTTTCTTAAAGTGTCACTTGGGCAGGTTTGGGTTTTCATTTCTCCTTTTGAAAGTTAAGATGAGCAGTCAAATAGCCTGCTGTGTTTGGAGAAGTGGGGAGGGGTAGGGGACTAGCAAGGGGCCTGCGGGAGCATGTCAAAAGTCAGCAGTCACCCTCCATTTTCAACGGGGACAGTTTGGAGTTTGCCAGGATCACACAAGATCACATATTGAATGACCCACGTTCACACTTGGTATAGGGAAGTGGGCTGGCTTGGCAGGGGTGGGGACAAGGCCTTGAGCTACTGGGGAAACCGGCCATCCTTGCATGGCAAGAATGTCCTCTGTCCTTCCCCAGCATTAATCTCAGTTTGATCTACTGAGCTGGAATTAGGGACTGAGGGAATGGGAGGGGGATCCTGTCTCCTGCATGGGAGCACTGCTTGGGGAAAATGGCAGAGGCATCCAGAACCAACTCATTCCAGAGGGGCCTCTTGGCACCCTTTCTCTCAAAGCCTAAGCCTCCTGGGCCCTAATCGTGCTTAGAACAGGAAATTGGAACCAGAGGGTCGGAGGAGAGGAAGCCCCCCCCCCGCCCCAGATTAACCCCTCTAGTACACACACCTATCGTATGGCTCTTACTAAAGAAAAGCAAGTGGAAGTCGTCTTCATCCCCAAGTTTGGGCGCACCTCGTTGGTCAAACAAGAGGCTACCTTGGGGATACCTGGGTTGGGGGCAGTGAGGATCCCCTTACAATTTTGTGTGAGAAAATCAGCATTCCCCACCCCCTACACACGCATGCACACGCACAGACGCGCGCGCGCGCGCACACACGGGGCAGCGAGGATCCCCTTACAATTTTGTGTGAGAAAATCAGCATTCCCCACCCCCTACACACGCATGCACGCGCGTGCGCACACACACACAGACACACACACACACACAGCAGGTGAGAGGGAGAAAGGGCGGGCACTCGTGTTTGGTGATTGGTGATCCTGCCTCATGCCAGGGCCTGTGCTAGACATTTAACAGAGTTTGGTCTCTGACGTGTAGCTGCCCTTAAATGCTGGCGGGGGCAGCGTGGGAGTTGGAGGAGATAAAGCAAAGAGCTGCTTCCTGCCCCATATTGTACCCTACTCCTCACAAACAACTTTCCCCATGGCTGTGGCTGGAGCAGTGAAAGGGGTTGACCCTTCCCAGGAGGCTGCAGAGGCCCATGCAGCTGTACCCGCCATGGACAGGCCTGAGGCACAGCATCACCACTGGGATTGCAGTCTAGGCAGGATGTCCACCTCAATGGGTTCCCTCCTCTCCCTTTCCCCTGGTTCTTCAGAGAAGCCTATGCCATGTGCTGGAGATGCCAGGGGAGCTGGAAGAGCCCCAGCCAAGGACTATGGGGGAAGCCATGCCCATTCCTCAAGCAGGCGCCATCTTTGGCCCAGCAGGAAGGGCAGGCTTCAGAGCGTGTCTCCCCAGTGGATGGGGAGCTCAGCCCTGCCAGCTCTGACGCACAAAGGAGCAGCACCCTTTACGGCCCAGCAGAGCCCAGGACTCACGGGCAGGGGCGGTCTCCTATAGCTGAGCTGAGTGTCCTGGGACCCTGCCTCCAGACCAGGCAGGGCAGGCATCGGGGGCCAGTCCCAACATGGCACAAACACTTGGGAGAGACGGGGAGAAACTCAGGTCAGCCTCTTCCAGAAACAGTCTCAGCCCGCGTGTGGGGAGAAAGCAGGTCAGTCGCCTCTGGCCAAGGCCACGGCCGCCTCTGTTCCACCTTTGGTTTTTTTCTTTAAATGGAGATTCTTTGTAACTGAAAAGTCTCTCTACGACTAAAGAGGAGGAGGTCAGGGCAGCAGGGCCCCCTCACGGGTTATGTGGGGCAGAGCAAGAATCCTGAAAAGGAAGAGTGGATGTACTCGGTGGAGTAGAGGCCATTGGCCTGGTCCGAGGGCATCTGCACCCAGACCTGGTCGTTGGGCCTCAGCTGGAGCACAGCCCCTCCAGATGCCTGGTCCAGGTAACCCTTCTTGTATTCGTCATAGGTGTAGGTGGCTGGCACATTGTTCTTGTACAGGGCCACCCACACACTGGTACCCTTGACATGCACATGGTAAGCAAAGTAATAGACGCCGCCCACAGGGCAGGTGAAGATGCCAGTGGCAGGATTGTAGCCGCTTTGGCCATTGTAGAGGGTCCGGTCAAACTTCACAGGCATCCCCGAGGCAGGAAAGGGCGAGGTGAGCACGGCGGTGAAGGCAGGCGTGGCGTGTGCCGACAGCTCGCCCCGCCCAAACTGCGGCTTGCCCCCCTTGCCCAGCACAGCGCCCTCCACGCCCCCATTGGGCAGGTGCAGGCCTGCAATACCAGTCTCATCAAAGGCCCCAGGAGCGCCGGGAGGGCCAGGAGGCCCTGGAGGCCCTGGAGGCCCTATGAGTCCAGGGGATCCGGGGACTCCAGGGGGCCCTGTGGGCCCAGCCATGCCAGGTTCCCCCACCTTCCCTTCTCCAGGGGCCCCTGGCAGGCCTGGTTCACCCTTAAGGCCTGGCAGACCCTGGGGCCCAATAGGGCCAGCTGGGCCCTGGAGTCCTGGGATTCCTGAGGGGCCCCTCAAACCAGGCTGCCCAGGGAGTCCCAAGTCACCCTTCTGCCCTAGGGCTCCCGCCACCCCTGGTCCTCCAGGGCGGCCAGTGAAACCAGGCTCACCCTTGGGCCCAGTTGGTCCAGGGGGACCATGGGCCCCAGGAAGCCCCCTCTCTCCTGGGAGTCCAGGTTTCCCAGCCAGGCCATTGGGCCCTTGGTCACCCCGAATGCCAGGTACTCCTGGGGGTCCTGTAGGCCCTGCCTCCCCCTTAGGCCCAGGGGGCCCACGTCTGCCAGGGAGCCCTGCAGACCCAGGAAGTCCAGGGGGGCCCCCAAGGCCCTGTGGGCCCTGCTCCCCTGGCTTCCCATCCTCGCCTGGCTCACCTCTGTCCCCTAGGAGCCCCGGGACTCCAGCTGGGCCCCTGTCCCCCTTGGGGCCTGGCAGTCCTGGCATCCCATAGCCAGTGGGGCCCATCAGGCCAGGGGGGCCCCGGATCCCTGGCTCCCCTTTGGCCCCTGCAGGGCCCTGTAGCCCTGGCACCCCTGCTGCCCCTGGTACCCCCACACCATCCACCCCAGGGGGCCCTTTTGAGCCAACAGCCCCAGGCTCCCCCCTGGGGCCTGGCACCCCAGGAGGCCCAGTCTCACCTTTATCTCCAGGGGCCCCAGGAAGTCCATCCAGACCTGGTTTGCCCAAGCCAGCTGGACCGGGGAGGCCAGGGGCCCCGGGGGCACCCCCCTGCCCTGGGGGCCCAGGCAGCCCTGGCTGGCCCACTCCATTATCCCCCTTGAGGCCTCGACTGCCTGGGGGCCCAAGCTCCCCCTGGGGCCCTGGCTCCCCTCGGAATCCTGGGGGTCCTGGTGCCCCCTGGGGACCTGGTTTTCCAGGGACAGCTATGCCTGAGGGGCCAGGGAGGCCAGGGGGCCCAGGGGGCCCCCGGAGGCCCTGGTCCCCTCGTATCCCTGGCTCCCCCCGAAGCCCTGGCTGCCCTGGTGGCCCAACCTTGCCTGGGAGCCCTGGGGGACCAGCCTTGCCCATCCTGGAGAAGCCAGGGGGGCCGGCGGGGCCAGGCTGCCCATGTAGCCCTGGCTTTCCAGTGCCTGGTTTTCCTGGGAAGCCAGGGGGGCCTGGAGGCCCTCGAGGCCCAGGCTTCCCAGGGGGGCCGGGCTCTCCTTTCAGGTCCATCAGCAGCAGCGGTAGAGGCATTTCTGAGAGAGAGACACAGAGGGGGACAGTCAGATGCTGGGACAGTAGGGACAGAGGCCCCATCTACCCCCTCCCCCATACCCATATGGGGTACACTGGGAAGGGGGCAAGCCTCTGTATCTGCTCACAAAGACTACTCCATCTTGCCCTCTCTGCACACCGCTCCCTGACTTCATGGAAGATGGAGTTTGGGGGTGTGACCCAGTGGCCATCTTGAGGCCTGCTGGGTGTCCTTACCCAGGGCTCCTAGTACCCAACCTACCCAAGCATGGTTTTACCCAAGAGCTTCGGGTAAGGGACTCTCATCACTTCATGGCCTGGGAGTGGAATGGGCCACCAGGTAGCACCAGCAGGCCACCTTACAGGCCGTGGGGCCAGAACCCCTCCCCACCTCCCCATATACCTTCCCACCCCCACATCTGAAGACCATCTCTGCCAGCCAGCTGTACCCTGCTTCCAGACACACCAGGGATGGGAGATCCTAGACCGGCATAAGGAAGAAAAGGGGGGATGGGAAGATCTTTGGTGGAGACTGAGGGGCTGAGTTAAGGGTTAGGGAGCCTGGTTGGGGGGGGCGGGGTCTGGTGGAGGTCAAGGGTCGAGGAAGCTGGAAGTTCAGGGCCAGGAGCTGTGGAGTGGGGAAACGCTCACCCAGGTACTGGCCCTTGCCCTCACGGAAGGGTGGTCCCACAGGTCCTTTGTGCATGGGCTGCACGTACTTCACTGGGGCATAGCCAGCTGCCCCACCAGCCCCGCCGCCCGTAGCTGCCTGTGGCCCGCTCCCCAGCACCAGCACCAGCAGCAGCAGCAGAGGTGGCGGTGGCGGTGGCAGTGGAGACGGGGGAGTCAGAGCTCCCCGCATGGCGTCCCCAGGCTTGCTGCAGGGAGGAAGAGAGGGGGTCATCAGGCCAGTTCCTGCGTGGTCTGGCACCTGGCCAGGGGTTCACAAAAAGATCAGAATTTAGATAGCATTCACAAGCAATTCCCAAAGTCTCAGGGGTCTGCAGAAGTTACCCCTAAACCTCTCCCAAACCTCTCTCCATCCCCACCGCACCTCCCTGAGACCAGCCTCACCTGGACAGCTGCCTCCTCTCTGTCTTCCCCAAACCAGTCACCCCCTGCAGCCAGACCCACCTTTCAAAGTGAGACACCCCTGCTAAAAACCCTTTGAGGATAACACCCCTGATCATTTCCTGGGCTTTCTGCAGGTGCTAGGCTAAGCTCTTCTGAGATACAAAATCATTTAGTCCTCACAAAACTTCAACGAAGTATTACTATTGTATTCCCATTTTCCAGATGATAAAACGAAAGCAAAGGACACTAAGAAGCCAAACTGGGATTTGACTTCGGTCTGTTTGTCTCCACATTATGTTGGTGCTCTCCCAGGGCTCCCGACTGCCTTCAGGATCAAGTCCATGGTGCTTAGCATGATATTCAAGGCCTTTTTAATCTAATCTGTGCCCATGTCTCCAGCCATTACCACTGCTCCCACCAGCCCTTTCTCTGTCCCTCCCCTACCCCATCCCCACACACCTTTGCCCAAAAAATAACTCCATGCAGCTCCCAGACACCAGGCAGCCTCACACTTCTAAGCCTTTGCACCTGCTGTTTCTCTGCAATGTTCTTCCCTTCTTCTCTACCTGGCAAACTCCTACTCATCCTTCAAGGCCCAGGGAAGCTGTCACCTCTTCCTCTAAGAAGCCTTCCAACAGTTAAGCCTTCACTCCTTTGTACCCCAGACCTATCCCTGTCACACCATTTGGCTCAGCTCTGAGACAAAGCCTGGGCGGGGAAAAAGCAAGGGCTCTGGATTCAGACAGCCACCTTGAGTCCTTCACTCACCAGCTGGGTGAGCTCGGGCAACAGGTTTTCAGTCTTTGAGCCTTGATTTTCTTATGTGTAAAATGGGATAACATGTCCACAGAGAAACCTGTACACAAATGCTCATAGCAGAGTTATTCGTAACAGTCAAAAAATGGAAGCAACCCAGATGTCCATCAACTGATGAATGGTATATCCATGTGATGGAATATTATTCAGCAATAAAAAGAAATGAAGCTCTGATACAGGTTACAATATGGATGAATCCTGAACAATTATGCTAAGTGAAAGAAACCAGTAACAAAAAACAAATAAACATATTTTATGATTCCAGGCAAATCTGTAGAAACAGAAAGTAGATGAGTGGTTGCCAGGGGCTGGTGGGGAGGGGAGAATGGGGAGTGACTGCTAATGGGTACAAGGTTTTTTGAGGGGTGATAAAAATGTTCTAGAATTGATTGTGGTGATGGTTGCACAAATTCTGTGTATACATGAAAAAACATTGAACTGTACACTTTAAATGGGTTAATTGCATGGTATGTGAATTGTATCTCAATAAAGCTGTTATTTAAAAAATGGAATAACAACAGTACCTGATTCTCGGGGCTGCTGTGATGATTAAAGAAACCTGCCAGGCGTGGGGTAGGCACCTGTCAACATTTGAATGAGGGACTATTTGGCATTCTTCACACCCAGGGCAAGTCCCCCTCCCCCTGGCATCCAGGGACCTCCCACCTGTCCTTGGCAGTGGAGGGGTGGTTGGGGTGTGTTGTGCATACACAGGGATGCATGTGAGGAACAAAGCCCCCCCTCGTGCTGGACTGCATCTGGGGCTGCAGATGGGCGTTCCTTCAGGCTCAGTACCATACGGGGCTTCCCGAGGGCCCTGGGGGAGGTCAGTGTACCCAACTCCCGGGTTCTAATCCCAGCTCCATCACCAACCTGCTCTGTGACCTTGAGCAGGTCACTCAACCTACCCGAACCTCAGCAGATTAGTAAACCCGACCACACGAGCCAGGTTGTGCTGCTCAGGGCTTCCCAGGCTTCATCTCACTCACTCTTCTCAAAGACCCATGAGGCTCATAAAATTACTATCCCTCTGAGTGGACAGCCCCGTAAAACCAAATGAGACTAACGAGGTACAGGAGTCCAGTGACAAGGGCCAGAAGGCAGAAGGAGACAAGGAAGCTGGTGATAGGGAACCCAAGGTTGAGTAAGGATATTGTTGATGTGTTGTAAGATTGTTAACCATTGTCATGGGGCAACATGTGTAGTAGCTGTTAAATGAGAAACTATTTTGTTCTGGAAGCCTTCATCTTAAGTGAGAGTAACAGCACAATTGGAAGAGTGTAGTCAATGTCACTGAACTGTGCATGTAGAAATTTTTGAAATGGTGTATCTTTGGCTATGTGTATTTTCACCAAAAGAAAAAAAGGTTGAGAAGTTAGAGGGTTAATATGTTGTGGGGTTGTTAACCAATGTCATAAAACAACATGTGTAATACTGTTTCATGAGAAACTATTTGTTCTGTAAGCCTTCACCTGAAGTACAATAAAAAAAAATATATATATACATATATATATATTAAAAATTACTGTCCCCCATTTCATAGATGTAGAAACACAAGCGAGGACTAAGAAGCTTGCCCAGCTTCCATGACTGCTAAGTGTGAGAGCTGAGTCCTCCCGCGGAGCCTGCCCTCCACACAGACCACCTGCCTTCTCTGTGATAGGACTGAGGCCAGGATTAAATGAGGACATGCTGTACAGGGCTGGCCCATAAGGTAAGGCTGATGGCCAGGAGCGGATAATCTCACAAGCAAGGTAAGCAGAGTGTTTACAATTTTACATTTTTTCACCACATCAAGATTCTGTTTCTAGGTACGGCTGGCATCTGTCTCTCCCCCAAGCCCACAGCATCTTCCTACAGAATCAAAACCTCTTTTCAAATTTACAATCCCTGACAGGGGCAGATGACCCAGTAAGCAAGGTAAGCATGGGCTTACTTGTGCTTACTTACTAATCTGTAGTGAGCAACTGTTTACTACAATTGTTCTCCTTGCTTACTAGGTTATCTCCTCCTGCTGATGGCGCATTTGCCAGGCCCTGAGTGCTTTACATTTAATCCTCATACAACCCTGTGAGGTAGAGATTATGTCATCCCCATGTTAACAGATGAGGAAACTGGGGCAAGGCATCACCCGCTAATAAGCAGCACCATCGGAACCTGCACCCAGGCAGTCTGACTCTTGAGTCTCAGCCCCTACCCACCACACTCTCTGTCTACTCCTGAGCAGGGTAGGTGCTCAAAAAGCAACTTCCTCTCAGGGGACATCTAGCTCAACTGGCATAACATAGTTTATAAAGAAAATGTTCCACATCCTACTTTGGTGAGTAGCGTCTGGGGCCTTAAAAACTTGTGAGCGGCCATCTAAGATACATCTACTGGTCCATCCCGTCTGGAGCAAGGGAGAATGAAGAAAAACAAAGACACAAGGGAAAGATTAGCCCAAAGGACTAATAGAGCCAACCACCACAGCCTCCACCAGACTGAGTCCAGCACAACTAGATGGTGCCTGGCTACCACCACTGACTGCTATGACAGGGATCACAAAAGAGGGTCTGGGACAGAGCTGGAGAAAAATGTAGAACAAAATTCTAACTCACAAAAAAAGACCAGACTTACTAACCTGACAGAGACTGGAGAAACCCCGAGTATGGCCCCCAGACACCCTTTTAACTCAGTACTGAAGTCACTCCTGAGGTTTACCCTTCAGCTAAAGATTAGACAGGCCTGTGAAACAAACAGTAACACATGTAGCCTAACCATGTGTACGAGACTAAAGGGGCACACAGCCCAGGGGCAAGGACGAGAAGCCAGGAGGGGACAGGAAAGCTGGACGAACGGAAACGGGGAACCCAAGGTCTAGAAGGGAAGAGTGTTGACACATTGCGGGATTGGCAACCAATGTCACTAAACAGTAAATGTATTAATTGTTTAATGAGAAACTAATTTGCTCTGTAAACTTTTACCTAAAGCACAATAAAAAAAGAAAAATAAAAGCAACTTCCCCTTCCCCAGAGCCTTCTAGAGAAGGGCCCCTTCCGCACTGGTCATCTGACCTGGGAGAGCGCAAGATGGTCTGTGAGAGCTTCCTTCTCCCTCCAAGCCGCCCCGTGGGTGGGTTTGATTCAAGAAGGCTCACTGCACTCCTAGTTGGAGGGGAGGCTGGCATGTGCCAGTCCAGGTGGAAGCGAGCACCTGGTTGAGGGGCCATAAAAAGAAATGATACCCCTGGAGTTGTACAATGTGGCAGCCCAAGTGGGACGGATCACCCCCTAAACCCAACCACCATCAAAGCCAAGGTGCCTGGGCCCCCTGCACCCCAGTGCCCACCTGCCTCCTTTTCAGTGTCACCCCTCCCCTCTCCCACCGCACACCAGGCTCCTGGGCCTCCAGCCTGGGCGCATTCTGCTCCCACTTCTGCTTCTCTACCTGACTAACTCTTCCTGACTCAGCCTCCGTTGGGCTCCTGCTGCCTGTGGGTCCCTGTTATAGTTCTTTCTTCCTGTAGCTCTCCTACTCTCTCCATTGCCAGCTCCCCGCACTCCACACCCAGCTCAGGGCCTGGCTGGCGCCCAGCGAAAAGAAAAAAACAAACCAAACCCACTGCCGTCGAGTCGATTCCGACTCACAGCGGCCAGTGATGCTCCATATTTAACAAACTCGATTCGCCATCAAATATAAAGAGCAAACCAATAATTCCTTGGGTCCTTTCCTCAGGCTTTGCACAGATTTGGGTGGGACCCACCCAGGGGGCCCTCTCCAGGCCCAGAGGGGCTCATCCCCTCATTGGGGCTAGAAGGAGAAGAGGCGGGAGAGTCCCATGGCCTGAATCAAAGAACTTTAGTTAAGGACCAGCTCCGGGAATAGAGGGGCACACAGGAGAACAACAAATTCATTTGCTCCTTGATCTCCCCATGGGGAAAGGAGGCCCGAGAGCTGCCCCTAGGCCAGGTGGGGGTCAGGGGCCAGGAGGAGGGCCCCGAGGCTCAACCTGGCTCTGCCCACTCTGGTTGTATGACCTTTGGCAAGACATCACCTTCTCTGGTGACCTCTTGGGAAGCGAAGGCAGGAGCCAGGGTAGCTGGGAGCGGGGGGAGCCCGAGGTGGGACACATATAGGAGACGCTGATTCAGGGGATTGAGCTATGGCGGCAGTGGGGTAGACGCGGTGTTTGGACAGCTGCAAATCCTTAACGGAGATTTCTCCCCCTTTTCAACAAATCCCCGTAAAACAGCATTTCGTCCAAGTCAGCGTTTCTGTGGCAGCCTGGGCCTCCTCCCAGGGAGGCCGAGGAAGCTGGCCCAGGGCGGGTAGTTCTCCAGGGCCTTTCAGTCCATGGGGCAAATGGACCCTGGCAGGAAGAAGCCCCTTTCCCCCATGGACATGGCTGAGGGAGGAGGAAAGGGGCACCCACTAACAGTGATCCCTTCCCACCCGCCCCCTCTCTCAAAGGGCCTGTCCCAGGGGTGACGAGTAGAGGGGGCAAGGGGGATCCCATGGAACTTGACCTGCCCACTCCCCATCCCACTTCACAGATGAGCTGTCAGAGGACCAGATGAAAAGGAGGGCCTGAGACTTGGGCAAGCAGGCCCCAGCAGTCTCCCTCTGGGTGGGTGGCGGCTCTTCGGCTCTTTGCAGGCTCCTGCTCTCTAAGCTTCCCCACCCCAGACGCAGCTGAGGGAGCGGTGGGGAGCGCTTGGGCAGCCCCTGGGCCTGGCCAAACCACAGGTATGTTATGAGACGCTTCCTGTTATGGAGACATTTCTGCGGGATCCGGGATCCAGCTGCCCCACTTGCTTGCTGGTGCCTCCTGTCTCCCCACTCACCATCCTTGCTCTCGGCTCTCTCCCTGGGTCTCTGGCCCTGACTCATTTCTTTCTCTCTCCTCCTCTCTTTCCAGTCCTGCATCTGTCACCTCAATAGGTGAGAAGCCTTTGTTGCTAAGGTCCCCCTATCTAGGACCCAGCAGCCCCTGGGCTCCCACCCCAGCACAGCTACTTAACCATCTTCCTAATTTTGGGCAAGTAACTTAACCTCTCTAAACCTCAGTGTCCTCATCTGTAAAGGGGTGAACTGAGATGATCTGAGCTACCAGCCCCTCCAGCTCTGCTGCTCCATCCTGCATACCTGATCGTCAGGAAGTCCATCCTTCAGTCTAACTGCAATTCCTCCTGCAGCAAAGCAACATCTCCATTCCCATCCCTTTAAAAATTCAGATGACTTGCTGCCAAAGGCCAGGACATTGTGTGATAGACTCCTAAAGTCAATTTTCTGGCCTTCTAGGCCATTTCCCTGAATGGTCCTGAGATGAAGCAGACAGGGTAGGGGTGGGGGACAGCACAGCCTGCTCCCCCACCCCACCCCAACCCCCAGCCCCGCTCCAGTTATGGATCTGAGGGACGAGCAGAGGAGCTGCCCTCCTCACCCACTGGGCATGACGCCCACCCCTACCCCCACTGCCCAGCCGGAAACCTCCAGACTTCTCCAGGGTCCCTGAGCCCAACTCCCCCCTCTCTCCCAGCTTGTAGAAACTGAGTCTCAGAGAAAGGGAGTTATGCTTCCCACTCAAGATCCAACCTTCTCACTCCACACCTCTTCCTTGGGATGCCCCCTCCATCTTCAGCCTCTCCATCCTCATGTCCACATACCCTCCCCAGATACCCCGTCCCCCAAGGGCGGATTAACTAGTAGGCACGGTATGCACTGACTTATAGTGAGCAAGGTACACAGGGGCTTAATTGTGTTTACTTACTAATCTGTAGTGCACGACTTCACCTGGGTTTCACCATGTCAGAGTTTCATCAAAGAGGTGGTGAAACCCAGGTGAAATTGTGCACAACAGATTAGCAAGCAGCACAATTAAGCCCCTTTATACCTTGCTTATTGGGTAATCCATCCCTGCCTTCCCCAGATACCCTCATCTCTCTTCATCCCTTCTCAGCCAAGCCTCTTGAAAGAACTAGCCCTCACCACTCCCCACGCCCCTCACCCCTTCACTCCCCAGGTGGCTCCTTCTCCCCTGGACTGAATCCTGCCTGTGACCTTGCTCTCCTCCCTCCTCTAAAGGCTCCTTCCCAGATCATTCTCTGCTCCCTGCCTCTGCCCACTCTGCAGACCCAGGCTTGCCCCAAGCAGCTGGATCAGGCCTCATCTCTTTCATGGTTCTCCTGAGGCTCTTAGCAATCACCAGCTCCCACAACTCCAGCCCCTCACCAAGGACTCGCACATCTGTCTCCAGGTCCGACTTCTCCTGAGCCCGAGCCCCAGACTCTTATGTTCAACTATCAGCTGAGCATTTTTGTCTGGCTGTCCCTAGATACCTTCATCCAAACTGCTCTCATTACCTTCTCCCCATTACCTGCTTCTCCCCCACGCCCAGATGTCCAGACCAGAAATCTGGACATCACGTCTGATTCTTCCTTCCTTACAGGGCAGTGAGAAATCTCTCTAGCCCATACAGTATCTTGGTGCACTTAGAAAAGGGCACCCCTCCTTCCAACAGAAGGAGCCCTGGTGGCACAAGGTTAAGTGCTTGGCTGCTAACCAAAAGGTTGGTAGTTTGAACCTACCGGCAGCTCCATGGGAGAAAAGACCTGGCGATCTGCCTCTGTAAAGATTTCAGCCTAGGAAACCCTATGGGGCAGTTCTCCTCGGTCCTGTAGGGTCACTATGAGTCAGAATCAACTTGACCGCACACAACAGCAACCTTCCGATGAACTCAGCCCCTACTTACTACTTTTCCTGGGTGCCCTTGTGCAGTAACCAGCCTGCACAACCATACATGGCAGCCCTATTTCCTTTCCCCTCCAGCCCCCAATCCAATCCTGTGGAATTTGTCTCCTCTACTTCTCGCACTTCTGTCCCTTTCCTTCCTTCCCCATGGCCTCTGTCCTAATACGGACCTTGTAATCCCCCAACACACAGCCCCAGTGCCAGGCACATCCCAGCCACACAGAAATTAATTTCTTAAAAACTGCCAAATCCGCCCTTGGACTATCATAACAGTCTCTTAACAAGTCTTTCTCTCAGCCCCCAGCTTCTCTCTGTTTCCTTCAATATGTCCTACATATACTCCAACAAATTTAAAAAACATTTGCCATCAAGTCAATTGCAACTCATGGCAACCTCGTGTTGTGTTAAAGTAGAACTGTGTTCCACAGGGTTTTCAACGGCTGACTTTTTGTCAATCACCAGGACTTTTTTCTAACGTGTCTGGGTGGATGGACTCAAACCACCAACCTTTCAGTTAGCAGCCAAGCACTTAACGTTTGCACCACCGAGGGACTCCATATACTTCAACAGTGCTTCCCAAACTTTAGTGTTTATCAGACTCATCTGGAGGGCTTGTTAAAATGCAGGTTCCTGGGTCCCATCCCAGAGATCCTGATTCAGTAGATGTGAGGTAGGGCCCAATCATTTGCATATCTAACAAGCACCCAGGTGATGCTGATGCTGTCTGGACCACGCTTGAGCACCACAGCTCTATATGATTGATTTCTGTAAAGCACAGTTCCACCCATGGTCCTCCCCTGCTCTGGATCCTCCTATGGCTCCCTAGTACTGACAGGATAAATTCCAAGTATTCATTCTGGAATTCACGTGGCGAGGCATCATACTTTAGACCTGGTAGGACGCAGACTGGTTAGGATGCAGAAGGTAGAGAGGGTAGAGAGATGGATGAGAGCCCAGCAAGCCCTTAGGCCACAATCGGCAGAACAAAGAGGTATGTGTGTAAAGGGCCACACAGGTGTGTGCCATACCTGTCTGCGTCCCTTTCTCCATGTCTCTGCATCAATGAATCCAGATCCTCACCGGCCTGTGTGTCTCGGCATCTCTCTATGTGTCTCACCCCCTAGCTGTGTCCCCATGCCATCTGTCTGCCCATCTCTGTGACCTTGTTTGTCTTTGTCCCCTCCTATGTCCCCTACACTGTCTGAGTTCCAGTCTCTGTAAATCTCTAGCTGTAGTCACTTGGTGGGACTCTCCCAAAGGCTAGCATTACAGTCCACATCTGCTCATACTAATGCCCCGAAGTCCCTGGACAACCCCTGAACACACCCACAAGGTCTAGGCGGGGACTTGGAAGGTCCAGTACCCACGAACTGAGCTCTCTGTCTTGCTGGATCACTATGAAACTCTGAAACCTCTGATCTATTTTTTCATTATTATTTTTAATATTTCATTTATTTTTTGTGTTGAGAATGTACACAGCATAACATACACCAATTCACCGATTTCCACATGTACAATTCAGTGACACTGATTACATTCTTCAAATTGTGCAGCCATTTTCACTCTCCTTTTCCAAATTTGAACCGCAGCAGGAGGATTGCTCCAAAGCCAAAAGCTGCCTGGAATCTGCGAGTTGGAGGATAGAGGGAGGTGGCCAGGCTGGGGAAAGGCTGCCTGGGTGCCCCTCATCACCCAGGTTGCTGGCGGGACAGGAGTCTGCCTCTGCTTACCTCATCTGCCCTACCTGTTCCACCCAGGGGTCCTAACGTCTTTTGCTCTTGCAGATGAAGTTCCCAGACCACTGAACTGAATGAACTAAACCCATCAGTGTCAAGTGGCTTCTGACTCATAGTGACCCTATAGGACAAAGTAGAACTGCCCCATGGGGTTTCCAAGGAGAGGCTGGTGGATGTGAACTGCTGACCTTTTGGTTAGCAGCCCTAGCTCTTAACCACTGTGCCACCAGGGCTCCTCCCAGACCACAGGGGACCTCGATTTAGGAGGCAGCATTGGAAGGAGGCTTGAAGGAAGGTCAGAGTTCAACAGGCCCATAGGTGCAGGTGATGGTGGAACATTCAAAGCTGAGAGCAGAGCAAAGAGAAGACAAAGGGGGGGCTTTCAGGGAGGAGGCATTCTAGAGGCAGTGAATTTATAGGTCTGGAACTTGGTGGGGGGTCAAAGTAGGCTGGAGATTAAGATATGGGTTCATTGACAGGGTTGCTGCAGCCTGGACTAGGGCTGCAGACTCACCCTTGGGGAAAACACCATGTTTAGGGAGGGAGAGGAGCCCACTGCATCCCTAGGCTCCACCCCCAGCACCCTAGGATCCAAATCTCCCAAACTTCTCAATTTCCCTGTACCCACCCACCTTCTTACCACATGATCCCCTCTGTCCACATTGCCCTTTCTGCATTTTTCCTCCATGCATACCAGTACCAGTTGCTGTTGAGTCGATTCCAACCCATGGCAACCCCATGTGTGTCAGAGTAGAGCTGTACTCTATGGGGTTTTCAGTGGCTGATTTTTCAGAAGTAGATCGCCAGGACTTTCTTCTGTGGTGCCTCTGAGTGGACTTGAACCTCCAACCTTTCAGTTAGTAGCTGAGAGCATTAACCATTTGCACCATCCAGGGACCCAGGCATACAGATTATTCCTCATGTAACACCCAGCTCAAATGCCTCCTCCTCCAAGCAGCCCTCCTTGCCTCCCTCAGGCAGAAGAGCTCTCCCTTATGAAAGACAGAAGCGAGCAGAAAGACAGGCGGACCTCATACCACCAAGAGAGCAGTGCCAGAAGCAGACTCCGTCCTCTGGACCCGGGGTTCCTGCGTGGAGAAGCTGCTAGTCCAGGGGAAGATTGATGGAGAATAAACTTCTGTTTGTTAAAGCCCTCCACTTGTGGTATTTCTGTTACAGAGCACTAGATAACTAAGACAGCAAATAATATTGAATATACCATGGACTGCCAAAAGAACAAACAAATCTGTCTTGGAAGAAGTACAGCCAGAATGCTCCTTAGAAGCAAGGATGACGAGACTTCGTCTCAGATACTTTGGACATGTTATCAGGAGGGATCAGTCCGTGGAGAAGGACATCATGTTGGGTAAAATAGAGGGCACCCAACAACAACAACAGGGCTAGGAGGCATGGAGAAATGGGGAGTCACTGCTAACAAGGTTTCTTTTTGGGGTGATGGAAATGTTCTAAAATTGATTGTGGTGATGACTGCACAACTCTATGAATATACAAAAACCAGTGAATTGTGCACTTTAAATGGGTGAATGGTACGGTATGTGAATTATATCTCAATAAAGCTGTTAAGTTTTTTTTAAAAAAAAAAAGAAGAGCTCTCCCTCTTGGGCACCTAAAGCATGACAGTATCTCTTCCCCCACCCCCATCCCCACCCTCTGATACCCTCGGGCTCCCCACCCTGAGCTCCACACCTCTGACAACCCTATCCCCCAACTCCAGCTAAACCTGCAGGGGGAATAAAGTCCCTTTCGGGCTCTTCCTGACTGCTTCCCAGCTCTGGGCTGGAGGGGCTTGGGCTGAACCTCCCTCTCCTGGTCCCCTTGCCAGGCCCCCAGTCTCTACCCATCTCTGAGACTCTCAACACCACACTACTCCCCTAGGGGAGGAGCGTCTTGGGGCAACAAAGTATAGAGGGCAGTAAGAGTGCCAGGCGGGGGCAGATGAACCAGAAGAGGCCCTCAGTGGGCAGAACCCTGGGGCAACAATGTATCCACAGGCTGGCATCCAGGGAGCTGGCCCTTCTCCACCAAGGGACGAAGGCCTGCCCTCCCTCGCCTGCTCTCCAGCAAAGTTCTTAAGCTTCTGACAGGGACTGGACCGCTGAGGGCCAGGAACTCCCCTCCCTGGACCCAGCCACCTCCAGGCCTCAGGCCAGGCCAGGCAGAGGCTCCTCTGCGGCCAATCCCTTGCCTTCTGGTTTGCATTTGCAGCCCTTTTCCAGAGCGCCACCAGCCACCCGCTGCCTCCTCACCACGCCTGCCAAGATTCCTGGGCTCCGTGGCTTCCCCGCGTGGTGGCTGTGGCGGCCGCGGCGACGGTGACGGCGGCAGGAGGGGCCGTGCTGGGTAGGGAGGGGGCCTGGCGGGAGCATGGCCAGGCCACTGCACCGGGCCAGCCAAGCAAACAAGGGCTGCGCCAAGGAGCCAGGGCGAAATAGTTCACAAATGAGAAAAAGCTGCTTCCGAGTTGGGTCAGAGTTTTGAAGCCCAGACCGCAGGGAGCTGAAGTCACCTGCAAGAGGGGCTGCCCTCAAGGACACCCTGGGCCTGGAAGAGGCTTCCGCTGTAGCAGGAGGGAGGCAAGGACAGACAGCAGCAAGCACAGGCCTCATCCAGCCTGAAATATCAGAGAAATCCACCCAAAAAATCTAGCTTACCTTTCAGGTTGGAGGGACCTCAGAAGCTCCCAGCAGAGGCAGGGCCTGAGGAGGAAGAAAAGAACAGTGAGGGAGTTGCCAGGGCCCTGGGAGGCCTCTGGCCCTAACCTGCATCCACCACATTGCCCTGGGCTTCTTACCAGGAGCCACTGCTGGAAAACTGCCTGGCCCCAGTCTCTCTTCTCAGTTCCCTCCTCCCCTTGGGGAGCCAGGGTGTGTGCCCCACAGTGGGCCCCCTCCCATCACTCATTCTATGCACAATTAGCAGTGCCCCCTGGCTGCCTGGCCCTGGGTTGACAGAGTTCCTCCTGCCCTAGAGCTCAGGCTGAGGAAGCCCCTTTGGTGTGCCACGGTCTATACTGGAGAAGCCCCTACTATGTGTCAGGCCCGGGGCTGGGGTGGCCCCTACTATGGGCTAGGGTCCCTGATGGGGAAGCTCCTTCTGTGTGTGGGACCTCGGGCTGGGCCCTGGAACACAGAAACGGCTCAACCCCATGCCCTTCACTGCCCTGCCCTGAGAAAGCTGGGGGCTTCAGAGGAGTGGGCATCACAAACTTGACTAAGGTATCTGGGCTGTGGGAACCCAGAGCCGGGAATATTGCCTCCACCATGAGTTTCCTCGGAAGGCTTCATGGAGGAAGGGATACTGGAGCTGGATCCTAAAGGATGAGTAGCAGTCTGAAAGGCGGACAAGGTAAGAAAAGGAATTTCAGGCAGTAGGAAGTAGATTGACAGATACAGGGAAGGGCCAGAAGTGTTGTGGGGCTGGGGAGGACAAGTAGGAGCTGAGAAGGCTGGGGCAACATGATGAGGAGCCTTGAATGCCATGCTTAGATTTCTCTGGAAGGCAATGGGGAGCCATGGAATGTTGTTGAGTGAGAATGTGATATGGTCAGAGTCTTGAATAGTCATTGCTGCCTCAACCAAGCATGGTGCTGGGCTCTGCTGCAAGCTTGAGTCCAGGTCACACCACTGTACACAGAGGAGCTGGGGCTGTAGGCCAGGCCTAGATGTGACACCTGGGTGAGTGGGGAAGGGACACCCAGACAGCCCACCTGGCAGGGAGGCCTGAGGCCGCGTCACTCTCTCCCCCAGCTGCTTGCTCGCCTCTGCGGGCTCCCATGGAAACTCTGACATCCCAGTCCTGTCTCTCACTGCAGAAGCAGCCAGATGCCAAGCCAGCAGCTCCTAGGCTTCTCCCCAACTCAGCTGAGCCCTGCTTCCATCCCTGCCGCTCTGAACACCATGACCCCAGGGGTGGGTCAGGAGGCCAGTTCTGAAGCCCCAGCCTGCCTGGTGGAGCCTAGGGAGGGGGTCCTCACTGCCCAGCTCTGCCCTAGTCCTCTGGCCTCAACCCCCTTCCTCTACCGTGGAATACTGGGTTCCCCAGAGGGAGTGTGGAATTGGTAAAGACACAATCTTATTCACCCACACCTGAGAGGTAACAGGCCCCACTCTATAAGTAAAGAAACTGAGGCTCAGGAGGAAAGTGGCAGATGTTGGATGTGGGCTTTGAAGCGGGAACACGGATTTAACTGTGTGTGCAGGGAGGGGCGATCAGCCCAGGCCGAGGGAACAGCACATGCAAAGGTACAGCAGAGTGAAAGCCTGACCATATTCAGAGGGTGGAGGTAACTAACCATAGCTAACATTTATTGTGCACCTACTATATGCCAGCTACTGTTCTCAGCTCTTATTAGGGATTATCTCATTTATTTCTCACAAAAACCCAATCCTGTAATTGCTTCATCTTCTCCTTTCACAGATGGGGAAACCAAAGGACAGAGAGGTTGAGTAACTGACCCAAAGTCACACAGCTCATGAAAGGTAGAGCCTGAATTTGAACCACTAGGCTATTTGCTCTAGAACTTCTCCACTATACAGACAATTTGAGGTAAGAAGGGCTGTCTGGGGTCAAACTGAGAAATGCCTTGAATATCAGAATCAGATGCTTTGCCTTGAGTTCAGAGACCCCCTCAGGCCCAGCCTAAAGCTAGCCCCCTACCACCTTCACCCATCCCAGCTCTTATTAATAAACCAAAAAAACCCAAACCTGTTGCTGTTGAGTCAATCTCAACTCATAGCGACTCTACAGGACAGAGTAGAACTGCGCCATAGGTTTCCAAGGAGTGGGTGGTAGATTCGAACTGTTGACATTTTGGTTAGCAGCCTGAGCTCTTAACCACTGTGCCACCAGGGCTCCACCCTTAATAATAATGGTCTCTAAATCCCAAATATATTTTATGCACTAGATATAGCTCCAAGCATTATTTTATCAAACCCTCCCATAACTCTGTAAGACAGGAGCTGCTGTCCCATTTTACTGAACAGGAGCATTGAGGCCCAGAGAGGTGACATCCATTATCCAAAGTTACAGGGCTGGGAAATGAAGGGGGTGGGAGTTGAACCCAAGACTGCCCCCACCAAGATTTTTGAACCCTACACACTTGGGCTTCCTGGAGACATCCGCCATGGGTGCTACTCCCCCCACCCTTTCAACCCCCACTTGTACTGCCTCAACCCAGATGGCAATAGGGACTGGCAAGGTTGGGAGAAGAGTGGGCAGCTACCATAAACGGCCCTAGGAGCCCACTCCAGTTGACCAAGGTCCCCCTTGGTCCTACAAGACAGGAAGCTGGGTTGGGTGGGTGTGCCAGAGTGGCGCTTTGTTCTTAGCCTCCACCCCCAGCCACCTTCTCTAATCCTCTCCTTGAGCCCCTCCGCTGGCGACATCTCCCCCTTGCACAGAGCCCGCTGCCAGCTAAATCCCAGGCCAGATGTGGGTGGGACAGTCTGCCCTCCAGCTTCTGAGAGCTGCAGGGCTCCCAAGGAGGCTGCTTCCCCATTTCAGCTTTCCAAACTGAGGTGCTGATGGCCACGAGGGGAACAATCAGCTCCTCCCAGGTGTAGGGCTCATAGGAGAAGGCCCCACTTTCAGAGCCCCTACCACAAGCAGTTCCTGAGCTAAGAGTCTTGCTTAAAAAATCATGCAGGGTTAGGAGAAACACTTTGGAACCCAGCTGCATACGTTCCTATCCCAATCCTACCTCTTACTCACACATGTCCTTGCCTGTCTGTGCCTCAGCTTCTTCATCAATAAAACGGCAACAATTTCTACCTCATTAGGTATTTGTGGAAACCCTGGTGGTGTAGTGGTTAAGAGTTCAGCTGCTAACCAAAAAGTTGGCAGTTCAAATCCACCAAGCACTCCTTGGAAACCCTAAGGGGCAGTTCTACTCTGTCCTATAGGGTCGCTATGAGTCGGAATCAACTCGACGGCAATGGGTTTTTTTGGGTAAGCTGTTTTTAAGGATTAAATGAGTTAATTTCATGGACTTACAGCAGTGCGTGGCATATAAACCAAAAAAAACCCCAAACCCATCAAGTAGATTTCGACTCATGGGGACCCCACGTGTTGCAGGGTAGAACTGCTCCACAGGGTTTTACTGGCTGTAATCTTTACAGAAGCAAATCGCCAGCCCTTTTTTCCGCAGCACCACTGGATGAGTTTGAAGCGCTAAACTTTATGTTAGTAGTCTCGAGTGCAAACCATTTGTGCCACCCAGGGACCTGGCTTGGCATATAAGAACATTCAATAATGTTAACGATTATTATTATAATTATCATCACCATGGCTACCCCAACAGCCCTGTGAGTTTGATATTATAAACCCATCCTACAGATGAAAAAATAGAGGCTTAGAGAGAAGTCACTTGCACAAGTTTGCCCAGTTAGCCATCAGTGGATGGTTCCAGAGTCTGAACACAAGCTGAGTGAATACAAAGATGACAAGGACAGCCTCCCATCTCCATCAAGCTGAGGCAGAGTGTGTGTGTGTGGGTGGGTCCTCCACGCCTCCTCAACCCCTCCTGCTTGACCCCCGGAGGCACCCCCAGCCCCTGCTGCCTCTGCAGGAGGGTACTCTGCGTTCCTGGCTAAGCAGCCGGATTTGCTGTGCTCCGGGAACTATGAAAAGAATGTTTGCCACGAGCTGAGCTGCGGTCGCCCTGTCAGAGGGAGCGTGGCCTGGAGGGCCCACGCAGAGCTGCTTGGCAGCCAGCAGCCACCACAGAGGGAGGGAAGGAGGCTAGACATAAGGCAGAACTTCCAGGCAGTGAGGGCTGTGGACACTGGATGGGGATGAAGACCAAAGAGTCAGCCTCCTGGGGGTTCTTCAGGACAGAACAAATGGCCCCTCCACCCACAAGCCAGGTTTCTCCTCACCACTGCCCTTGAGGAGAGCCAGGCGGGCATTACCAGCTCATCTTATGGACAGGGTGATGAAGACTTAGGACTTGCCTGAGGTCACACAGTGCCACTGGCAGAACTGAGACCAGAGACCAGGCCCTTCGGTTCAGGCTCCCCTTCCTTCTAGACACGGCCCTCCCTGGCAGGACACTCCTGCAGCCACAGAGGATTCTTAGATACTAGAAAACACCATCCCAGCCCTCACTGTCCTGGGCCCTCTCTGCGTCCCATCTTCTCATACCTGCTACTTCCCAGGCTTCTCCTGCCCCCCAAAAACACATCTTATGCTATGAAAATGCCTGGCACATTGTGACGCTCAGCAATTCATTCCTCTAGCCGCCACCCCCGAGCCAGGACCAGAAGCCCCAGAAAGGGAAGTGCCCCAGGAGGTCAGTGGGAAAAACACGGGCTGTGCATTCATTCTCACAGTCCTGGAAGTAACACTTGGGCAGATCACTGACCTCTCTGTGCCTCCAATTCCCCTCTTGTAAATGGGCTACCAACCCCTGCCTTGCAGCATTGATACAAGGACTGAGACATGTGAACACAGGACTTGGCACACAATAGGTATTCAGTAAACTCTCACTGATACCCCTCCTCCAAGGAATGAGGGATTGAAATCAGATAGCCTCAAGCTGAGGTTCCCTCTACCCCAGGTTCCAGGAGGGCCCTGCCAGGGAGGGCCACCTCTGGAAGGAAGGGGACCCTGAGCCAAGGGGCCTGGTCTCTGGTCTCAGTTCTGCCAGTGGCGCTGTGTGACCTCAGGTAAGTCCTCTAAGTCTCCATCACCCTGTCCATAAGATGGGCCGACAATGCCCGCCTGGCTCCCCTCACGGGCAGTGATGTGGCACTAACACCTCATCACACCCCCACAAGGGCCCCCTCCAGGCTGCATGGGGATAGTCACCCCCAACTCACAAATGTCCAAGAATCCAAATGGAAGCAGAGCTAGGTCCTCCCTAGTCTTCTCCCAGGATCTAACCAGAGCACTGAATCAGGAGTCTGGGGAGAGTTCTGGGTGCTGTCTCCTGACCATGTGTGTGACCTGGTCCCACTCCTCACCTCTCTGAAGGCAAAACCACCCCGGAGGCAAGTATTAGCATTCCCATTGTACAGATGTAGAAACTGAGGCATAGAGAAGGAAAATCCCTTACCCAAGGTCACATGGAAAGTAACCCAGATCTGTCCGACTCCCAAGGCCACTCTTCCCTCAACTGCACCTGCTGCCTCCACTCAAGGTCCGCTGTCCACACCCCACACCCCCGGAAATGCCCATGCAACAGAACAGATCTGGAATTCCTTTTCTGGGAGCGTGACCTCCATGGAGGACATCCGGACACACATGTGCACACAGGGCATCACACATTCACCTGGGCTTCTGTGCACAAGAGCTAACCACATCCCAGGCCGCCCAGACACTACCTCCCAATTCACAGCCACGCTCAAGACCCAGCCCTCAGCTGAGTGTATCAGACCCCAGGGTCCAAACCCACGTCTCCCCCTCACCTGCCTCTTCTGAGGACAAAACGTCACCACCCAGTGCAAAGTTCCTGGGCCCGCCCTCCCCTCACCCTCCCAGTCAATTAGTCACCAAGGCCTGTCCAGTCCTCCTCCACTCCTTCCTCTCATCCTCATGGCAACCACCTCATTCAGCCCCCATCATCTTCCTCCAGCCTCCTCACTGGTCTCCCTGCCTCCAAAACCCCTTCTGTCCTTCCCACCCAGGGCAGCCAGAGTGACTCCCAGATTGCGCCCCTCCCCAGCTCACACACTTTCTCTGGCTCCTCCACCTAAAGAGTCAACATTCTTAGGCAGCAGACAAGGCCCCTGGAAATCTGGCCTCAAAGTTCTGTGTCCCTCCAACTCCCCACTGTGAAATCCAGCATTACCCTATTACTCCCCTGAAAGAACTTTGCAGCTTCCTACCTCTGCATCTCCGCATGTGCTGTTCCCGCTGTCTGGAATACTGCCCATTCACACTTTCCACCATCTGTACCTGTCAGAATCTCTGTTATCCTTGGAAACCCTCACCAAAGTCAGCTCTTCCATGCTACTGATCGCCCGCACTTTGGCTTGCATGATGCCCCCCCATCCTGCACCCCGATGGGCTCCCTGAGACCACAGCTGTGCCCCATATGAGAGGCTGCTGCACCTCTTTGGTAGGTCCACCCCAATTCTAAATGCCTCGGGCAGGCCATGGACGGGACCAGCTCATCTGAGGCCTGCCTTCCCCACAAGGGGAGCCCCGTATCTGCCAGCGGGGGGCTTGGAGTAGGTTGGGGGGCCATCAGGGCAGGGAAGCTGGGGCTCTGCCAGCCTTCGGTCTGGCTCGGGCCCGAGCGAGGAGACAGCGGGGGGACCTCAGGCTGACAGCCCTAATTGGTATCCCTCCCCTCCCTCTTACTAGCAGACACATTCACTTCCGTTTTTTCTTTCCCTTCCTCTAAGCCAAAGAGCAGAAACACTCATTTTCACTGCGGTGGACAGTGAAATTGGAGAGAGTGCCCCTGGTGAGTGTGTCTGAGTGTGAGGGTGTGTGTGTGTGTGTGTGTGTGTTGTCCTGTCTGAGTATGTCTGGCTGGGCAGTGTGGGGCTGTAAAGAGTGTGTGTCTGTAAGAGTTTGTGTGTGTGTGTTTGTGTGTGTGCCTACCTGTCATTGTTTCACCTTTGTGGTAATGTTTCAGTAGAGGAGTATGTCCGCGTGTGGCTAATGAATGTTTAAGTTGGTGTGTAATTGTGAGTGGGAGTGAGTGTACCTGTGTGAGTCTGTGGTGCGTCCTCACTGTTGCTTTGGGGTGATTGTGTGTCTGAATGTCTGTTGGTGTCTGCCAGTCCAGTGGGAGGTCAGTGGGACATCTATGCTCTGAGGAGACTGCTCTGACCAAGACCACCAACTCCTCATGGTGCCTCTCCCAACCCCCATCTCCTCCCCTGGGCTCCAGAATAGGCTCCATGAGGGCCCTCATCTGCTCAGGGCAGTGAGGGTCAGTCCCCAGAGAGGGACCCCAGGCTACTTGACCCTCCAGCCCCCAGACCTTTCAAATGCCTGCTGCCACCCCCAGGAGGCTACCTTTGCTAACAGCACTCAGAGGAGGGATGGACCCCTGCCACCAGACAAGGGCACAGGGCTTCTTAGCAAGAGGGACTAAAGGTGGACATGAGGAAGGACTTCTGGGTTGCCAGGGTGCTCTGAGGGAGGTTAGTGGCATTTCTGTGTCAGGAACCTCACATGTTCTCACACACACTGACTGACACACACATTAATGCTTGTTTCCCCTCACACCCCACAAATGCACACACTGATAGGTACACATGCAAGTACACACAGGCACACACAAAACAAGTACACTCAGAGGGGTCTGCCCTTCTCCAACTCACAGTTCCTGACTCCTCTGGCTAAATAGCGTTTCTCCACCTGAGGGGCTCCTGGGCGAGTGTGTCTCCAGGCCAAGGAAGAGATATCGAGGAAGTTGTTCTGAGGTCCTAAATCCCCAGTTCTTCTAGCTAGGCAATAGCTCCCTCACCCCCTGCAAGTCCCCATCCAGAACTGAAGGGCGGCGCTGCGTCTCTGGCAGGGGCATTCCTCAGAACCTCAGCCTCCAGTTTAGGGGGAGGCCTGCCTGAACAGGAGGGAGTAGGAGCAGAGGCAGAAAACCGAAAAAAACTGGAAAGTGGCCAGCAAACCAGAAATGGCAGAGATGTGAGGATGGAGGGTGGGTGGGAGCTCAGGGGGCTTCCCCTGCCTGGTGCTGAAGGGGGCTCTGGCCCTCACTTGGCCCCCTCTCTTCCACCACCCTGCGAAAAAGGCTTTGTCTCCCCGTTTTACAGGTGGGAAGCCAGACTCTGGAGGGTGAAGCACCATGTCCAGAGTCATATCGTCTGGGATTCGAACGCGGGGCCGTCTGATGCTGGAGCCCCGGCTTCTGGGAGAGAAAGGGGCTTAATCTGGGATTCGGTCAGGCAGCTCTGGATGGAGGAAAAACGGGCGCAGGAAACGATGTGGGCTCCCCCATCTTAGCGCCTACCCTCTGGCCCGAGTCCCCCTTCCCTTCCCTACCCAGAGTCCGAGGCGCCGGCCCCGCTGTCTCGTAGAGTCTCGGGAGAAGCCTAGCCAGGGTTCTGCCCTCGGAGCACCCCTAGGTCCGAGTCTCAGTGCCAGCCTCCCGGCTTTACCTGCAGGGCGGCCGCGGGGCCTGCTCCGGCCGTCGAGTGCAGCCCCGAGGCGGCGCGGCCACGCAGAGGCGCGAGGGGCGCGGGCTC
>NW_004443951.1:21074604-21130950 GCF_000243295.1 Trichechus manatus latirostris | reverse complement strand
CGTCTTTCCACTGCCACCGCCAAGGCTTGCGACCCGCCCGGGCCGAGCGCGCGCCCGGCGCCCCGGCCCGCACACCCCCCCAGCCCAGGGCTGTGACACCGGCTTCCCTCCCTGAGATCCACCCTGAGACCCCCGACGCACACGCACAACCCGGGCAGCTCACCCACCCTGTGCCTGCGTCTAGGGCCCAGAGGGCACTCCCGCAGCCTCCTGCTCTCGAGGGCTCCCTGTCTAGGGGTAGACAGAGGCAGCCACTGAGAAGGAGGACATGGCGTGCTCGGTATGGGAAAGGGGCTGCACAGGGGTTGTGGCCCATAAAGAAGGAGTCCACAGAAGGCTTCCTGAAGAAGGTGACCTAGCCGAGCTGAGAAGGATGAGGACTTGGGGGTGGGGGGAAGAAAGTCGGGATCTGCACAGCGGTTTTAGGGAGGTGAAGCGGGTGTGGTCACAGAGGCAGTCATGAACCAGATGCTATGGGATTTTGCAGGCCATGCTAAAGTTGGTTAGACATCACCTTCATGGAACTGGGGAGCCACAGAAGACTCTGGAGCAGGGCGGTGACCTGGTTAGATTTCTACTGTAGAGTCTCCTGACTGCTATGTGGAGGAAGTTGGGGGTACAAACACCAGGGAAGAGGCTGCTGGAATAAGTCTGGTGTGGCCCAATGAGGTGGCCAGTGGGATGAAGGGAAGAGTCAAGGGTAAGAGAAGTTATCGAGATGGGATAGGCAGGATTTGAAGACTGGATGTTGAGGTGAGGTATCTAGGGAGGAGGAGGTATCAAGGATGGCACCCAGGCTTCTGGTTAGGCACTGGGGAGAGGATGATGGTCCAGGGCAAGGAGGGTGGTCAGATGCATTGAGTTGGGTGTGCCTGCGGGACTTCCAGATGTCCAGAAGGGAAGTGAGAATTCTGGGCTAGAGATTAGGAGTTTATGGTGTCCAGATGGTGAGTGACGCCACAGGGCTAAGGAGCTGGACCACGGAAAGAGTGCAGGGCAAAGAGGAAGCCCGGACCTGGGCGTGGAGAATGGCAACGTTCCAAGGGCTTACAGAGGAAGAGGGGTTGGCCGAGGAGACTGAGAAGGTATGGCTGGGAGGTGGGAGGAAAACCAGGAGAGCAGCTTCTCAGAAGGCACAGGCAGAGAGCAGAAGGCAGGGAGGTGCCCAGGGTCAGGTGTCACACAAGGGCATCCTTTGGGACTGGCAGTTAGGGGTCAGTGGTTGGGCTGGGGGGCAAGGGCAGGAGCCAGCTGCAGAGGGTAAGGGGGCAGCCACAGGACAGACAGTGAAGGCAGCAAGTGCAGTGGGGGAAGTTTAGATGAACTGAGGCCAAGAGACAGGGTGAGTCGGGGTGATGGTTTGTATGTTTTGTTTTTTGTTTGTTTTTCTAAGTGGGAAGGAGTTGAGCCCTCGACAGGACCAGAAAAGGAGCAGGGAGGGCCCAAGGCTGTCTGTCTCTGGGTCAGGGCCCGCCCCCCTCGCCCCTTCCCCCTACTGTGCCTGCCCTCCTTGGGCCTCCCACTTTGCTGTCCCCCTGCCAATGTACACACCAGCCCCGCCACTCCTCAGAGGGGCCTCTCACCCTCTCCCACCTCTGGAGCCTGGGCCCACTCCTATCTCACCCCTCAGACTGGAAGGATTGACAGGGGTCTTTGGGTCTGGCTTCCTGGCCTGAGCCAGCCCAGATGAACTAGAGAGGAGCCAGGCTGGGGCAGTGCCAGGGAAGGGGAAGGGGCCTAGTTGGCAGGGTCTCCAGGAGGACACGGGTGGGAATGGAATGCTAGGGCCTTTCCCAAACACTGGTGTGAAAAGCAGGTTCTGAATGGGGATCGGATGGGATTGAGTGTCCAGGAAGGAGATGGGGTGCAGGAATGGGATGGGAGTCAAGCAGCAGAGACTGAAGGTTGAGAGCATAGATGCTGGAGTTTAACCGCCTGGGTTCAAATCCAAGCTCCACTACTTACCAGTCACGTTATGCAACTTAGCCTCTGGAGGCTTGGTTTCCTCACCTGAAAAGCCCTAATAGCTTGTTGTGATGGTTAGATGAGTTAATCACGTGAGTGTGAGCTGTTCTAAGAAAGGGAGGGGAGCTCGGTGAAGGGGGCCTGGTGAAGCAGGCTGGCAAGTGAGGGGGCACACTGTGCCGAGGGAAGGTGCTTCCCGGGCTCAGCTCACGCACTCAAACACAAACTCAGCCAGTCCTCCCCGTGGATCCCACCCCAATGCTCCTGACTCACTCCTTAAACTTTTCCTGAGGCCCTCGGGCCTGGTGCTTTGTGGCACACACTGTCCCCAGCTTTCTCCCTTTCTTCTTCCCTCCCCATGCCCCACAGGAAGGGTAGCCCCAGCTCCTTCCCCTTTCAGCCAGCCCCAGGTGGCCAAGCCTGGGTCCTGTCCTGTCTCCTAGTCCTGTGGCCAGCAGGGGCTGTGACAACTGCTGCAGCTGCCTCCTTGTCCGCCAGCTATTTGCTCAGCAAACCTCAAGGCAGGAGATGAGTGTCCTAGATCCACAGGCCATGGATTTTCCTACCCAGGCTCTTCTCTGGGCTCAGCCACATCAAACTCCCAGCCAGCCTCCTCACTCCTCCTACTAGGAGCTACCGCCTATGGCCTATCTCTGGTGGGTGTTAACTGAATATCAGTGGGTCACTTCTGTGTGTGGTCACCTGCTGTGTGTCCTTCCACAAGTTGCTGCCCCTCTCTGGACTTCATTTCTCTCAGACACAAGATCAGAGGTTGGTCAGAGCAGGTTCAAGGACTGTTCTATGCCTGAACAGAACTATCAAATGGGGTGAATGGTTAAACTGAACCAGACAAGGCATGTAACCTGCTTAGCGTGGCGCCTAGCAGAGCTGACTCTGGCACTCCCCTGGCGGTTCAGAGTGTGGACTGAGGAGTGGAGTAGACCTGGGTTTGGATCTCAGTTCTGCCTCTCTGTGACTGCAGGCAAGTGACCTCATTTCTCCAAACCTCAAATTCCTCCTCTGTAAAGGGGGAATAATGATAGTGCCTAATGACAACAGCAAGGAGCCTGGGTGGTGTAGGCGTTAAGCGCTCAGCTCCTAACCAAAAGGTCAGCGGTTCGAACCTGCTAGCCACTCCATGGGAGAAAGATGTGGCAGTCTGCTTCTGCAAAGATATACAGCCTCAGAAATTCTTTGGGGCCGTTCCAATTTGTCCCGTAGGGTCTCTATGAGTTGGAATCAACTTAATAGCAACGGATTTCTTTTTTAAAGACAATAACTAACGCTCAGAGAGCACGTACTCCTGCCAGGCACTGTTCTGAGCATTTCACATGGATCAACTAGTTTAATCCTTGTTTTTATTGTCCCCACTTTGCAGATGGGAAAACTGAGGCACAGCCACCTCTTCTCTCCATCTGGTAAGCTGAGTGCGTATAGTCTGAGGTGGGGGGTGAGGGGGTGCTTGTAAATTCCTGTTCCATTAGGGCCTTGGTGATTCTGAGACCCTCCCAGACCCCCATCTCTGACTTCCAGCATCTGCTAGGGGAATGAACTCCTGGCTCTACAACTCCCGGGAAGTCCTTCCCTCTGTCTAGCCCTCCTTTCTTCTTTTTGTGTTGCCAGAGGCCTCTCTCATGAGGCTAGGCAAACAGAGCCCTATTGCAGGCTGAGGACCCCCCACCATTATCCCCACTTCTACCCCAGGGGACCTCTCAGCCCCCTCCTCAAAAATCCCAGTAATGCAGTGGAAATCAAAGTTACCTTAAATATTCTAACCTTATAACAATTCTGCTTCAATCAACATCAAAATGTGACTGCAGGTGCCCAGACCACCCAGTAGCCTGATTGGTGGAGGGGGCAGTGAGCTTTGGGGGATGGAGGGCAGAGGGCTGCTCTCAGACATGGGCTTGGCTCAGGAGGGGCTTCCTGGGGGCTGTAGGTCATTCGGTCCATCCCTCTGCTTTCTCCTGGCCTGCCCACACTGAGCCATCCTTCCCCTTCTTCACCTTCCCTGAGGCAGCCCAGGAAGCATGACAGACCATGGTTATACTCTCTCCTGAGTAACTGGGCTGGGCGAGAACTGGGAAATGGTGATTCTCCACAGGCAAGTGGAGGCCAGGGGCGGCTTCACGGGTGTGCAGTCTGCGCTGTCACACAGGGTTCCATGCCCAGGACTCCATGCTTGGTTTAATGCTCTACTGTATCATCTTGAAATTTGTAATAATTTTTGAAAAAGGGGCTCCACATTTTCATTTTGCACTGAGCCCCACAAATTATGTAGCCAGTCCTAGTGGAGGTCCACAGTGCCCACACCCCCACTATATATGGGCCCTTCCCACCCCCTACTCATATTCAGTCAGACAGCAGTCAATCAGTACACATTTATTAAGCGCCTCCTTTGTGCTGAGAAGCTGTGCCACATGCTTGAGGATCAGTGATGAATAGACATGGCCTTGCTTTCACAAAATTACTGTCTGCACACACTCTGAAACTCAATCCATTCACAGTAGTGTTTGCAAGACAGTTCCCATAACAATAATGTTAATAACCAAAAAAAAATTCCAAATCCATTGCCGTCAATTCGATTCCAATTCATACTGACCTTATAGGACAGAGTAGAACTGCCCCATAGAGTTCTCAAGGAGTGCCTGGTGGATTTGAACTGCCAACCTTTTTGTTAGCAGCCATAGCACTTAACCACTACGCCACCAGGGTTTCCATAATGTTAATAGTAACCGCCAATTATAGTACACTGGGCATGTGCAGGAGTCCCTGAGTGGTGCAAACGGTTAACACACTAAGCTTTTAATTAAGAGGTTGGAGGTTCAAGGCCACCCAGAGGCACCTCGGAGGAAAAGCCTGGTGATCTACTTCTGAAAAATCAGCCATTGAAAACCCTGTGGAGCACAGTTCTACTCTGACACACATGAAGTCACCATGAGTCTGAATGGACTCCACAGCAATTGGTTAGGCATGTGCCAGGAAATTTACATACATCATCTTGTTTAATCCTAAAAACAGTCAATAAGGTAGGATTGTTATCCCCATTCTCCAAATGAGAAAATTGAGGCTTTGTGCAGTGTTACAAGCCAATAAGTAGCAGAGTTAGGGCTTGCCTTTGTCCCTTATTTTCAGCCTTTCCTCTCCTCCCCACACATGTACATTGTATTCAACTGTTTCCCCCATGGGCAAAAGCTCCTAGCTGGCAGGCTGAGGTCTAGGTAATCTTCCTGTCCTCAGTCTGCCAGCACAGAGCTACTAGAATGGCACATAGTCACTCTTCAATAAATATTAACTATTGTCATAAATAAGGAGCCCTGGTGGTAGAGTGGTTAGGTTAAGTGCTCAGCTGCTAACCGAAGGGTCGGCGGTTCAAACCCACCAGCAGGAAAAAGATGTGGCAGTCTGCTACCATAAAGATTAATAGCCTTGGAAACCCTATGGGGCAGTTCTACTGTGTCCTGTAGGGTCCCTATGAGTCGGAATGGACTCTATGGCAGTGGGTATGAGTACTGTCATGAATAACATTTGTCCACACTCACACATGCTCTTGTAACCTTGCACACCATCCTCCCACCCCTCCTGCAGCCTAGCTCAGTCCTCAATGCTCTCGATGCGATGCACGACGCACTCGTGGCTGACAGTCCGGGCCCCAGAACCCGGAAGGAAGAGCAGCTGCTTCTCTGCATCTTCCTGGGCTATACCTGGGCAGGCACGTGTGCGGTGGGGTGGGGTTGGGGGTTGCTCCTCAACAGCTTGGAGTGCATCAGAGAAGGCTTCCCACAGGAGGCCTCTGCCCAAGCTGGGTAAGAGAGCCAGGATGAGGCATGAGGGTGCTGCCCTGTACCTTGACTCCCTCCACTCTTCCTCACAGCACACCCCCACCTCTGCTGCAGCACCCTCCCTCCAGCCCCTTCTCCCCCGTAGAAACTTTCCTGTCTCCGCCTGCCAGAAGAGTAAATTGCCCCCAGGAATTCGCTGCATCCCACAGCTCCCCTGGCAGTGGCCAGCGGCAGTCCTGGGGTCAGGCTTGGCCCCACGTCAAAGGCTGGGCTCGCTAACAGCGCAGCTCCTTGCCTGCCGCCAGCCACTCTCCCCTCCTCTCCCACCAGCCTTTTGGCTTCCAGGGAACAGCACATGGTAGCACTTAAGTTCCGGGGTAGGGGAGGTGCTTTTCCTTCACTCCCACCACTCCCCACCCCGCCCCCTACTGTCCACAATGGACTACTTGTTAGGAGACTCTTTTAATTTTACTTAATGCAATTTGTGCTTCTGGGGCCTCTGTCGCCATCTCCTTCACAGACCTGGATCCCCAGCACGGGTGCAGGGGAGGCCAGTTCACCAGAGGAAGGTGAATCCAAAGTATGGGGATGTTCCTGGTTTTGGGGGTCTGGGGCAGACACAGGACTCTGTTACCTCAGGGGAGTGGGGCTGGTGCTCTGGGCTCACTCAGGAAGTAAGAGGGGTGGTTAAGGGAGGGCTCAGAGCCAGCTCCTTACAACTAGGGAGACCAGCATGCAAGTTTGTGGTATATACGGGGCCAATGTGCTGTTTCAATGCCCTGGGTCCAGGAGGCAGGCATCTTAGCCTGGCAGCAAAACAAGCTTTGCTTTCAGGACCCATTGAGGGTGACCAGAGAAGGGGGCATTTCCAGCCTCTGACCAGGCTCTGAAATTTGCTCCATCAGGTGCATCTTCTAGCAAATTCTGAAAACAAGGGGTGCGATAAGCTCTCTCTGGGACAGTACAGTGGTGATCTAGAGACCCCTAGTGGCCAAAGGCTGCAGAGCAAGGTCTTTCCTTAAAGCTCTGATCCAGCCAGCCCCAGGCGCAAGAGCCGCCAGCGTGGACCGTTCCAGCCCTAGGACTCGCCAGATCCAGGCTCCCAAGAAACCTTTATCAGTCAGCCACTCCCAAGTAGCCAGGCAAACCTGCCTCATTCTTACTGGGAGGGAGTGTGTTGGTACAAAGGGAAAATGAGGAATAGCCTAACCTGGGGGCTCTCCCAGCCTCAGTCATCTTAAGGTACAACCAAAAAAGACCTGTTGCCATCGAGTGGATTTGATTCAGACTCATAGAGTAGAGCTGCTCCACACGGTTTCAAGGGAGCAGTTGGTGGATTCGAACGGCCAACGTTTTTGGTTAACAGCCGTAGCACACTGTAGCTCCTAACCACTGTGCCACCAGGGCTCCTCTTAAGGCAGGGGAATCTATAATTCATATAATTCACGACCAACTACGGGGGTGGAGATAGGATGCCAGGCCAGGAAGTTAGGTTGCTGGGGCTTGTATGTTTGGCTCCTGTGGGAAACAGGATGAGATGATGTTCCAAATTGCTCAGTAGTCTGCAGCCCTTTCCCTTCCCTCAGCCCCTGGGTGCACATCACACAATCAATCGAGTCTGTAATGGGGAAAAGTCACTAAAGGGGCTTTGTTTTCACAGCTCGTGGACCCTGTAATGTTGCCCAAGTTTAACTCTGGGAAGGGAAATAACCAAAACCTCACGCCATACAAATGGCTGCTAGAAATAGGCTGTGGTACTAGGAGGAGAGGAAGGGAAAAGGTGGTGCAGCTGACTTTTTTTTGGCAGGGTACAGACATCACACAAAGCTTTCCACAGCTCGGCCCCAGCATTGATTTCCTCACTCTCATTCATTCACTCAAACTCTGGTGTGACTGGACCCAGTCCTACACAGGATGCTAAGGATACAGTTGATTAAAATAGAGATGTCTGCCCTGGGGTCCTAGATTGTAAGTGGGGGATATAGAGGCTCAGAGGATGAAATCCCAGAGGGAGAACGAGCCTCCCTATGCATCGGGATATGAAAGTACCTACGTCCCTCTTACTGGGGTCCCAAGACCCTGGCCCTACCCCTGCAGAGCCAAGGCACATTGCAAGCACAATGCATTTAGAGCAGGCTCCCCTCACCTAGGCCTGTCCACTAACCTTGGGGAAGGTCTGGAGGCCCTGTTTACCTCCAACAACCTGAGTACTTGGACCTCAAGGCCCTAGGCTGTCCCCAAGATCAGTGCTACCAAATATAGCATGGCGCAACTTCTGCTCCTTCTCTTTAAAAACTGGGTAAGGCTGGGAGAGGGAGCTGAGGCTCACCACCTCCCTCCCCACAGTACTAACAAGGAATCAATAGGGCGTCATCATTGAAGCTGGGCAGAGCTTTGAACCTAGCTTCTCCACTTACTAGCAGTATGACCTTCAGCAACTTCTGTCCTCCCCTCTAAAAATGGAATTATTGTGAATTAGATAATTGCATGCAAAGTGCTCAGTTGTGTCTGACACATGGTAAGCACTCAATAAATGGTACCCAAGACCAGGGTCTTTCTAGCCAAACCTTCTAACTTGGTGGCCAAGAGCCCAGGATAATCTACCTTAGCAAGTCTGGGATGTGGTCTACTTATATATTTTGCTGCAGACACTAGAGCCGAAAACGACTCTGAAGGGCCTCATTTGCTTGTATTAGTTCCCAGGTTTCCCAGAATCTGGTCTGTGGGGAGAAGCCCTATTCCTCCACTAGGTCAAAGCAAGGCAGGACCCAGGAACCAACTTGGTCTCCTCGTCCCACGGTAGCAAAATTCCCAGAGCTGAGCAGAAAGAAAAAACAAGACATGATTGAGATTTCACTCAAGAATGTTTTTATTGAAGAGTTTGTAAGAAAAAAGGATGGACCCTCTGTATAAAGAGGAGATGTTTCCTCCAAACAGCAGGAAGGAATGAGACCTGGGTGGCTTCCCAGAAGCCGGTGTTTCCGGCATGACGGGCTCCCCTTTCCGGGCAAGCACTGCAGTGTGTCACACCACAGCTAGCAATTCCTTCCCACCCCGCTCCTAGCCTTTCCTCCCTCCATCCCACAACCCTGGGTTCCCTATAGCCATTTGCCAATGGCTTTCTGGAGGCCCAAGGGTAGAAGTGCCAGGTCTCTTAATGGGGTCAAAGTGGATTTTGCTTTGGAAAATTCGATCAGAAATGTAAAATGGTTTGAACTCTTTCTAGTCCAACCAAGGACGATCACATCCAGCCCTTTGAAGGGAAAGGGAACAAAGAATTTTCCATCTGAAGGTACACACTTGTGGAGTAAATGGACTATATCACAATCTGCTCTTCATTAGCATGGAGAATGGAAATGAGGTTAGAAGAATATGTAACATCCATGTTAAGGAGTCACTGAGTTCTAGAGGGCAGAAGGAGCACTGAGGCTTTCTGATCCAGTAAGTGCTCCCGCTGGCCACCTTGAAGTCCTAGGGTTGGTCATTCCTCTCCAGCTGGGAGATTGTCCTCAATCCGCCTGATGAACCTCATCCGGATTTCTGTCACACTGTCTCCTTTCAGGGTATCCTGGACAAACTTGGCTTCCACAGCCATCTGGACCTGGGTGACAGTGGGAAAATGAAGGGGCAGCTGCCTAGCCATGGCCTCTGGGGAATCACCAGGGATGGGACTATAACTGGTTCACCCACAGCAGTCAAAAAAAGGGGCAAGGGGTGGGGGAGCCTAGGGACAAAGTTGCCAGCTCCAATGTTCCCTTGTAGAAGACGAGGCCTATAAGAAGAAACTTAACAAAGAACACCCAAGTATGAGACTGTCACAAAATAAGCCAATCTGGGAACTGATGTTCCTGAGTCTTAGGGGCTGGCAGCACTACCTCCCGGCCTAGTGGAGAGGACTATCACCATGCTAAATCCTATACATAGCAACAGCAGCATCTTAGACAGCAAAGCGCTGAGGTGAGCCAAACGTCTTTCCTTTCGCTCTCATTCATTCATTCATTCATTCATTCAAACATTTACCATGCCGCTACTACATTTCAGGTGTCCCAGAAGGCCAAGAGCTGCACTCACCATCTCCAAGGCTCCCCGCAACACCCCACACAAGAGATTGGAATAAATAAGGGATGAGTGGTTATCAGGAAGTTCCACAAAGTCCACCAAGGGGTTATTTTCCAAAATGAGGGAGAATTCGTCACCCGCTGGGCTCCAATTGGTGATGCTTGGAGTGATGCCCAAGTACATCTTAAACGCCACCTGTTGGGGACACACAACAGCATTGTGGGGTAAGAGCAGCAGAAGCTATACAACAGGGAAGGGACTGGCAAAATGGGAAAATAAGAGAAATAAAAAATAGGCAATAAGTTTTGCTCAGGAGCAAATCTGTGGCCTCTGCCAGATGCTGAAGCTTTAGATATTCAAAGACTAAAAAAGAAAAAGCATCTGTGCACAATTCAGCACCCCTCTCCTTTAAGGCATCGTACAATTAAGCAGTAATTCAGTGTCCGCCTGCACATGTCAGTGGAAGGGAACACTCATCTTCTGATGGGGTGGCTGCCCTGAACCAGTATCTGAGCACAGAATGCAGACAGGCCCTAACACACATCCCTGTTCCCCTGTGCTAGTTGAACCCACTTTTTTAAGAAAAATTTTATTGTACTTTAAGTGAAAGTTTACAATTCAAGTTAGTCTCTCATACAAAAATTCATACACAGTTATGTCACCCTAGTTGTTCTCCCTATACTGTGACAACACATTCCTCCTTTCCACCCAATTTCCCGTGTCTATTCAACCAGCTCCTGACCCTCTCTGCCTTCTCATCTCGCCTCCGGACAGGAGCTGCCCATTTAGTCTCATGTATCTACCTGAGCTAAGAAGAAGCACACTATTCACGAGTATAATTTTATGTCCATAGTCCAGTCTAATCTTTAAAGAGCTGGCCTCAGGAATGGTTTTAGTGCTGGGTTGACAGCGACTCCGGGGGCCATGCTTTCTGGGGTTCCTCCAGTCTCCATCAGACCATTAAGTCTGGTCTTTTTACTAGAATTTGAGTTCTGCACCCCACTTTTCTCCTGCTCCATCAGGGACTCTGAACCCTCTTTCTTAAAAGCAAATATAGGTCACTGGGGTAGAATTACTCCAAATACATCTTTCCCTCTATCTACTCGCCTAATTCTAAACTCTCACAAAGTTCCCTCTGCTGTCAACCCTCTTTAGGATTTGGGCATGGCCAGCGTGTTCTACAACAGAAAGAACCTACCTTAAGGTAACTGACACCACAGAGCTACATGTGTTTTATCATTTATTATCAACACTAAGACATTTAACACTAATATTATTAATAATAGCAAACATTACTATATGCACAAGACTATGCTAAGTACATTTATTTTACCTGAATGCTCACAATCATTATTTACTCCTTACAACAACCCCATGAGGTAGTTCTTATTTTCTTCATTTTAAAGATGAGGAAACTGATAATTAAATAGGTTAAGAGTAAGTTCCTTAAGAATCCAGAACTAGGAAGTACTGGAGCCAGAATGTAAAGCCAGATTTGTATGAGGCCAAAGCCTACAGTCTTAACCCCCATACTACACTGCTACCCCTTGAGTGGAGGGGATTTGGCTTAGATTTCAGTGGGGCTTCAATCCACAGGGATGACTCCAACCACTCTTCTCTTTTTCAAAATCTGTGCTACTCCCAAACCACCAGGAAGGCTTCCTTGGTCCAATCAGCTGTTTAACTAGTCTTTTGGGAGATTCAGGGCTTCTCTAAGGGAGACGGAGAAAGTGGTAAGCAGTGCCTCCAATCCTTCAGGATGGCCAGGTAGCCCAGGATAATGACCTTAGCGATGACATCTGCAGTTTCCCGAAAGTCGTGGCATCTCCCGACATTTGACCTTGCCAAGAAATCTTCAATCAGTCGGACGCCAATGTTATAGCCCCTAGGAAGGAAATTAGAGAACACACAGGTATGGGGTGATAGTCTCAATATAAGGCTGTTTGTGGTAAAGGGAAAATGGGGATAATCTCAAAACATCCCAATAAATGAGCTCAGTGGAAATTGTGCCCAAAACATTAGCTATGATAGAGGACTCTGTCCTGTGCTCTAAAGGACAACGTAGTCTCAGTGTGCTGGTAAACCCTATCCCTGCCTCTCCCGTAGAAGAGCTCACTCACATTTTGTCCAGCTGTTTATTCACATCTTCATCATTTTCATAGTCCTTGCAAAGCTGGGTGACCAGAGCCCCATAGGTCAGGGTGAAGAGCTCAGAGCTCTGAAAGAGGTTCAAAAGGCAGTCAGGACCAAGCAGCACAAAAGAGAAAGGGTGGAGCGTGTCTGGGTCAGCCCCAATGCAACTCTCAGGACTCAAAGGAAGGCTGCCTTGTCCGGTGGAAAAGAACATCATCCCCTATGGAGCTGCCAGGGAGTATGGCCCCCAGGGTGAACCTGGCAGGCCTGCAGCTAGATTAGCACCTCATGCACTAAGCAGTCATCTTCCAGTACACCAAGGTGGGCTTCTGCCAACTCAGGTTCCTACCACAGCTGCCAAGCCTAAGCTCAGGTCACCAGTACCTGATGTGGGAGCAGCAAAGTTTCACTAGGCACTATGAAAGACAGATCTGTGTGTCAGCAGGTATGACTGACGGCTTCTCCAACCCCTTAGAATGTCCTGGCCTAGAGATAAACTGTACTCCCACGGCTCCACCCAGGAGCAGCAGAGGATCCAGGTGCCTAGTCCACAGGGAAGAAAGTCAGTCCTAGACCAAGTCCAGTGCACCAATGACAACCCCTCTCCAAAGTCACCTATCTTGGGGAAAAAAAATGTTCCTTCGTCACACAGATAAAATGTTTCCAGGAAAGAAGATAACTCTGACACAAATGCAATCTTTTGTGTACCTGAAACACAACACTGACCTGTACTGGTTTCCATTACAATCTCAGTTAAAATCACAGAAACTCTTTCTTGGATAAAGAATCCTGTAATCTACCTACCAAAAAACAGACAGATGGGCAAGGTGAAATGAATAATAAATACCAAAACTACAGAATGAAAACAGCAGCATTATCAGAGTTAAACAAAGTGAGAAACACATTAACAGCACATCTGGACCAATGGATTCCCATAGGAATGAACGTGAAAATCAAGACTGCCCCCTAACCATAATGGGCTGGTGGGAGGTCACTGCAAGAATAATAATTTGATGCCTTTTGCTTACATACCACATTCTACTTTTCATCATTTCATTTTCCATCCCACAGTAACTCTGTAAAGCAGAAATGGCAGGAATTATCCCCATTTTAGAGATGAGGAAACTAAGATTCAGAATGGTTAAGTAATTTGCCCAAGAACACACAGCTAATTACTGACAAAAGTAATCTGGGGGGACAAAAATCAAGAGTTTATAAGTCAACATTCATTCCATCCACTATTCCCCACAACTGCAGTATTAAATAGCCTCCCCCCACAAACAAAACAAAACAAAACTTAGCTGCACTAGTGAGTCAAAGAAAATCCATTTCAGAATCAGGAAGCACTTTGACTCAACTAAAACAGTCAGATCGGGGTGTCTCCAAGAGACCATTTACCAAATATGGCAATTAAGGGGAAGCTATTAAGAAGGGGAATGACTTTTTAGTAAAGTCAAGGGCTTGGCACTAGAATGACTTGAGCATGAATGCATGGACACAATCCAGCAGTTACCAGTCTGGGGAGTTGGCACCACTGCATTAAGTCACTAGAGCTTTCCATCCATTATGAATGAGCCTTTGGATGAACACTCTAGGAGCCTCAGGCCCACCATGAAGCCAAGCAAGATGCAAATCCCGTTATAATCACTTCATACATACAGCTGCCCCCAATTTTCCTGTAAGAAAAATCAAGGTCCTGAATAAATATGTCTATGGTCACAGAATCAATATTCTGGGATCTGGGTATGGGATCCCTGATCCAGGTTCTCCACACCCTCTTTTAATTTAAAGTCTGTCTCCATCTTCAATTATGAACCAAGCCTATTTGGAACAGTGTGAGATATAAATATGTAACTTAAGGGTCATCATAGTTTAAAAATAGGAGTGGGGTTGTGATACAGAAAAAAAAATCATTCAGTCAACATTTACTATATAATATATAGCACAGGCTATCTAAGAGGAGGAAGACAAACAATCAACTGAGTAACATACATTGTTTGCGAGATGGTGGTAAGTGCTATGGAGAAAAAATAAGTACAAAAGATGATTAGGGAGCATGTACGTTTGTGTGTATGTGTGTAGGGGGTCAATTTTAAATAGGTGGTCAGGGAAGGCCTCACTAAGGTGATATTGTACAAAGACCCGAAGTACTGAGGAAAGGGTAAGCCATGAACACAGCCGGTGAAAAAGTTCCAGGCAGCAAGTATAAAGACCCCAAGAGGGGTGTATGCCTGACATGTTTGAGAAACAGTTAGGAGACCAGTGTAATTAAAGAGGAATAAGCAAGAGAAGAGGAAGTTAGAGAAGAAACAGGGAGATGGAGTCTGAAGACCTGCGTTCTGGGCCCATGTGACCCTCGTAACGAAAGGTTCTATGGAACCGCAAAGGTCAGCTAGTCCAACCAGTCCAATTTCTTCATTAAGCATAACCATGAGAGGTTAGCAGAACATCATTTATCCCCATTTTATAGGTGACAGGTTAAGTAACTGAGATTCAATACTCTTCTTATAGTTGAGCACTATCATGTAAAAAGTTGTGTGATCCTAGGTCATTACTTAATCTCCCTGAACATCAGTTTTTACCATCTATAAAATAGTGAAAATATTATCTGCCTTGTAGGGTTACTATGGAATTCAAGTGAGATAATGTTTGTAGAGAACCTGTTACCCAGTAAGTACTCCATTGGTAGATGTTATTTTTATTCCTAAAGTGGGTCGATGTGGCGCCAGAAATCACCTTGAACTAGGCTCAAGGAGGGCAAATAATAAACAGGGAGATTTTGGACCAATATAAAGGAATTTCTAACAATTAATAGGGTTGCTATGAGTAGGAATCGACTCAACGGCAGTGGGTCTGGTTTTGGTTTTAAGAGTCGGAATCGACTCGACGGCAACGGGTTTGGTTTTGGTTTTATAGAAAGAAATTTGGTTTGTAGCCAGAAGACCTGATTCTGAGTCTGGACTTGCCACTTACTAGCTGTGAGACCTCTGGTAAGTCACTTCACTGTGCTAGGCCTCAACCTCCTCACACGCAAAAACAGTAAGAGTAAAAACCTGTCATGTCAATCACAAGGTTGCTGAAAGAATCTAATGAGATAATGGACTGGAAGGTGCTTTGCAGACCAAAACACCATAAAGGGTTATGGCAGCTACACCAACATGATCTCTCAGCACTTCTTCCTGAGGATACAACTAAGCAGAGTAAGTTAAGTCACGCTCTACACTCAGGTGAGCCACTGCACTTGATGGTCTTCAGAAGGCCTTTCAGTTACTCCCCCTAACAAAACATCAAAACACCCTAAGGGGGCTGATCTTTGAGGCTGATGTTCCAAAAGTCATGCTTACTATTTCTGTCAGAACACAGTAACCTAGTATGACTGCCCCCCAGCAGCTGGGGAAGGAGGATCCGTAACAAGAATGAGTCCAGCCCTCTCTCTTACCCTCCAAGTCCCCTGTCGTAGACACTCCAGGTGCTGCTACTTAAGTCTTAAGTCACCTGAGCTCTGGAGAACAGATTCCTGGGTTGGGTTACTAACGTTGTTGTTTGCCATCAAGCTGATTCCAACTCAGAACGACTCTATAGGACAGAGGAGAAGTCCCCCACAGGGTTTCCTAGGCTGTAATCTTTACAGCAGATTGCCAGGTCTTTTCTCCCATGGAGCTGCTGGGTGGGTTCGAACCACTGACCTTTCAGTTAGCAGCCAAACGTTTAACAACCACACAACCAGGGCTCTTGGGTCACTAGTAGTAACACCACCACAAAAGAGAACAAGCCTGATTGTTCATGGGAATCAGGAACCAATAGCTATACAGACATGAAGACTAAAAGCTTTACTAATAAGGAGGCTAGCTGGCATTTACTGAGCGTCAACTGTGTTCTAGGCACACTGTTACACTGCTAACTTTACATACATTACCTCAAATAATCCTCAGAACAACTCTATGATCTAGGTACTATTATTACCTTTCTTTTTTATGGTGAAGCTGATGCTTAGAACAAATTAAGAAACTTGTCCAAGGTGACACAGCATGTAAGCAGTAGAGCCAGCATTCAATCTCAGACAGTACCATACCCCTTGTGTTGTGTGTGTGTGTCTGTCTCATAGAGTATATGCTTCTCAAGGTTAGGAACTAGGACTTTATCTCTGCATCTCCCACAGCACCTGGCACAGAGCTTTGTATGTAGCTGGGGTTCAGAAAAAGTTTGCTGGACAAATGGGCTATTTCTGTTTGCAGATTTAAAGCAGAGATCTAGTTACTTGAATATATTAACCACTTAGGTCTTGGAAGGCTTAAGTAGGAACACAGTAACTAGCAGGAGGTTGGGCTGATTGAGACAAGGGCTGCTAGAGGGGGAGACTCCCCAAGCAGAGAAGAGAGGAGCATGTCACAACCAGGTGGGCACAAAAAGGATCATACCCTAAGCCTTAAGTCCTAAGTAGGCACCAGTAGAAACTGAATGAGAGGATGCACTCAAACCCTCATTTAATTCATTAAACAAATATATACTGATGGCCAGGTATCATTTTAGGTGGAAGGAACGGAGCAGCAAACAATACAAATCCCTGCCCTTGTAGAATTTACATTCTCATGGGAGAGACTGAAAATGAACAAATAATTTATAATTAAATATCAGACAATGCTATGAAGAACAGAATAAAAGATAGAGAACTAGTCAGGTGGTGGCATTTATGTAACTGTGAACGAAGTTAAGGAGTAGGTGACTATGTAGGGGTAGGGAGTTCAAGACACAGAAGAGTAGTTGTGACTACTGGGGGATGGGGGTGGAAATTGCAGGTTCCTGCTAACGTATTCAAAGCCTTCAATATTTTGCGTAAAAAATGTACAAAATAAGAACAAAATATGAAAACTAAGCAGGAAGACCTCTCTGCTCATATCTTAGGAAAAGGAGGAGGAAACATTTACCATGCCCCACACATTTCTCACTATCTCATTTAATCCTCAACTACTGTACTAAGTTGGCATTATTGTCCCTATTTTACAGATAATGAAATTAAGGATTACTCCAGTTAGCCAATGTCGAGGATTCCAACCCAACATCCATGCCTCTTCCCCTACATGACACTGTTTCCTAGCGAAATATTCTCGTCTTTTTTCTTCTTTTAAATTCTTGGTATTTTCTCCAAAACAAATTAACCCGTGATCCATACAGTATCTTCAGGAGGCCCACAACTCCCTCCCCTCCAGAAAAATATAACTAAATGTCTATGTTTGTCTACTTAATGTTTCTGGGGAGAAGAACCACAGCTATATCAGTTTCTCAAAAGGGATCTGAGAGAGGAAAGCTTAAGAGCTATTCTAACGTTAAAAATCCTTCTGAAGCCCATTTTTAGTTTTTGGTTCCTGCTATAAAATGCAAAGGTGTGAGGGAAGTTTACTTATCCCCTCCAGAGCTGTCAACAAAGGGCCCCTGGTCTGCCCAATATGCAACCCAGGATACTCAGTTTTTAGAGGGGAAAACAAAGACAGGTGGCATGTGCAATTCTGGAGAGGGTAAGAAAAGACTAAAGAAAAGGAACACCTGCCAGGAAGGTCCCTTAGTTTTGAGAAAAATGTTATCCACCTGACCCTCCAGCCCCAGACCCCAACAGCAACCAAACTTTATGGAGACCCACTATTCCCAGGACGAGAAGGGAGTTCCCCCAGGCTTCACCAGAGGGTATCACTGCCCAGTCTGGCCCACCTCTTGCCCCACTGAATAGAAATTTCCTTTTTGGCAAGGCCAGGACCTGAGCGTCTCTCATAATGCCCACAGCACAGTTAAAAGACAGTATAGCCTAGTAATGTGAAGCATAAACTTTGGAGAAAGACTTGGGTTCCAATCCTGACTCTAGCTGTAAATTTGGGCACGTTACGTAACCTCTCTGAGCTGTAAAATGGAGGTTAAGATTATCTACCTAATAGGGTTACCTTGCGGATTAAATGAAATAATGCATGTAAAGTGCCTGGCCCAGTGTCTAACACATAGAGAGCATTAAGTGGTAGTTTCTGTTATTATTACGTCGTTGGTGGTGGTCCAGCAGTCAGCGAAGACCTCTTATTCATCGCACGGGGAGGGGTCTCTGGGCTAATCCAGCGGTCCTCCAACATGCCTCAGGCCAGGGACGCCCCCCGAGCGACTCTCCCTTCTCGACCCACCAAGCAGCCACCTCCTTCCTTCCTGTGGAACCACCCGCATCTCAGAGCTTACAGGAGGGTTCTTGCCCAATTGCGCCCGGCGCTCCGCGCCGGGCCCCTTCCACAGCCCGTCTCAATTCCGCTCCGCCCGCCGAGGTCACGCACTACAGGTTACCATTTTCTTGCTCTCGGTACCACGGTTCGACTGCCTCGACATGGTGCTAGCCGTCCCACTCCGCCTCGCTTCAGGATCACTCAACGACCCGCTCAGAACCCGCTCGGCCCAGCCACGGAGCCTCAACCTCCGGGACTGACCAACACCGATTCACTGCGCCTGCGCGGCCTGCCGCGCAGCACCACGGGACTCGTGGTCCGGCAGACGAAGGTAACTCCCGCCGGACAACCGTCGGACTACAACACCCAACAGCCGCGTTGGCAGTACCGCCCTTTAGCGCCGCCAGACTTCAACTCTCGGAGTGCTCCGCGCGCGGCTGTCTTGTAGAGCCTGGCTTTCCCTCCTTCTGGCCGGTGGGTGGCGTCCGCAGCTTGCGGTGATCCTGTATCACCCTCCTTATCCCCCACATCGCTCCCACCCCCGCCACCTCAGAGATGTTCCGCAAACTCCCCTCCGGACTCCGTGTGTCTCGGAAAGTCCCCCTTTCGAACTAGCCTCTTCCGCTGTTGCTGCAAGTCAGATCCGGAAGCTCCCAGGATGTCCCAGAAAACTAACAACGGCTACACGCTGATTTGGCTTCTTCATTGCAAAAATATTTAATGAATGACCACCTACTGTGTGCCAGCATTGCATAGAGGCTTTTCTTCACGCTATCATCTGTCCTCAAATCCCAAACGCAGCCAGCACCTGAATCCTGCCACCTGTGGCCTCGTGCTGGAATAGAATAGGTAGTCTGTAATAAAGCTCAGGCCTCTGTAATAAAGTTCAGACCACTTTCTCCCCTTTCCTCCCCTACAGCAGCTGCACTGCCTGGTTCCTGGGAAAGAAGGACCACCAGCTTTGATGGCAGTCAGTCCTGGGTTTGAATCTCAGTTTTGCCATCTTAGGCAAGTTGCTGGATCTCTCTCAGTTGTCAGGACTGGTGAGATATGTATGCAGAGCACGTGGACATATAAAAGGAACAAAGTAAATGTGTATTCCCTTTCTTCCAGTCAGCCTCTAAAAACAACCCAACAATGAGGCCCCAGAAACACCAGAGGAATGTGTTGGTCACAGCCTCGTCCATCACCAAGGGTAAGTACCACTGTCCTGACCACAGCTCTAACGCCAGTCTCTGGCTGATCAACTCTGAGGGGGTGGGGCTAAGGGTCCCTGAACACCCTCTCCTCACTTGGCCTGGTAGCCTCACTCTGCAGCAGCTGCAGTCTAGCCCTTAGCCTTCACTATGACAACCAGTCTGCCCAGACATGAGCCAGGCTAGGGAAGGTTGGAGGGCCCACTGGCTGCTCAGGCTGGAAGCCAGTACCCAAAATTCCCCTGGTCCCTCCCTAGGGGTGCAGAACCAATCATTCTCTAAGGCAGACATTCTTGGACCTCCCTGGAGGCAGTGACCCCTGACTTCCTCTCCTGTGTCAGTGTCCAGGGAGTAATGGGAGGGGGCCAAGAGTTCTGGGAAGGAACATGAGGGTGGGTTAGGAGGCAGGGAAGCAAGGGTCTGCTAGACCTTGGGGGCCAGCACAGCCAGAGAAAAGCCTCCAGCATTCCCAGGAGAAAGGACAGCTGAGGTGAAAGCCGCAGTTGGCCTGCCTGTCTGTTGGTCTGGGCTCCTCCCTGCCGGCTGCCCTTGGCTGCCCACAGAAACCTGAGTCACAGTCACGGCCAGCCGCCGGACCCCACCCAGCCTGCTGTTAGGCAGGGAGGTTCTATCTAGAGAGACTGGAGGAGGAGCCTCCCCCTGCCTGTCTCACTGCCTCTGAGATTCTTCCTCTCTTGGCCTGTGATTCCTCCTCTTTGCGTCTCTTTCCCTTTGGGACTTGTCCTTGTAGCATCATCAGCCCTGAATTAAGGGTGGGGGTAGGGTCCATCTCAGTCCGATCTATAGGCTCTCTTCCTTGCTCAGATGGGAACTTAAAAGCCCCTTAGCTGCTCCAAGGGCTCTCAGGCCCCCATCATTTCCAAATCCCAGTTCCTCCCCACCACCCTTCAGGGCCAGGACATTTAGGAACACCAGACACCCCGCACTCATCCTGCCCTGTTTCCTTCTCCCTAGAAAAGAACTCAGGGACAGCTTTCCATCCCTGTCAGGAGCTCTAGACAAAGTTCTCCTCCCAGGAACCCAAAGGGTTGAACCGATTAAGTCTTGGACTCTGAGTTCCACCTCCTCCAATTCCTCACTCTGCCTCCCCTTCCTCAAGAGCTGGAGGGAGGGTGACATTAGTTATTGCAGCAGGTGGACCACCCTTGAGGACATTCTCTGTCCCCAGGCCCAGGGAATGGGCCCTGAAGACTAAGGCTCCCCCTGGAGAGGTGGTCTGGGTTAGAGACCTCTTCTTGCTTCAGCGCCGTAGGGGTGGGGTGGGGGTGAGAATCTGGTGTCTTTTGGCTCAGCTTCCTCCACCATGAGGCCCCTCCCACTTCCTACTTTGTGAGTGTGGAGGCAGCCTGCAGGGCCTCGGTCCTGATTCATATCTCTTTGTCAAATTTCCTAGTGATTTCCTTCACTTCTTCAGGTTCATTGTGAACCCTGCCCCGCCAAATCTAGGAGGCTGTAAGCACTCTTGCGCCCTTCCTCCCCCTGGGGGACCAGGAAGGGGACATATTTCTGATCCCCATTCAGTGACCTGCCCCCCAGCCCAGCCTCATGGTGAGACTAACGGCTCACTCACGCCTGTTTCTGTGGAGGGGGAGGAGACTGTGCTGCAGGGGAGGCACAGAGTTCCCTGCCCCTCACCGAAGAGGGCAGGGCGTCCTATGGGGACTTCAGCTCCTGATGTTGCAAGAACCCCACTTGCTCCTTCTCTGGGATGTCTGATATTTGAAGGGCCACCCAGCCCCAAACTCAGAATCAGACACCCATTCTAAACCCTCTTAGTTGCTGGGGCCTGGAATCTGCCAGGGATCCTGGTCAGTTAGGGTGAGAATGGAGAGGAGCCCACCCCTTCTGTCCACCCTGACTTCACCAATCACAGGACACTCTCACTCACCTGGTTCCTCCTCAGCCATCCTCCCAGAACTCCCTGTGGATCCATCAGCTGTACGGGAAGCTTTCCAGGGCTAGCCAGGAGAACTGTCCTTTAAATCATCTAACTTCCAGATGCCTGGCTGGTCCCCACCACCAGCATCTTGTGAGAAGGTACAGGTGCCACCACCCTCAATCTAGGGGAAGATTCCTCAGCCTTGGCACCACTGACATTTTGGGCCTGATAATTCTTCATTGTGGGGGGCTGTCCCGTGCATTGTAAAATGTCCCCTGCCAGGGGGAATAGCCCCTGCTTGAAAACCATGATCCAGGGTAATACATTACACTATCTCTTATTGGAGCCGTGGTGGCACAGTGGTTAAGAGCTTGGCTGCTAACCAAAAGGTCAGCAGTTGGACTTCACCAGCTACTCCTTGGAAACCCTATAGGGCAGTTCAACTCTGTCCTATAGGGTCACTATGAGTCGGAATTGACTCGACAGCAATGAGTTTGGTATGGTTTCGACCTCTTGATGGTGAGCTCTCCAAAGTCAGTCCCAGATAATTAGACACAATAGAGGATTTCCAGTTCTAAAACCCTGCTCACTCCTCCTCTGCTGTAGAACCTCCAACAGCTTCCCATATCTACATTTCTAAGGCATCCAAGGCTTCCTATTTAGGTCATCCTTGGCCTATTTTCTCATCTTTGTTATTGTTGTTAGGTGCCCGTTAAGTCGGTTCGGTTCTGACTCATTGTGACCCTATGTACAACAGAACGAACAACTGCCCGGTCCTGTGCCGTCCTCACAATTGTTGCTATATTTGAGCCCATTCTCATCTTTAGCCACCATTTTTTCCCTCCAGTATTCTTGAACTCTAGCCAGTGTGGGTATCTCACTATTCCCCCCATATGTCTGGCCTTGCAGTAACTTCTACTTGTCCATCCTTCAAGACCAGAAGTGGGGGATAGGGAAGAGCCATCCCAGAAGGCCATCCTCCTGTTGGGTTCTGTTCTTGAATCTTCCTGAGTCTAGGCACTGCCTAGCTCAGGGTGAGTCTGTTCAGCTCTGGAAGATTCAGGCCCTGGAGGCCTCCAACCTTACAAATGATAGCTGCTCCTCACCCACCCCTGAATTCTGAATGAGAATCATAGACTCCATCATCCAGTAGTTTTTTACCCTGCAGATGGAGTGGTTGACAACAAAAATGAAGGATATGCTCCCCATTCTAATCCAGTTTTACCTTCTGAAGCCCCCTTATCATCAAAGCCTTCATACTTATTGTTGTTGTTAGTTGCTGTGGAGTCAATTCTGACTCGTGGTGACCCCATGTGTGCAGAGTAGAACTGCCCCCTACGGTTTCAAAGCTGTGACCTTTTGGAATCAGATCGCCAGGCCTGTCATTCAAGGCACTTCTGGGTAGGTTTGAACCACCAATCTTTTGGCTAGTGGTTGAGTGCTTAACCACTACCCAGGTAACCACTGAGTTGGAATCAACTTGACAGCAACTAACAATTTATTTATTGAGCACTTCTTATATGCCAGGTTCTGTGCTAAGCACTTCATGGCATTGCCTTATTTTATCCTTACAACTACACCATAATACCTCATGGCACGATTGTTTTCCTAATTTTATAGGTGTGCAATCTGGGTTTTAGGAAAGACAAGTCACTATTTTAAGGTTACCAGCTACAGTCGTCGGCCTTCTATCATCTTCTTCTAACGTTTTTTGGCCCGAGAGAGTGCCTTATTACCTCTACCAAACACTCCCAGCTACTCTACCTCCCAGGGCAGGCTGCCCGCAGGTTGCCTGAGACCCAGATCCTTTGTTCTCCACCCTCTCCCTTCAAATGGCTGCTCTCCGGTAGCTACTCAAAGGAAGGAGGTGCTGGCGGGAAAGTGGGGTCGGCAGACAGCATCTCACTGGGCCTAATCTTTGGACAATGGAGGAACTAGAGAACTGACCTTCTGGAGGTCAGGACAAAGGGCAGGGTGAAGGGTGGGCAGGGCCCAGCTGTGCCTCCTCGTTCCTGCCCTCCGTCGTCCATCCCTGCAGCAACATAATCCATCCACCCTCCCAGCAAGACCCCTCCTTCTCTGCCTCAGGCTGGACCTAACTTGGCTTGAGGACCTTACCTCAGCCAGCACCAACAAGACAATTGGGGGATCTACTCTACAGGGCTGGGAGGCAGGGCCACTTTCGGGAGAGGAGTCAGGAGGGACTCACCCCCTCCATCCACAGGCTGCAGGGGAGAAATTTCTTCTGGGGAGATTGGAGGTGTTTCCTACAGGGGGTGGGGATGGGGGAGGTTCAGGGCCAGGACCACCCAGTTGGGAGCCAGGAGGGCCCCAGCAGATTAGAGACTTGGGTAAAGCAGCAGCATAGGCTGTAATTACCCTAAAGAAGCAGAGAAGACGCCAACCATATGATGCTGGAGGAAGGGCAGCAGCAAGGCTCCCAGCCCTGCTTCCCATCCCAGCCATCACCAGGGGAGAAAGGGTAGCTCTCTTGGGGTCTCCCTGTGACCCTCTTTCATGCCACTTCACTCTCGACGTCCCCAGGCCGATTTTGTTTGAGGTGGGTTTTGAAGTGAATTTAGACTTGGAGCTGCCCCCTCAGCCCCAGAGCCAGACCCCCAGGCTCCAGGGTGGGATTGGGGACCCCCAGCCCGGCTCCCCTACGCTCCCCCCAATCCCAGCGGCGGGTGAATCACCCGAGCGCTCCCTACATAGTCGTCTCGCGCTGCGGCACGTACCAACGCACGGCCACAGGGGGAGGCAACTCGACGGGCGTCCTTCGGGGTTCTCGCGCCCCCTCCGCCGCCGCTGCAGAAAGGCGCCGGGAGCCTCGAAGCACCACTCTTCGGGGCGGGGATGGGCGGGCGGGGCGGACGCGCAGCGGCCGGGACCCCAGCCGCTGCGTGAGTGAGCCTCCCCTCCCCGCACTTGGTACGCGCCAGCGGCTAGGCCAGGCCCAGCCCGGGTGTACAATAGGGTTGGGCCGAGGCTGGGACTGGGCCGGCGCCCTGCAAGGAGCAGGTTCGCGGCTGGAGCCGACAGATACTGGGCGGCCGGCGACTCCGAGCCTCGCAGGCCACCAGCCGCCCCAACCTCGACCTCCCCGGGAGCGCCCTCCCCTCCAGTCGTTGCCCGCCGGGCTGGGCCGGGCGTGATGCGCCGAGGGACCCTCATCCTGGCCGCTGGCCGCCGCCACCGTAGCCGCTGAGACCCCGAAACCCCCAGTGACGCTGCAGCCGTGGAGAGCGGCCCGCGTGCGGAGCCGGGCCTCGGAGCACCCCCAGGTATCCCGGGAGCCACACAGAGGCGAGGTGGGGGGAGGTCGAAGGCCCTCGGGGGAGGCCGAGGATGGGGCTGGTCTGCTGGGCGGGGACCCCTCCCCCGCCGCACCCTCTGACCGCTTGGAAGTTTAAAAATAAAGACTGCGGTGGCGGCCGCGGCTGTGGGCCATCGACGCATCTTCTGACAGCTGCCCCCTCCCCCACCCCGGACGCCTGGACGCACTGGGCTGCGGGATCCGCTGGGACCCGGCTCCAGAGTTGTTGGGGTGACCCTCTCGGCTTGCCCGCCCTCACCCCCTTCCTGATCCCCCCCAGGCCCTGACTCCTCTCCTACTGCGCTGGGGCTTGTCCCCCTCCCATCCTGGATGGACGCGTGTTACCCCAGTCTGGATGTGTGTATCGGGGGTCCAGATTCTCAAGTCTGGCGTCCTGCATACCGAAGCCTAGGCCCTGGAGCCCCCCACGCCCTGGCCCAGACCTCGCCCCCACCCCGTCCCTCCAGCTGCCGCGCAAAGGGCCTGTTGCTGCTACCGGCCGGCTGGAGGGGAGGGGAGAGGAGGGGGAGGTCTCTGGCGGCTGCTGCCAAGTAACCCGCCGGATAAAGGCGAGGGGGAGGGGGAGGCAGCATTGTTAGGGGTGAGGGCGGGAGCTGGGGCAGTGGGCCGCTCGCCTGCAGCCTGGCCCATTCTGGAGCCCACCCAGCCAGATTTGGGGAGGCGGGGGACAGAAGTAAATGTGCTTATCGTGCTGCCCTCCTTTCCTGGCCTCTCTGGGCCCAGCCTCACTGGAGAATGAGGGAAAGGCTCAAGGCCGGCACTCCCGCGACCTGCCACATCATTGCTTAGATTGAGGCTTCGTCATCTGCCCCTTACACTCAAACACTCCAGGCCCTAGACCACCAAAGCTCCCTTCCCCTCATCCCGACCCCATCAGCCACCAGTGCCCAGGACTTCTGCGAATCCCATTCGGATCTGGGAGCAGCTGAGGAGGGAGTTTCTGGTTGGGCCTGGTGTTGTAGGGAGGCGATTTCTCTTTCTTTCTCTTCCTGGAAGCGGAGGGAAGAGCATGATTACTGAGGACCCAACTTCTGTTCCCACTGACTCAGGGGGGAGGTGGCCCCATTCCCACACCCCAAAGGAGTCCTGGAGCCTAATCCTGTCACCTCCCTGCCTCCTGGGGCGTGGGCCCAGGATGAAACAGTGTCTGTGAGTGCGGAGAGCCCAGGACAAGGTGGGGCTGCTTAGCTGTGGGTGGGCTCCTCCCCACACAGGCATGAGTGCTTTGAGGGGACCCTGTGGGTGTGGGAGCTGAGAGAAAGGGGAAAGGGAGGCTGCCATCAGGCTGGTGTGGTTGGGAAGTTTGTAGGCTGTGTTGGAAATAAGGGTGCCTGGGTCTCTCTTGACTCTGCTGAGCCGGAGAGGGGACACCCGGGTAGGCCCAGCTTGGGTCCACCTGCTTTCTGGCTCTCTGCATCTGAGAGTCCCTGGCACTAGTGTGTACCTCAGGGCCTGATGAGGGTGGTGTGACTGGGCAGTATACAAGGGCCGAAGTGGATGGCAAGGTTTATAGTTAGGGCACTGGAGCGGGAGGCCTGGACTGATTATGAGGGCAGGAGGTTAGGATGCTTGGCTGTACTGGAGGACCTGGATAGAGTGGGGAGGACTGCATACAGGGCCCGGGATTGGGAACACTCTTCTATACACAAAGGTGTAGATGGAATTATATGAGAACCTGGATAGGGATGAGCTGTGGTCCCTACACTAGGAGAAGTTGAAGGTGACAGAGGCCCCTTATGAAGCAAGGGCTTCCTGGGAGTAAATTTAATTCAACAAGCCACCAGCACCTGCCGTGCCCACAACATGTGTCCTATGAGAGTTTGAGGCATAGGCTGAGACTGATCGTGCATGACACAATCCCTGCCCTCTTTGTGCTCCCTTTGCACGCTTATACACAGAGCGTTAACAGGAGGCAGCATGGAGTAGGGAACAAGTGTGGTGCCAGATTTTGGGTCAGAGACTTGGATAGAAATCCCAGTAAGCCATTTACTGGCTACTGGACTGAGGCAAGTACCTCCTTGAGCCATATTTTCTGCCCCTGGAAAATGGGGGTGGTATTACCAGCCTTGCGGGGTTAATCTGAGAGTTAGAGATGATGTACCTAAAGGAACTTGGCACATAGACGCCCAGTCAAGTGTTTTTACCATTATTGCGGTTATGCTCCCTGGACTTGTGCCAGCAGGGAGGTAGGACTCATGGCGGGGGGGGCGGGGGGAGGTTGGGGCGGGAGAGGCAGGACTTGGGAATCTGGTTAAGAGTGAAGATTCTGAAAAAGTTTAAGTCTCCACTTCATTACTTAATACTGTGTGACCTCAGGCAAATTGCCTAACCTAAGTCTTAGGTTTCTATCTATAAAATGAGAATCATGCTAGAAATTATCTCACAGAAACACTGGGATCAGTATGTTAGATGAACACGTAAAACACTTAGCCAGGCCTTGGCACGAAGTTAGTGCTCAGTAAACACTGGCTATTTAATTGTTTCTGTTGTTATTATTTTTCATTCCTTTGGAGATCTGAGAAGGAGGTGATGGATAATTAGAACTTTAGGAGGTAAATGTAGGGCAGGGGGAAGGGAGAAGGTGGGAGGTGGGAGAGGAGTTCCAGACAGACATAAGCTAGGGTGTATCTAGGGAACAGAGGCCGCTGTGCCCAGAGCAGGGCAGTGGGAGTAGGAGAGAAGGCCCCAGAGACTGGTGCAACCAGCCGTCTATCACTGGCCAGGCCAGGCTGATGGCTCACCATGTGCCAGCTCAGCACTAGCTGTGCAGATGGCAGAGAAGTGAACCAGACAGAGTCCCTACCCTTAGAGAGCTCCTAGTCTAGCTGAGGAGGCAGGTATGTTCACAGAACCCTGCAGTCTGGAGGGAAGCCCAGGTACAGTGGTGAGATCACTTCAAGCAGTGGGCTCTGCATGGAAAGTGTCACAGAGGAGGAAGCATTTGAGGTGGGGCTGAAAGGATGAGTAGAAGTTGGTGAGACTGGCACAAAGGGCTGCAGCTATCCACACGGCAGCCACTCTGGCTGTGGCACATCCCACTAACAGCTTCCCAGCTTCCACCACGCCTTGGGCTAGTAAGCCCAGTAATGAGGTCTCGAATGAGTCCCTAATATGCACTCATGCATATGCAAATGAGGCGGATGGGGCACTAGGCCAGCTCAGGCCCCATCTCCCTCAGGATGGGCACCACCAGCTGTTGGTGGGGCAGGGCTGGGGGAGGGGAGAAGGGGCTGAAAGCAGGGCCCAGACTAGAGTGTGGCACTTGAGGGCTGACAGAGCAGATCTCAGGCCTGACCAAGGCTGCAGATTAGGCCACAAGAAGCTGGGAACCACATCCTTGGGTCTCTGCTGGGCCTTGGAGCCAGTGAGGGAGCCAGAGAGCCAGGCAACATAATGCAGCTTTGTTGGCCGGTGGTAGCTCTGCCTGGCACCCGGGGGCATAGCCTTCCATTTCTGTCCATCACCTCTCAGCTCCAGCTCTGACCTGAGGCGAACAGAGAGCATGGTAAGGGAACAGAGAGCTGCCCCCGTTAGCTCTCCTCACCATTCTTCAGAGAAGAAGCGGACCAGGCAAGACCCCTTGGTGGACCAAATGATCTCCCATTTATTATCTCTCACTCCCATTTATTAAGGGCCTTCTCTGTGCCAGGCACAACGCGTAGCATGCCACATGCATTGTCTCGTTTGATCCTCACAGCAATCCCATGAGCAGGGACTGTTATTATCCCCATTTTACAGATGGGGCTCAGAGAGGTGAAGTTACTTGCCAGGTCACACAGCTAGGAATTGGCAGAGGCAGGATTTGAACCCTGGTCCATCTGACTCCAAAGCCTCTGCACCAAACCTCTATGCTGGATTGTCATGGCGAAGCCCTTCCATGATTGGTCTTCTGTAGGCATCTTCGTCTTGGGGTTCCCGTGATTTTTTCTCTGGCAGGCAGAGGTGAAGTCAGCAGGGCCCTGGCTTCACCCAAATCCTGCCAGGTTGGAGTCTCAGCAAGTTGGACCAGAAGGAGACCCTGGACTCAAGCAGTGGTGACAGTCCAACCAGTGGGCCATCCCCAGGCCTTGGGCTGAGGCTAGTCCTCTGCCCTCAGCTTCTAGGCTCTAGTCTGGGCAGCCCTGCTGGAGCTGAGGGAGGGACATGGTGGGGCCTGGCTTGCGGGATGGGGTCATTTCCTGCCGCCTAAAATAACAGGAAGTGGGTGCTCCTGATTGGAGGCTGGGAACAATGGCCACCAGCCGGCCAGAGAGCTCCTTTCGATTTGCAGTCTCTGCTGGGTTCCCCTGGCCTGGCCCCGGTGCCCTGCTGCCCCCAGTGCCTGTGGTCTGGGCTTTGAGGACCACCCAGAGCAGGCAGGCTGCCCCCCTCCTAGTGCACTGCCTCTTAGAGCTGGCTCAGTTGCCTCCAGGCCTGGAGTAACGCTGCCCCCTCAGCTTCCATTGGGCAGCCCAGCCCGAGGGTTTGTCCTTCCTGCCCACCCCCATTCTCCTAGCCCAGATCTCTCCAGAAGGAAGAGAAATCCAGGAAGCTGTCCCCACCAGGCAGCAGAGTGGGGGCACAGACCCTGTCACACTGCTTCCAGGTCCAAACCCCAGCTCTGCTACTCCTCACTAGCTGTGTGGCTTAAGAGAGTATCTTAATCTCTCTGAGTCTGTTTCCTCGTTTGTAAAATGGGCTAATAATAACTACCTCATAGAATTGTGGTGAAGATTAAATGAACTAATATTTTTAAAGTGTTTATGACACTTTAAAATATTGACACTTTAAGCTTGTGCGTGACACAAGCAGTGGTTGTTATTAATTAGACTTTCCCTGGGCCCAAGTAAAGAAATGCCCAGAAAGGGCAGGGCAGGAGTGACCTGGATGAGACCACATAAATGTACTGGGATGTTGTGTCTCTGTGTGCTTGTGTGTGTCTCTGCAGCTTTGTGCCTTAGAGTGGGTCCCTGGTTCCGTGTGTGTGTATGTGTGTGTGTGTGTGTTTCTGTGTTTCTGTATGCCCCACTTTGATTCTGAATCCCACTAGGTCTGTTTCTTGTGTTTGGGAGAGAGAACACGAGCATGTGTCTTGAGTCTCACCATTGTGCAGGCTCAGTCTACACTGTCTGGGTGTCTCTCTTTCTCTCTCTCTGCTATGTGTACATGTCTGTCTCTCTGTGTGTCCTTGCCCTTTTGTCTGCCTCCCTGTCTTCATTTGTCTGCTCCAACATTGCCACCTAGAGAGCTGCTGTTAGAGCCAGGAGTGTTCTTGCTAGAGGTGTTCATCTGTCCTGTTTCTTCTCCCTGCCTCATGCCTCTGCCTCCCCCATGCTCCCCGCCGAGAAGGGCTGTCTGTACACCCCCTCATCCCTTCCCTGGGCACTCCTTGCTCTGCCCCCTGGAGGTGGACTGCTCTCTCCCACCCTCTGCCCAGGTGCCTCACTTCCTGCCTCCTGCTGGCCAGCCCGGACAGGAGCCTGCTTTCCCCACATTCCTGCGCTCTGAGCTCAGTCAGTGCCTGCCTGCCCCACCTGCACCCTTTACTCTTGTCAGAGGAAGCTTCTTCAGGGGAACCACGGGATCACTTCCTTCTTTAGGGAACAGGCAGAAGCCTCAGGGAAGGGTGATGTGACCCTACCAGAAAGAGCATGATGTAAGGGCTTTGTCAGACAGACAACCTAGGTCCAAATCCTAACTCTGACACTGACATGAGCAATTTGCTCCACCTGTCTGAGTAACAGTTCTCTTACCTGTCAGACCATCATAGTATTTTCCCTTTATGCTTGTCCTAAGAATTAAATGAGATAAAGGAACGTGCCTGGTGTATGGTAGGTCCTCAATAAATTAGTTTGTCTCCTTTGCTGGGCTTAGGAGTTGGCAGGGGGCACGGTGCTCTGATATGATCAAGACATTTAGCATTTAGAGAGGCTAGGCTTTGAAGCAAGGAGTTCCTGAGTGGCACAAACGTTTAAGCAGTTAAGCACTTGACTACTAACTGAAAGGTTGGTGGTTCAAACCCACCTAGAAGTGCCTCAGAAGAAAGGCCTGGCAATCTACGTCTGATGAAGCAGCCTTGAAAACCTTATGGAGCGCAGTTCTACTCTGCATACCTAGGGTCGCCTTGAGTCGGAATTCACTTGACAGCAACTGGTTTGGTTTTTTTGGTTTTAGGCTTTAGAGCAGCTTGGGGGCCTGACTATACACTGGCCGGTTAGCTTTCCACAGTCCATCTGTCCATCCATCCAGGCATTCAGTAAACAAACACAGAGCCCCTACTCTGTGCCAAGCAGGCCCTGCATAAGGCTCTGAGACTGTAAAAAGGACTAAGACCCCGTCCCTTCTCTCCGTGAACTCTCCCGCTAACAGAGGGGAGGGGAGTAGTGGGTGGTAGCAAACAGAAAAGCTAGACTGAGTTATCAGTCAGTGCTGTGAGAGGACTGTTTGGCCCAACAGGAGTTGTTGGGGTGCGGGGAGGGAGGGACGAGAGGTAAGCACTGCCAGCTCCCAGAGAGTGGAGACGGGGGAAAGTTAGCACTCTGAGACACGTGACAGTCCCTCTGAGGGCCTTGGCCCTGATCTTTCTGGAGACCCCAGGCACATCATCTTCAAATGCAATCCCTCTTGGGCTTTGGGGAAGACAGGACCCCACAATACAACAGCTTCTGCACCTCTACCCTGTTAATGCTCTTTGTGCCAAGAAATAAATACAAACTATCTTTCTTACCCAGTTCTTAATACTTCTGGTAGATATCAACATAGCAAAATAAAAGGGACTGGCTGAAACTGCACAATCGGACATAGACAATAAAGTAAAATTCAGTGGCCAAAGGGTCACATCTGGTGATTGAAAATGGGAGCAGAGATCAGAAAGGGTTTAACTGCACCTTGTAGATAATTAGCTGAGGAATTAATTTGTCTTAATATAATTTGTTCCAGATAACACTGTCCCAATAACATTTCATCAGGGTTGGCATAATTCTGAGGAAAATATTTGTATTCAGGTTCAATAGTCCACCAGGCCAAAAGATGAGTTCCAAATGTTTTGTTTGCCTCTCAAGAAGTTTTTCTTGTTGAGCTGCTGGAGTAAACACTTGTTATTATTTTTATTAACTTCTACTTAAGTGGCTGAGTCCAGGAACCTACCCAACTCTACTGAGATGGAGTTATTTTGCTTCCCTTCAAGTGTTTATCCCTTTGCAATAAATGCCATATGACCTACTCTTTATTAGAGTTAAAATTGCCTTCCATATGTCCCTGCTTCAGGCTGGGTGGCCTCAGGTTCAGCATAGTATAGCACTTTATCCTCATTCAACAGCATTTGGTGATTGTCTCCATGTACTTCCATTGGGGTAGCTGCTGGCGATACAGTGGTAAGCAAAGCTGAATGGCCCAGCCCTTCGAGGGCTGTCTCACAGTCTAGGGGGAAACTGACAATAATGAAAGAAACACACAATGAAGGTTAAAATTGTAACTGTGCAGCACTCCAAACAAGAAGCACATGAAGTTGTGGATGCATATAATAAAGGAAGAGAGGCCAGGGAAGGCTTCCCTGAGGAAATGATGACTGAGCTAAGATCTGAAGGGTGGCTAGGAGTTAACTAGAAAAGAGGGGAAAGAGCACGTGCAAAGGCCCTGCGGCAGGAGGGAGCATGGATGGTTACTGAAATTAAAAGAAGGTCTGTGTGCCTAAGTTTATTAGTGGTTACCAGGGACAGAAGGGATGGGGCAAAGGAGAGGCATTGAGTTTCTACTTACGGTGATGGAAAATTTGGCAATGGGTATTGGTGATGGTTGCACAACATGATTAATGTAATTGATGTCACTAAACTGTAATGTGAAAAATGTTAAATTGGCAGATGTTGTGCTATATGTATTTTTACAACAATAGAAAAAATTACCAAAAAAAGTAAGTGCAGAGAGCAAGTGGGGAGCAGGGTAGGACACAAGATTCAACAGGTGGGGGAGAGGGACAGCATGGCCAGACTAGGCCAGACTTGTAGGTTGGGTGCAAGAATTTTATCTTTATCCTCAGAGCAATGAGAAGCCACTGCAAGGTTGCAAGTGGCAGGGATTACCAGCATTAGATTTGTGTTTGGAAAAGATGAGTCTGGCTTCTCAGTGGTGAGCGGAGCAGGGATGGGTGCAGGTGGAGCACTGGGAGGACTTTGCAGTCATCCAGGTAAAAGGTGATGATGCTGTGGTCTGCTGGGTGGAGTTCTCTCATTTATTCAGTCAGCAAATAGCTACGAAGCACCTATCTACCAGGGTCTGTTGGCCCTAGAGATACAGCAGCTAACAAAATAGACAAAAATCTGTGCCCTCATGGAGACAGTGTTCTTGTGATAGGAGAGAGTGTTAGCATGGTGATAATGCTTAGGGAGAAAAATAGAGTTGGAAAGAAAAAAGTACAGTTGGAAAGAGGAGGGAGAGTTTAGTTGCAGTGTGTAGTTTTAAATTAGGAGGTCAGTGAAGGCTTCACTGAAACTGACATTAGAGTAAAGGGGATATTCAAGGTGAGGGAGTGAGCCATGCAGAATCTGGGCACCAAGAATTCTCACCAGAGGGAACAAGTGCAAAGCCCTGAGGCAGGAGCTTGCCTGACATGCTTAAGGAATGAAGAGGCCAGTGTGACTGGAGGAGACTGGGCACGGGGAGAGGAGGAGAAGATGAGGCCCTTATAGGCCACTGTGAAGAATTTGCTTTTTCCTCTCTGTGACATGGGGAGTAAGTCGTAGGATTTTGGCAGAGGAGTAACATGATCTGACTTACTTTTAAACAGACTCACTCTGGCTGCTGTATTGATAAGAGACCAGAGGAGAACAAACAATGGGAGCAGGGAGTCTTTTACAAGAGATGATAGTGGCTTGGACCATGGTGGTAGAGATGGAAGTGATTGAACTTGGAATATTATTTTGAAGATAGAGCCAAAAGGATTTGCTGAGAGATTAGATATGGGGTGTGAGACAAGAAGAGTCCTGAACCCCCGAGGTTATGGCCCTGACACCCTTCTGAATTACCTAATGCACAATTAAATAAAAAAAGAGTCTAAAATGACTCCAGGGTTTTTGGCCTGAGAACCTGGAAGGATGGGGTTACCATTAACTGAGACAAGGGAAACTGGGCGGGGGCAGGTTTTGGGGGGAAGATTGGATGTGTTCAATTTGAGACGTCTGTTAGACACCCAGGGGTGTCAAGTAGGGAGTTGCGTGAATGAAACTGGAACTCAAAGGAGAGGTCTGGGCTGGAGATACATATTTGGTTGTCATCAGCAGACCAATGGTATTTAAAGCCATGAGTCTGGATGAGATCACCAAGGGAGTGAGTGTAGCGAGAGAAGTGAAAAGCGATGAGGTCCTGCACTGAGCCCTGGGGCAGGCCAGCGTTAAGACGTTAGGAAGTTAAGGTGGGGCCAGCAAAGAAGACGTTGAAGTAGCAGCCAGCCAGGTAGAAGGAAATCAGGAGAGTGTGTTGTCTTCAAAGCCAAGTGAAAAAAGTGTTCCAAGGAGCACCAAGAGGCCAACAGTTTCAAGTGCTGCTGTTGCGTCAAGTATGATGAGGACTGAAAAATGGCTACTGGATTTAGCAACGTGGAGGTTATGGGTGACCTTGAGAAGCAGTCTCATGGAGCAGTGGAGGTGAAGGCCTAACCAAAGTGGGTTCTTGTGGCAGAGATGGGGAGACGTGCACAGAGTCTTCAGAGCAGCTGCTGCTTACTGAGCCCCTGCCAGATGCCCGAGATGGCCTACCTACTTGCTCTCTGTCACAACCATTCAGGGAAGAAACTGAGGCTCAGACAGGTTTAGGGCTTGGCCAAGGTCTCACAGCAGAGCTGGGATCCCCACCCAGGCTTCCCTGATTTTGAAGCGTAAAACCTTTGTACTCCACTGCATCTGACGCCCAGGTTTAGGTCCTTCGAGGCCCTACTCTCTCTACCTCTTCCCAGGCCCCCTTCAGACAGCTAATCGGGACCTACTTGGGGATTCACTATCTTGCCTGGTGGGTGTGATTTGCCTAGGTGTAGAAAAACACCCGCCTACTAGTTTTCCTTGCAACACCTGCAGCACCTACAAGTGCTAGGAAAGCAGTGATAAATAGGCCTCGCCCTCAGCCTTCAAGCTTAGTACTCGCACACCCAGGCTTTGGCCTCAGACAGTCCTGGGTTCAAATCCTGGCTCCGCCACGTACTAGGTCTATGACCCTGGGCAAATCACTTAGCAGAGTGAGCCTCAATTGCCTCATCTGTATAATGGGAACAAGAATCTCTACCTTTCAGAGTCGTGAGGATGCAAGATGGGGATACAAAGGGCTTACCTCAGCTCCTGGCATGTAGTGAACACTCATAAATGGTTGCCACTAGTTTTATTGCCCATTAGAGTCGGCAAAGGAGTTTGCAGCTGGCTGGGAAATAGACTGGCAGTGAGCAGACACCTGTCTCAAGCTGGTATGGGAGAGCTGGTTGGATGTCACAGAGTGTCCAGGCTGGCAGAGTTGGAGGGGCTGCTGGGAAGGCAGGACCTTGGCTGGGGCTTTTGCCTAGAGCCCAGGAAGCTAGAAGGGAAGGAATGAGAGGTAAATAGCGTGAGCTTTAGATGATTTCATTGCATAACATGTACTACCTCATTTACTGCCTTAAACAGAAGCAGGAGGGCATGAAGGGTTAAGAGCCTGGGCTCTGGTAACAGATGCCTGGGTTCAAATCCAGCCTCCTTCACTTACCAGCTGAGTAACCTCAAATTACTTTATCTTTTTGCTTTACTTTCCTCATCTGTGCAAAAGAAATAACTTAATAGCCCCTCCTCCATATGTTTTGTCAGTGAGGATTTAAAAAGCTAGTATGTGTGAAATGCTTTGAACATAGGAAGCTCTTAATAAATACATAAATGTTAGCGGTTACTGTTAATGACTGACGCTCATCACAGTCCTGTGAGGTAGGTACCATTTTGTCCACATTTTATAGACAAGGAGCTGTGGCACAGAAAGGGTCTGTAACTAGCCTAAGGGGAACCCAGGATTCATGCTGAAATAGTCTGACTTCAGAGCCCAAACTCAACTACTAGATTCCTCTGCCTCTCCGAAGAAGGTACCAAGAGTCCCAAAGGCAACTCCTTAGGTGTGCCCATTCCCCCAACATATGTGGTCATCCACAGTGATGGGGAGTTTGCCACCTCCTGAAACAACCAGAGTTCCCAGAGCAGAGGACCTGGTGTGGAGACGCCCAGTGAGAGCAAAAAAAATGCTTCCTTAGATACAGCTTCCCTGGGACCCAGCTCTGCTCCCTAAGCCCTGGTCAGTGGCCCCGTCAGTGGATGAGTAGCAGTGGATAGCACCAGGTTCAACATGTAGAGGCTTCCCTTTGGGAGACCTGGCAGCTTCACGAGACTCACAGGGAAAGGAGGGATATGTTTGCTGGCACATGAATCGTGCCACACACTGTTCCAGGCACTTTACTGACATTAATCCCTACTAGCTTGGGCTTATCATCCCCATTTTACAGATATGAAAACTGAGACTTAGAGCTAAGTTGACTGCCTTATCCAAAGTTACCTGCTGGGGAATCAGGCCCTCCCTTCCTGTCTTGGGGTGGTGGGATCAGAATTGGGGGCATCTGAGTGACTGCAAAGCCTGTGTTTCAACCATCCCACAGTGCATATGTGCACACATGTATACATACACATGTATGTGTGTATACAGCAAATGATGTGGTTTCCTTACTTGGTACTTTGGTGTCTTTTTCAGGGTCTCTGGAATATTGTCTTAAGAAATCTGGGAGTCATTGAAAAAAAATTACAAAGTGGGATTTGTTACAAAGTTGCCCACCCCACTGGAGAATTTAGCAACACAGGCATTCCACTTGTGCCTACACTTATCTCCTTTCTCTTGGTCAGTCCCATGTGACAGCACAGGCACCCTCTGTGTGCTAGGCCCTGGGTTGGGCACTGTGGCCCTAAGGTAAAGTAGAGAGGTGAGAGAGGCAGACATGGAAACAAATCATTACCATTTGGTGCATTAATACGTGCTACAGGCTTTCTCAGTTTTTCCAGTACACCTTCCTTCCTTCCTCCCCAGGGCCTTTGCACATGCTCTTCTCTTTGCCAGAAACCCTCATCCCTCTCCTCCTTGCTTTGCCAGCTCCAGCTCATCTTCATGTTTCAGTGTGGTTGTCACTTTTCCAGGAAGTCCCCCAAATGTAGTTACCTGTGATTGCCTGGCTGTTAATCTGTCTGCTCTGCTAAAGGGCAGGCTCCACAAAGGCAGGAACCATGGCTGTTTTCTCACCATAGAAGGAACTCGATAAACGTGCATGCATGCATGAATGAATGAATGAATAGGTCCTTTGGACAAGGGAGGTAGGCTATGTGTTGAACTGATGCACAGTTGTACTGTCTGACCCTCTCCCTTCTCCTGTGTTGGTCTTCCAGGTGTGGCAGCCAGGACCCCCCCAGAGCCAAGACCTTCTCCAGAAGGTGACCCCTTCCCACCGCCACCACCGATGTCAGCCCTCATCCCCGACACTCCCCCAGATACCCCTCCTGCCATGAAGAACCCCGCTAGCCCTAAGCAGCTCCCATTGGAACCAGAGAGTCCTCCAGGGCAGGTCGGGTGTGGGCCAGTCCCCCCGCAGGAAGAGTCCCCTTCCTCTGAAGTGAAGAGCAGGGGACCCACTCCACCTGCTACAGGCCTGCGAGACACCAGGCCTCCTCGAAGGAGCAGCCAGCCATCTCCAACAGCGGTGCCAGCCTCTGACAGCACCCCCACCAAGCAAGGTGTGTGTGCTGCCCCTAGTCTTTGGTTGAGGTCCCAGCCCTGCATGACTCCCCCCGAGGGGATCCCTTTCACCCTGGAGAAGGTGGGGAAAGAGATGGGGGTGAGGCCTGGAGGGGTCCCAAGGGCACCTCCCCTTTGGCAAGCCCTTTGACCTAAGTCTGTCCTTGTTTCCCCTCCAAGATGCGAAGAAGGCAGGAGAGAGACACAAGCTGGCAAAGGAGCGTCGAGAAGAGCGGGCCAAGTACCTGGGTGAGTGTTTGGGAAGCAGCAGCATCATCTCTGTCATCTTCTTCATCATCGTCATCAACACCACCAGCATCCTACTAATAATAGCTAACACTTCTGGAACAATTATGTGTGCTGTGCTAAGTGCAGTACCTGCAGTACTTCATTTAATCCTCTCAACAGCCTCGTGAGGTGTTAACCCCTTTTTGAGGATGAGGAAACCGAGGCCTAGGGAGATGAAATCATTGGTCTAAGCCACACAGCTGGTAGAGTAACCAAGATTCACACCCAGAAGTCACATCTCACTCCAGATCCCATGCCAACAGGTGTAGTGCCCAGCACAGTGTCTGCCATGTGGATCTTAACTGAAGACCTCATTTTCCCTTTAGCCCTGAGAGACCACGAGGTCAATGGGGAGAAATGGGCCTCTCCTCAGGGAAACCCTCATTCTGAGGCCTGAGACTGGTTCCGGAAGCCCTTCAATTTGAGTGGGGGAGTCTTAGAGGGGAGGAGAAGGACCTATCCAGGGCTGAGGTAATAGAGGAAGCCCCTTGGAGAAGACTTGTTTGGTCAGAACCACTATAGACCCCTCACACCCCATTGGGGCTCCTTTCCCAACAGCGGCCAAGAAGGCGGTATGGCTGGAGAAGGAGGAGAAAGCCAAGGCACTGCGGGAGAAGCAGCTCCAGGATCGCCGAAGGCGGCTGGAAGAGCAGCGGCTTAAAGCTGAGCAGCGCCGAGCGGCCCTGGAGGAGCGGCAGCGGCAGAAGCTCGAGAAAAATAAGGTGTGTTATTTCTGAGTATGTGTGGATCTGTGTACATGTGCTTCCACACATCTGTATACTGGCTAAGTGTGTAGACATCTGTGTTCATGGTTCTGCACTATCTGTGAGTACATGGCTGTATCTGTGTCCACATCTATAATTTTGCCAGTGGGTCTACAATAACTGGGGATCTGCAACTGCGTAGCTGTTTGTTCTGTATGTGCTGGTATGGGGCCCCATGAATGTGTGCACTGTCAGTACATGTGTTTGCATATGTGCCCCATGTGTCTGCGTTTGTATGTATGCAGATATGTGTCTGTAGGAGTGTGCCTAGCCCCATGATATGGGTAGAGCCCCAGCTTGAGCACTGATGAAGACAGGGAGGAAACGGTGGCCTGGCCCTGTCCTGGGGCTTCAGGCTGAGGGAAAAACACAGCCCAAGGTCAGACCCTCAGTGCCAGGAGGACATGGCCCTGCCCAGAGGCCCCAGGCTGAGGGGAGTCCCACCCCATCCTCAGAGCAACAGCTCATATACCCAGGAAATGACTCAAGAACAGTGACAAGCTCCCGAAAACAAGTCCAAAGGGATCCGCTGCAAGTAGTCCCTAACCATAGCAAGGATTTGGTAACCTTGGTTACCTGTGATGAATCAGGAAAAGCTTCTGGTAGGGGGGTGCACTGTCACAGGAGAGAGAGGGGCCTTTCTTCCAGGTGTGATGAATGATTCTGAGCCCAGCCCTCTCCCTTCACCTATCTCCACACTTTCCCCCCAGGAGCGCTATGAAGCAGCCATCCAGAGGTCAGTGAAGAAGACGTGGGCAGAAATCCGGCAGCAGCGCTGGTCTTGGGCAGGAGCCCTGCACCACAACTCACCAGGACGTAAGACCAGTGAGTAGGCGGAGGGGCTGGGGGGTGGGTGGGCAAGCCTGGGGGTTGGGGGTTGGGGGAAGAGAACAGCTTCAGTGCAAGGAGCTGGGGGCTCTCTGCAGCAGGTGTGCCTGGCTTCATATGACTTGTGTCTTCTGGAATGGTCTGTACACCGAATTATCCCTCCCTAAGGACTTCCACTAGCACATCAGTCATGCATTCTCTTCATTTTGGTTTGCCCTTCAAACCTTTGTCATTTTAACATTAGCCTTCTTTGCTCCTGTCAATTATTGTTAGTTGATGAGCCATAAAAGAAGACTTTAATGCCCTGGAGGCACTTAATATTTAAAGAAAACTGTCACCCCTCATGTATATATCTTGGAGGGTAGGTTTTTTTTCTTCGAGTTTTCTTTACATAGGGCTCATCATGGATTTTGGTCTGATTCTTTGCTGGCATGTATGTACCACTGTGTTTGGATCTCTTTCTGTAACGGCAAGGTTCAGTATTCCTAGCTATGTGTCTTTTGGTGTATGTGCTTACGGATCTGTGCATTGTGTGTCTTAGTATGTGTTTGCCTTGGTGTGTTTGTGGCCTTGTATACTTCAATGCAGGCTCCCAAGTCAGACAGAGCTGGGTTACGGTCCCCACTCTGACACTTACTGTGTGTCATTAGATAAGTCATTTAACTCCTTGATATCTCACTTTCTTCATCTGTAAATTGGGGATAACAATATTACCTGCCTCTGAGGAGCCCTGGTAGAACAAAGAGTTAAGCGCTCTGCGGTTAACCTAAAGGTTTGTGGTTCGAACCCACTCAGCTGCTCCACGAGAAAAAGACCAGGAGATCTGCGTCCGTAAAGATTACAGCCAAGAAAACCCTATCGTGCGCTTCTGCTCTCTTACCTGGGGTCTCTAGGAGTCAAAATTGACTTAACAATAGTAACTGAGGTTGTAGATAGAAGTTTGGGAGGATCAAATGAGGTAATGTTTGTGTGGCCCAGGACAGTGCCTGACACATGGTAAGCTTCCAACAAGTGGTAGCTCTTACAAATATAATAATTAGGTTGCTTTGATGTGTTCGTGTCTCTGTATCTGTGCATGTCTGCACACGTGTGCATGAGTGCATGCATACGTATCTACCACTGGATGTGCTTGTGTTTGCATGTATTTCTCTTTGTGGTCTGTATGAATATCTGTATTTGTGCAAGTAACTCTGACTGTGTGGGTTCTTCTGTTCAGGACCATCTCTGCATTTGTCCGAGGACGTGGGTGTTGTATCCATAGCGCCTTGGCTGGGCAGTGTCAGCAAGTGCCAATGCTGGGTGGCTGGGAGTGGAGGGGTTGCAGTGCCCAGCCCTAGGGAATGGCTTCCTCTGGCCAGGAAGGCTGTAGTTTCTCTAGTTTTACTCCATCTCCCTCTGTTCCTTCTCCATCGGCTCCCCCAACCCAGGCTGTCTCTGGTCATCTACCCCCCATCCCACCCCACCCTACCCCTTCCAAGGCCAAGTCTGCCTCCTCCTCCCCATCCTAGCCTGCCCATTCTTCCCTCTCCCACCCTGCCCGCGGAGCATCCTGCATGGAAGGCCTCAGTGCCCCCCCTGGCTCCTGTCTGGCCCGGCCCTAATGCCGTGTCTTTTCCCCTCCAGGTGGGAGCAGGTGCTCCGTGTCGGCAGTAAACCTGCCCAAACACGTGGACTCTATAATCAACAAGCGGCTCTCAAAGTCCTCTGCCACGCTCTGGAACTCCCCCAGTAGAAGTAAGAGAAGGCCCAGTCCTTCCCCTCTAGAGCCCCTTATAGCCCCCCACCAAGCCTCCTCCAGAGCTCAGCAAGAACCCCAGGTCCCTGGAGCCCTCATATACTCCAGGTTTCCACCTCCACTCTACCCTACCCAGGGCTCTGTGCCCCTCAGGGGAGCCGGCATTTGGGTCTGGACCCTGAGGACAGAGCTGTGCCCCACAGAGGAGGAGGAGAGACAAAGGGCAATGCCCCAGCGAACAGAGAGCCTGGCAGGGACCTCAGAGCAAGCTGGGGGTGGGAATAGGCAGGCAACCTCATCTCCAACCACAGCCAGCTGGCTTTGCTTCTTGTGTGGGCTGCGTCTATGTGTGGATCCCTTATTATGACTCCACCCTAGAGGGTCCCCTCTACCTTCAGAGCCCAGCCATGGTCTTCTTGGCTGGCTCCAGTGTTGTGGGCAACCAGAGTGGCACAGCCCCTGTGCTCCCACCATGTCCTGGTGCTCACATGTGAAGGAGCCATGGTAGGAGTTATTTATAAGTTCCTCTACTTTTATTTGGTTGTTCTGTTGCCTAGCAACCAAATCAGCTGCTGTACCAACCCCACCTGACTGAGGCTTAAAAATAACCTAGCAGCTGAGGGAACTGAGCAGGGTGGCCAGGGGCAGCCAGGCCCCCTAGATACCTCTCCCTGGCACAGGACTTCTAAAAGTTGGGCCTCTTCTGAATCAGAGGAACACAGGGACCCTCATTCTCCAATCCATGCGGGCATGCTTCCCCTAGGCCGGCCCTCTAAGAGCAAGAGGGCAGAGCCCTACAGTGAAACATGGGGGTATTCCAACAACCACCAGTGGCTCCTTCCTATACCCACAACTCAGACCCCTTTCACCTGGGGAGAGTCGTAGGAGGGTCCCATGCAGGATGATGCCCTGGGAAATGTCTTGTTGCCTGGGTCTGCAGTGGAGGTCCAGACCCCAGTGTGGACAAGTATGGCTCCCACGTGAATGGGGGGAGCATCCTCCTGGGTGAGAGCCTTTGGGCCTGGCATGGGGAACGTACCTGGCCGACTCCCCATATGCCTCCACCTGCCTTCTGCGGCCCCCTGTGGTGACTGGATTTTCCCCTCACATTCTCCCCCCAGATCGGAGCCTGCAGCTGAGCGCATGGGAGAGCAGCATTGTGGACCGTCTGATGACGCCCACCCTCTCCTTCCTGGCACGGAGTCGCAGCGCGGTCACACTGCCTCGCAATGGCCGGGACCAGGGTAGGAGCAGTGGCCCTGGGAGACCCCCCGCGAGAGGCGTGGCAAGGGCCGGCCTTGCATCCGGGCAGCACCCCGACCGCACTCATCCCTCCGCAGCCGTGCCTGTGTGCCCGCGCTCAGCCTCTGCCAGCCCCCTAACGCCGTGCAGCACCCCCCGGAGCGTGCACCGCTGCACCCCGGCCGGGGAGCGCCGCAAGCCCAGCGCCGGGGGCAGCCCCGCCCCAGCTCGCCGCCGGCCCGAGGCCTCACCGGTGAGTGGCCGTCTCGCAGCTGCACAGGGTGGGGACAGGGAGCGCCCCGCTGACCACTGCTCCTCCTCACGTCTTCCCGTTTCCCCGCCCCGTCAGGTGCAGAAAAAGGAGAAGAAGGACAAGGAGCGGGAAAACGAGAGGGAGAAGAACGCCCTGGCCCGAGAGCGCAGCCTCAAAAAGCGCCAGTCACTGCCTGCCTCGCCGCGCCCCCGCCTATCGGCAGGCACCGCCTCTGAGCTCAGGTGGGCAGGGGTGGGGCCCAAGGCGGGGGCGGAGCTATGCAGACCCCAGGCCATTCCTTCGTTCTTTCACAAGCATTTGTTGGGCTACCGCTTCTAGAATGAAAGTTCTTTTGAGGGCAGGGTTTTGTTTAGTTTAGTGTTTTGATCACTGAGTACCCCAGCCCCTAGAATAGTGATTGGTACCTGGCAAGCACTCCATAAATACCTGCTGAATGAATGAATGGACCTGCCAGGAGTGTTCTGGGTGCTGGGACGCTTTGGTGAGCCAAACCCAGTTCTTGATATTATTAAGGTTACTGGTTAATGAAGAGACAGACATTAAAAAAATCTCACAAATGAATACATAATTACCAACTGAGATCTATGCCCTAAAAGGAATGGTTCTGTGAGGGCCTGTAGGGTGGGGGGTGCTGACCTATCCTGGGGAGGAGAGCTTCCCTGAGGAAGTGACATGGTCAGGGAGGATGAGTTGAGGGGAGCTCTCTGAGTCCTCAAGGCCTCACCCTTCCCTTTTCTCGCAGTCCCAAATCCAAGGCCCGGCCGTCCTCTCCCTCCATCTCCTGGCATAGGCCTGCCTCTCCCTGCCCCAGCTTCAGCCCAGGGCCAGGCCATGCTCTGCCCCCAAAGCCACCGTCGCCCCGAGGCACCACTGCATCACCCAAGGGACGCATTCGGAGGAAGGATGAGTCAAAGGAGAGCCCCAGCGTAGCAGGGCCTGATGACAAGAGCCAGAGCAAGGGCAGGGCCAGTAACGAGAAGGAGTCAACAGCCCCAGCCTCACCAGCACCCTCGCCTGTGCCCTCACCCATCCCAGCCCAGCCCCAGAAGGAGCAGCCCACAGCGGAGGCTCCTGCAGGTGGGTATGAAGAGAAGGGACTGAGAGGTGGGCAGGGTGAGAGAAGCTGGTTTTGTGGGCTGTGTGGGTGAGGTGGTCAGGGGTGCCTGGGGAGTGAGTGTTGGGAGACAGGAAGAGGAGGCTTCTGCCCTCTGTGGGTCCAGGCCCAAAACACAGGCTAGAGGAGAGGACCTCACCACTCGCCGTTGACGGCAGCAGTTGGATGGGTGGGTTACCCTGAAGTCCTGGAAGCATGGAGGCATGCAGGGGTGGTGGGTGCCTGTGCTGGTGTGTGCTGACTCCCGGTCCTGGGTCCCACTCCAGGTACTGCTGTCCTGATCTCACCCCCAGCCCCTGCTCCCCCGGTGACCCCTAGCAAACCCATGGCTGGAACCACAGACCGGGAGGAGGCCACTCGGCTCCTGGCTGAGAAGCGGCGCCAGGCCCGAGAGCAGCGAGAACGCGAGGAGCAGGAGCGGAAGCTGCAGGCAGAACGGGACAAGTGAGCGCGCCCACGGGGACTGAGGGGGCCCTGATGGGAGCTGGAGAAGAAGCTCGCAACCGAGCCCCAAGTGTCTTCTGTCCCTCAGGCGGATGAGAGAGGAGCAGATGGCGCGGGAGGCCGAGGCCCAGGCCGAGCGGGAGGCGGAGGCCCGGAGGCGGGAGGAGCAGGAGGCCCGAGAGAAGGCTCAGGCCGAGCAAGAGGAGCAGGAACGGCTGCAGAAGCAGGTGCCCCCGCGGGCGGGCAGGCGGGCGCGGCGGCCATACCCGGTTGGGCGCGGGCGCCTCCTGGTGGCGGGCCGGGTGGTGGCCCCGAGAGAAGGCTGAAGTCCACGTACCCAAAGCTTATACACGGGTTTTTGGCAGAAAGAGGAGGCCGAAGCTCGGTCCCGGGAAGAAGCAGAGCGGCAGCGATTGGAGCGGGAAAAGCACTTCCAGCGCGAGGAGCAGGAGCGGCAAGAGCGCAAAAAGGTGTGCTGAGGGTAGGGGCGGTCCTACACGCAATGGAAGGCGGGGCTTATGTGGGGCGGAGCCTGGCGCCGGAGGGCGGAGTCCACTCCTGAGCTGGGTTTGGGTTGCAGTTAATGGAACTAGTAGGGCTCAGTTAGTGGGTAGGAGAAGGAGGAACTGGGGCAGGATCTGGTTCCTGGCCTAGGAGAGGCTGTTCTCAACCTTGGCCCTGAGACCGAGGTGGGGGGGGGGGCGAATGGAGGGCGGCTGACTGTTGGGAGGTTTAGGGCTTGGGCCTGACTGGTACGGACCTCCAACAGCGCCTGGAGGAGATCATGAAGAGGACTAGGAAGTCTGAAGCTGCTGACCACAAGGTCAGGATTCCTCAGGGGGCAGCCCTGGGCATGGGGGTCGAGAGAGGAAAGGAGCCTGGAGAAAGGAATCCAGGGCAAAGGAAGGAGGCTGTGGGGGAGGCCACTCAGGGTCTGGGATGAGGGAGAGAAGAATCCAGTGCCTCATTTGGTGGGTCCAGATAACCTTTAAATCTAACTGCTCTTCCTCTTCAAAGCAGAAGCAGGATGGAAAGGAGATAAACGTCAACAATTCCAGCCAAGGTGAAGCCCCTGTTCCCCTTGATCACCATCCCCAAACCTCTTCTCTATCACCAACTCCTAACTGATGGGCATTCCTTCCCTGTGACAGACCCTGTGAAAGCCGTGGAGGCTCGACCCTTGACACTGCAGAAGGAGGCGTTACAGAAAGAGGAGCTGGCCTCCCAGGAGACACAGTGGAGGTAGCAGCTCCCAATTCTAGGGACACCGAGCAGGGGGGCAGGCTGGAGCTGGGGATTGCCTGGCCTTTATTGAGATGTGAGGTACCTGACATTGGCTCCCCCATCCACAGCCTGCCAAACAAGGAGTCACCAGGGTCCTTGGTGAATGGCCTGCAGCCTCTTCTATCGCACCAGGAGAATGGCTTCTCCCCCAAGGGGCCCCCGGGGGACAAAAGTCTGGGCCGAACACCAGAGGCACTGCTGCCCTTTGCAGAGGCAGAAGCCTTCCTCAAGAAAGCTGTGGTGCAGCCCCCGCAGGTCACAGGTAGGGACCCCTGATTCCTGGACCCAGATGGTTCCTCCCCAGCAGCCTTCCCTGCACTCCCCAGACCTGCCTTCTCCTAGCTCTGTCGGGTGCCTTCCCACTATCCGCCCTAAGATCCCCAGCCATCAGTTTGCCCTGACTGTTTCCTCTCCCTCTTTTTCCCAGAAGTTCTTTAGGGGTTGCATTGGATCTGGAACAGTTCTGAGAGCTCCTCTGCACCTTCCCCCAGGAAGTCTGGAGGAGAAAGAGACAGACAAAGTCGGAAGTGGCCTGGGCCCCTCGGGGTGAGGCCTCTGTTGTTTTTAACCTGCACCTTATAGACTGAAGTCTCTTTGGCCAGAGCCAGACCCTGCCCCCCAGTGCACACGTGTGCTCACATGCACGGACACCCCCCCCCATACACACACATACACTCATAGCCTCTCTGGCCTCCTCCCTTGGGGAAGGGCCGCCTGTAGTATTTTGCCTTGGTTTGGTGGGGTACAGTGGATGTGAATACTGTAAATAGCTTGTGCTCAGACTCCTCTGCATGGAAGGGTGGGTGCAGGAGGCAGACCCTCCCCCAAGTCTCCCCGAGGAGATCTTTCTCTCTCTATTTAACTGTAACTGAGAGGGAACCTAGGTCTGGAGATGGGGGTCACCTTGGGCCACAGGATACTGGTTGCTTTAGGGGCACCCATGCCCCCTGCCCTCGCCTGGAATCAGTGTTATTGCATCTGCTCAAACTTCTCCAGAAATAAAGTGAGAATAATTCTGCCAGTCCTGTCTGTCCTTGGGGCTGGCAGTTGGGGTGGGCACAGGTGGCCTCCTGAGTTCTAAGAAGAATTTATGGAGCCTAGGGCTTTGTGGGTGTCTGTTCCATCTGGTGATATCAGTCCTAGATCCCCTGTCCTATGTATGGGCTTCTAGTTCAGTCATGAATTTATTCATTTATTTATTCAACAAATATTGTTGTGTATTCTGTACGAGGCAATGGGCTACATGCAGGGATGCAGTACAGGAACAGATGTAACCTCTGTTCTCATGGAGTTCATGGTCTAGTGGGTGAGTGTCATAGACAGTGTGGGTTATCTACACAACATCCATTCCATCTCCCCATCCTTCTTCCAAACAACCCATCTTCCTCCTCGATGCCATCCTGTGCTTCTGTGGAGGTGGATCATAGCCCCAGGGGTGAATCATGATTGTCATGAGCCAGAAACAATGGCCTGAAACCCCTCATTAGTGGCTGGTTTAGGCATGCGTACATGACATGATTCCAGCCAACAGACATGAGGAGAAGCCTCCTGCAGGCTCCTGGGAAAGGCTTCTTCGCTTTTGAAAAGAAAGGGAATATGGTAGCCTGCCTCTAAGATGATCCCCAATGACCCCCGCCTCCTGGCATTCACACCCGTGTGTAGTCCATTCTCACGGTGCCTCAGGGTTGGGCTGAGTGACCAGTAGAATACAGCAGAAGTAGGGGTGTGTCACTTCCAGGATTAGGTTATAAAATACACTGCAGACACTCTGCCTCAGTTGTTCTCTTGCTCTTGGGTCACTCACTCTGGACATAGGCAGCTGCTATATCGTAAGCAACCTATGGAGAGGCTCATGTATCGAGGAACTGAAACCTCCTGCCAACAGCTACATGAATAAGCTTGGAAGGAGATTCTCCAGCCCCGGTTAAACCTTCAAATGACTGCAGCCCTGGCCAACAGCTTGACTGCAAACTCATGAGAGACCCTGAGCCAGAACCAACCAGCTAAGCTGCTCCTGGATTTATAACCCTCAGAAACTCTAAGATAATAAATGTTTTAAACAGCTAAGTTTGGGGATAATTTGTTACACAGCAATAGTTAATACACATCATGAGGAGAAAGCCCTGCTCATATGAGATCCAGATGTGATGCCTGGAATTGCTCCATCCATCCTGCTGACCAACCTGAGGACAAAGCCAATGTCAAGGATGGCAGAAAAGAGAGATGGGGAAAACCTAGGTCCTTGAGAACATCCCTGAGCTGCTGAACCAAGCAACCCTAAAACCAGTCGTGCCTCTGGAGTTGTCATTACCTAAAATTATAGCCTGTCTTATTGTTAAAGCCACTGTGAGTTGAACTTTATGTTCTGTGGCCAAAATCATTCTAACTCATATAAGGACACAGACAGTAAACAAATATTTAGTTATTTCCAACTTGTGAGATACAATGAAAGAAATGAACTAGATGGAAAGATGGGCAGTAGTGCAGAGACCAACTCAGGGAAGGTGTCCCGGAAGATGCAGCATTTCAGCTTGACTTAAAGTATGAGGAGTCAGCCATGGGAAAAAAGCAGGAAGAAGAGTTGCAGGTGGAGGAGTCAGCATGAGGGAAGCTGCAGAGGAGGAGGAGCTCGGACCAGTGTTGTGGGGTATCATGAACAAAGGAGAAGTAGCTAGAACGGGTTGGAGAGGTGGTAAAAGAAAAAAAAAAAAGGCTACCATCGAGTCAATGTTGACCCATGGTGACCCCATGTGTGTCAGAATAGAACTGTGCTCCATGAGGTTTTCAATGGCTGGTTTTTCGGAAGTACATTACCAGACCTTTCTTTCAAATCACCTCTGGGTGGACTCAAACCACTAACCTTTCTGTTAGCAGCCAGGCACATTCATCGTTTGTACTACTGAGGAGAGAGGTGGGCAGGGGCTGGATGATAAGTGTGTTGAGGGTGGGGTGGGGAAGGGACTAACAACTTCCGGGCCCTCTCCTTGGTGAGGGCTCCTTCAGCCAGCAGCTCACATTCACACTTCACACCTAGGTAGAAGCACCACATGGCATCTGTTCCCCCTGGGTTCCCCCTCCCTTGTATATATTGTGCCTGTTTGTCTAATCTGCTCTTTTTATAACTCAGAAGTGATTAGACTTAGAACTTATCCTATTTGGGTATGACCTAATTAACATAACAAAGAGGACCCTATTTCCAAACAATTATATCCACAGGTATAGGGTTTAGGATTCCAACACATATTTGGGGGGCAGCAGTTCAATCCATATCAGGGAGAGAGAAGCACCAGGCAAGAGAAAGAACACGTGCAAAGGCCCTGCATAGGAAGGAAGTGTATTTGAGTATCTGGAGGACTGTAAGTCCCATGACAGTGAGTCTGTCTTTGCTCACCATTGAATCCCCAGTGCCTGGTACATAAGAGACACTCAGTCAACATTGTTGAATTAAGGAAGGTTCATTAGGGAGGTGGAGCTTGGCATGAGGTGAGCCAGACTATGCAAGACCTTGTAAGGCTGTGCTCAGGAGCATGAGTTTTGTTACAAAGGTCATGGGAAGCCACTGAAGGCTGTTAACGGGTGAGACGGGTGACATGATCAGAATGGTTTTTATTAGATCACTCTGGCTGTTGGGTGAGAAAGTGATTGGTAGGGACTTGATTGTAAACTGGAAGACCAGTTAAGAAGTGATTACCCCCCAAGACTATGGCCCTGAGACACCCTTCTGACTTGCAACTTCAGCCATTCCTGGAAACCACCTTCCAGCCAAGCAGTAGACAGGCCTATAAAATAAACAATAGCACTCGAAAAGAGCATGCTCTGTAGAACAAACAATTATACGAAATCAAAAGGGCAACATTTGCCCAAAAGCAAAGATGAAAAGGCCGGAAGGGGTAGGAAAACCAGACGAAACGGAGAATCCAGGGTGGAAATGGGGAGAGTGCTGACACAGTGTGGGGATTGCAACCAATGTCATGAGACACTTTGTGTACAATTTATTGAATGGGAAACTAATTTGCTCTGGAAACTTTCTTCAAAAACACGATAAAGGGGAGCTCATACCATCAAGAAAGCAGCTCTGGGAGCAGAGCGCGTCCTTTGGACCGGGGTCTCTGTGCCGAGAAGCTCCTAGTCTGGGGGAACACTGATGAGAACGCCAAGAGAGAGAAAGCCTTCCCCTGGAGCTGACACATTGAATTTGGACTTTTAGCCTACTTTGATTATGAGGAAATAAACTTCTCTTCATTTAAAAAAAAACAAAACTATAAAATGTTTCCAAAAAAGTGATTGCCAAGGTCCAGATTAGACATGATAGAGTCTTAGTCTTGGGTGACAAAGATGGAGACAAGTGTGCAACATAAACTTACTTATTCATTCAAGAAACATTTACTGAGCACCTACTAGGTGCCAGGCACTGAGTAAGGTGCTGGAGATGTTCCAGTGAGCACAAATTGACATGGACTTACAGTCTAGTGGAGGAAATAGACACTAACTTAAATAATATGGCAAACAGATGTACAATTACAACTATTGCAAACAAGTGAAGGAGAAGTATGTAGTTAAATAATAAGAAATACGACATGGTCAGGGAGTCAGAGAAGGTGAACCTGTGAAAGTGATGCTGGAGCTGAGATCTGAAGGAGTAGGAGTTAACAAGACACAGGGGTGAGGTCCTGGGCAGAGGAAACAGCACATGCAAAGGTCCTGTGACAGGCACGGCCAGTGTAGCTGGAACATAGCAAAACGGAACGTGGTGCCAGAGAGGTGGGAAGGACCAGACCACACAGAAACTTCTGGGCCATGCTAAGAGTTTAGTCTTTATTGCCAGAGCACTGGGAAACTTTTGAAAGGTTCCAGCTGATGGTGACATGATCAGATTGGCAATTTAAAAAGATCATCAGAGATACTACATGGAGAAGGAATAGTGGGGGCGGGGGGAGAGGGACACAACACTGGTAGCAAGGGTAGCAAGGAGTCCTGACAGGAGCAGCAATCCACGTGAGAGATGATTGGCATTTGGTCCATCAAGTGGTGGAAACTGAGAGGTGGACAGAGGAGGTAAAAGGATGGATAGAATACAGGAAATGAGATAGAAGGAGGTGTCAAGGATAATTCGAAGCTATTGGGAGTCAAGCAACTGGATAGATACTGTTGTCATTTGCTGAAAGAGGGAACTTCAGAAGAAGGCCAAGTTTAGGTGGACAGGTCATGAGTTTGGATCACAATTTCTTGAACAGGGCTGGTGCTCTGAAGATGGGTCTGATCACATAGCCGGGGAGGGAGGCGCCAAGAGGGAGGAGTGCAGAGGAAGTTCTAGAAGAGGAGCAGTGTTTAGAAGCCAAGAGCACAGTGCCCAGGCACAGCAGGGCTCTTACCGGAAGTTACTGGGCGGGCTTTGGGAAAATTGGCCCAGGATGCAGGGAGTCTGGCCTCCAGGTCTAATTTCCTGGTTTCCCTGCTGGAGACTTAGGAATGTCCGGTCTGTCCCAGGCCCTGAGTGAAACTGAGGAGAATGGAGGCGGAGGCAGGGCCCTTCCATCTGGAGAGCCCTCCTTTCCCCAGCTCTCCCCCTTTCCCAAGAGGGCCAGACAAGGCAGGGACCGAAGAAGACAACAAATGCCCTTCCCACATCCTCCCTCCATTCTAGACAATGCTCCTGAACTCCGGTTAAATCCATCCCACACCCCTTCTTTACCAGGACTCCCCAGCTCCAGTGGTGTGTGTCCCTCCAGTCCAGTGAGCCTCCCCAAAGCAGCAGTCATTCCAACCCCTAAGCCAGTGACCAACTTCCCCATGAACAGGCATCTGGCTCCCCCTTGTGGTTAAATGTGCACATTGGCAAGATAGGTGAGGTCGAAGCTGCCCGGACCACCCAGGACCAGATGCTGGGCTGTGACAGGGGTCCTGGCCAAGAAGGTTAAAAAATGTGTGCTCTCATCCACACTTGGCCAATGACTTGCTCTGCAACTGTGGGCACTTCCCTTGATCTCTGTGAGCTTCAATGTCCTCTCCTGCAAATAGGAGCTAGTGATAGGCATCCTTGAGCTAACAGATAAGAATAAAAGTTGTGCTCATTGCAAGCCTCCCACCCCACCTTCGGGGTCCATAACATCCTGGGGCAGCTTAACAGCACCTCCTGTGTACTACTACTCCCTTCCCCAAACCATCCCAATTTGGGACAGTCATATTAGGCACATCCTGATGTGGCCAGAACATTGAGCACCGATTGGTAAACAGGACCGGGTCCTTGTCTTCAAAGTGCTCAGTCTAGAAATGGAAAGAATCATATGATGCAATGTCAGAGGTCAACGTTACCACTAGGCACAGAGTGCCATGGAAATATAAAGGAGAAATATTTGACCCAAATTCAAGAGGGGAGGAGAATGTAGCGGAGGCTTCCTGTAGGAGGTAATGCCTGAGAGGTGTTAAGTGATTCGTGTTGTTGTTAGTTCCCAACTCTTGTGAACCCATGCACAAAGAAACACTGCCCAGTCCTGCACCATCCCCATGATCAGTTAATGATTGGACCATTGTGATCCATAAGGTTTTCGTGGGCTGATTTCCAGAAGCAGATCACCAGGCCTTTCTTCCTAGGCCACCTTGGTCTGGAAGCTCTGGTAAAACTTGTTCAGCAGCATAGCAACAGGCAAGCCTCCACTGACAGACGGGTGGTGGCTGCACATGAGGTGTGTTGGCCAGGAATGGAACCCTGGTCTCCAGCATGGAAGGGAGGAATTCTAACTTGAATGCCTCTAGTGGGAAGGTGGGCTGGTGGCGAGAGTGTGTGCCCATCCAAAAGGGGCAGCCCCTGTCACTCAGTTCTGGTCTGTAGTAGCGAAGTTGGAATTAAAACCCAGTATTTCAGGATGATGGTAGGAATCTGTCCCAGGTATGGGCAATAGGGTGCATTGTCTGTAGAGAATTTAAGAGCCATTTAAAAAAAAAAAAGACTAAAAGTCAGCCTGATTTTTATTATCACCATGCACTGGCTTATTTATTTATTTTATTGTGCTTTTGGTGAAAGTTTACAGCTCAAGTTAATTTCTCATACAAAAATTTATACACATATTGTTATGCGACATTAGTTGCAATCCTTGTAATGTGACAGCACACTCCCGCTTTCCACCCCGGGTTTCTTATGTCCATTCAACCAGCTCCTGTCCCTTCCTGCCTTCTCATCCTGCTTCTGGACAGGAGCCACCCATTTGGTCTCGAGTATCTGACTGAACTACGAAGCACACTCTTCACAAGTATTAGTTTATGTTTTATAGTCCAGTCTAATATTTGTCTGAAGAGTGGGCTTCTGGAATGTTTTTAGTTCTGGTTTAACAGAGTGTCCAGGGGCCATGGCTTTGGGGTTCCTCCAGTCTCAGTCAGACTATTAAGTCTCGTCTTTTTACGTGAATTTGAGTTCTGCCTGCACTTCTCTCCCACTCCATCTAGGACTGTCTGTTGTATTCCCTGTCAGGGTGGTCGTTGGTGGTAGCTGGACACCATCTAATTCTTCTGGTCTCAGGTTGATGGCCCTTTTGCCTCTGGGGCTAATATTTTCCTTGTGTCTTTTGTGTTCTTCATTCTCCTTTGCTCCAGGTGGGTTGAGACCAATTAGTGTATCTTAGATGGCCGTTGACTAGTTTTTAAGACCCCAGACGCCACTCACCAAAGTGGGATGCAGAACATTTTCTTAATAAACTTTGTTATGCCAGTTGGGCTAGATGTTCCCTGAAACCATGGTCCCCAGGCCCCGGCCCCAGCACTCTGTCCCTCAAAGTGTTTGGTTGTGTTCAGGAAACTTCTTAGCTTTTGCTTTAGTCCAGTTGTGCTGACTTCCCCTGTATTGTGTGTTGTCCTTTTCTTCACCGAAGATGACTCTTGTCTACTATTTAGTTAGTGAATTTCCCTCTCCCTCCCTCCTCACCCTTGTAACCATCAAAGAATGTTTTCTTCTGTGTTTAAACCTTTTCTTGAGTTCTTACAATAGTGGTCTCATGCAATATTTGCCCTTTCACAACTGACTTATTTCACTTACTGGAAATGCGCACTCGTCTATGACAAGAAATTTGGAAGAGAGCTACTTGGCCAACTGACTAGAAGATATCCATATTTATGCCTATTCCCAAGAAACGTGATCCAACCGAATGCAGAAATTATCGAACAATATCACATGCAAGCACAATTTTGCTGAAGATCATACAGAAGCGGCTGCAGCAGAATATATAGACAGGGAACTGCCAGAAATTCAAGCCAGATTTAGAAGAGAACATACAACCAGGGATATCATTGCTGATATCAGATGGATCCTGGTTGAAAACAGAGAATACCAGAAAGATGTTTACCTGTGTTTTATTGACTATGCTATGGCATTCGACTGTGTGCATCGTAACAAATTATGGACAACATTGCGGAGAATAGGAATTCCAGAACACTTAATTGTGCTCATGAGGAATCTGTACATGGATCAACAGGCAGATGTTCGAACAGAACAAGGGGATACTGCACCGTTTAAAGTCAGGAAAGGTGTGCATCAGGGTTGTATCCTTTCACCATACCATTCCATCTGTATGCTGAGCAAATAATCTGAGAAGCTGGACTATATGAAGAAGAATGGGGCATCAGGCTTGGAGGAAGACTCATTAACAACCTGCGGTATGTAGATGACACAACCTTGCTTGCCGAAAGTGAAGAGGACTTGAAGCATTTGCTGATGAAGATCAAAGACTACAGCCTTCTGTATGGATTACACCTTAACATAAAGAAAACAAAAATCCTCACAACTGGACCAATAAACATCTTCATAATAAACTAAGAGAAGATTGAGGTTGTCAACGATTTCGTTTTACTTGGATCCACAATCAACACCCATTGAAGCAGCAGTCAAGAAATCAAACAACGCATTGCATTGGGCAAATCTGCTGCAAAAGACCTCTTTAAAGTGTTGAAAAGCAAAGATGTCACCTTGACGACTAAGATACACGTGACCTAAGCCATGGTGTTTTCAATCGCCTCATATGCATGTGAAAGCTGGATAATGAATAAGGAAGACCTAAGAAGAATTGATGCCTTTCAATTGTGACGTTGGTGAAGACTATTGATTATACCATGGACTGCCAAAAGAATGACCAAATCTGTCTTGGAAGAAGTACAGCCAGAATGCTCCTTAGAAGCAAGGATGACAAGACTACGTCTCATATACTTTGGACATGTTATCAGGAGGGATCAGTCCCTGGAGAAGGACATCATGCTTGGTAAAGTAGAGGGTCAGTGAAAAAGAAGACCGTCAGTGAGGTGGATTGACACAGTGGCTCCAACAATGGGCTCAGACATAGCAACAGTTGTGAGGATGGTGCAGGACCGGGCAGTGTTTCGTTCTACTGTGCATAGGGTCACTGAGTCAGAACCGACTCGACACCACCTAACAACAACAACAACAGTTTAACTCAGCATAGTGCCCTCCAGATTCATCCATGTTGTGAGATGTTTCATGGATTCATCATTGTTCTTTATTGTTGCATAGTATTCCATTGTGTGTATATACCATAATTTGTTTATCCGTTCATCTGTGGATGGACATCTAGGTGTTTCCATCTTTTTGCTATTGTGAACAGTGCTGCCATGAACATGGGTGTGCATGTATCTATTTGTGTGACAGCTCTTATTTCTCTAGGATATATTCCAAGGAGCGGGATTGCTGGATCATATGGTACTTCTATTTCTAGCTTTTTAAGGAAGTACCAAATCGATTTCCAAAGTGATTGTACCATTTTACATTCCCACCAGCAGTGCATAAGTGTTCCAGTCTCTCCACAACCTCTTCAACATTTATTATTTTGTGTTTTTTTCATTAGTGCCAGCCTTGTTGGGGTGAGATTGTATCTCATTGTAGTTTTGATTCACATTTCTCTAATGGCTAATGATCCTGAGCATTTCCTCATGTATCTGTTAGCCGCTTATTTCAGTCATCTACTGCTGCTATAACAGAAATACCACAAGTGGATGGCTTTAACAAAGAGAAGTTTATTTCCTCCCAATGAAGTAGGCTAAAAGTCCAAATTCAGGGCGTCAGTTCCAGGAGAAGTCTTTCTCTTGTCTGTCGGCCTTCTCATCAATCTTCCCCTGGACTAGAAGCTTCTCTGCACAGGGAGCCTGGGTCCAAAGGATGCATTCTTCTCCTGGCACTGCTTTCTTGGTGATATGAGGTCCCCCCATTCTCTGCTTGCTTCTCTTTCCTTTTATCTGTTGTAAGATAAAAGGTAGTGCAGGCCACACCCCGGGGAAACTCCTTTTGTATTGTATCAGGGATATGACCTTAGTAAGCGTGTTAAAATCCCACCCTAATCCTCTTTAACATTAAATTACAATCACAAAATGGAAGACAACCACACAATACTGGGAATCATGGCTCGGCCAAATTGATACACACATTTTTTGGGGGGACGTAATTCAATCCATGACACCACCTGAATGTCTTTTTTGGTGAAGTGTCTATTCATATCCTTTGCCTATTTTTTAATTGGGTTATTTGTCTTTTTGTTGTTGAGGTGTTGCAGTGTCTTGTAGATTTTAGAGATCTAGACCCTAATCGGATATGTCGTAGCCAAAAATTTTTTCCCAGTCTGTAGGTTGTCTTTTTACTCTTTTGGTGAAGTCTTTTGATGAGCATAAGTGTTTGATTTTTAGGAGCTCCCAGTTGTCTAGTTTCTCCTCTAGTGTTTGTGCACTGTTAGCTATGGTTTGTGTTCTGTTTATGCCATGTATTAGGGCTCCTAGCATTGTCCCTATTTTTTCTTCCATGATCTTTATTGTTTTATATTTTATGTTTAGGTGTTTGATCCATTTTGAATTAGTTTTTGTACTTGGTGTGAGGTATGGATCTTGCTTCATTTTTTTTTGCAGATGGATATCCAGTTATGCCAGCACCACATGTTAGAGAGACTGTCTTTTCCCCATTTAATGGACTTTGGGCCTTTGTCAAATATCAGCTGCTCATAGGTGGATGAATTTATGTCTGGGTTCTCAATTCTGTTCCATTGGTCTACGTATCTGTCGTTGTACCAGTACCAGGCTGT
>NW_004443951.1:21034712-21074361 GCF_000243295.1 Trichechus manatus latirostris | reverse complement strand
CTTCTATTAGTTCCAGTAGTTTTCTTGTGGATTCTTTGGGGTTTTCTGTGCATAAGATTATATCAGCTGTGAATAGGGATACTTTTACTTCTTCCTTACCAATTTGGATACCCTTTATTGCTTTTTCTAGCCTAATTGCTCTGGCTAGGACCTCCAGCACAATGTTGAATAAGAGTGGTAGTAAAGGGCATCCTTGTTTGGTTTACGTTCTCAAGGGGAATACTTTCAGACTCTCTCCATTTAGGATAATGTTGGCTGTTGGCTTTGTATATATGGCACCAGCAGTTTTAAATAACGTCAGTAAAAAAATATTTCACCCTGAAAAAAGTATTTTGTTCTTCTAAGTTCCAAACAGCTTCCCTGGTTACTACTGCATTTTAATAATAAATATGTAAGCCCTAAATTAGCACATATTTATTACTTATCTTGTAATAAACATTGTGTTCTACATGGAAGTTAACCAGGAGAGATTCCACTTGTACAGTTGGCTTCTTGGCACACAAGGTCTCAGCTGCACAGATTCATTTTGAAAGTCATTTTTTAATGCTTTGGAATCATTCAAACTGGCTTTATGGAGTCCCTGGGTGGTGCAAATGGTTAACACACTTGGCTGCAAACGGTTAACACGCTTGGCTGCTAACCAAAAGACTGGAGGTCTGAATCCACCCAGAGGCACCTCGGGAGAAGGACCTGGTGATCTACTTCCGAAAAATCAGCCACTGAAAACTCTATGGAGCACAGTTCTCCTCTGACACACATGGAATTGCTATGATTCAGAATCGATTTGTTGGCAACTGGTACTGGTGCTGAGCTGGATTTGGCTTGACTGGTGTCTTCAACCCTCTCACACTACGTATTCCTGAGTTCAAACAGTTGTTTCAGAATGAGCAATGAGAACACAGTGATCATAAAGATAAAGAAACAGAACTTGGGTTACTTCAATTCTGTCATTCTATGTGATCATTTGTGTTAATTTAAAGCTTACAACTATATTATTAAAACTCAACAGTAGCTGGAGTCTTATGTTTAAAATTTAAAACAGTGGGAACTATGAAGTATAATATTTTTCTTTGGTAAGTGGAAATTTAAATTCAAACGTGAAATACTTAACAAAATTTGAATAATCTCTTTACAAGTTAAAGTTATCCCTTTTAATTGTAAATTAAAAGAATGAGTCTCTTGAAGTCATCTTAAAACAGAACAATAGTTTAGCTTAACTAGTAAAAAAGGCCTGCTTTGAGCTTTACACTCTTTTAAGAACTATCTATATGCAACACGAAAGATTAGATAGGAACCTTAGAAGGCAGTGAGTTTATATTAATGAGGGAGGAACAACTCACAATAGGAGGGTGAGGATGGTTGCACGACTTGTAGAATGTAATCAATGTCACTACATTGTACACGTATAAACTGTTGAATTGATGTATGTTTTGCTGTATACATTCTCAACAACAAAATAAATAAAACTTAGAGAAAAAGAATGAATCAGCAAAATAATGATTATTACTTAAAAAAATTTTTATAGAAAAGAGTGGTATTAAAAAATTATCTGACCTCATCCCCATTAGAATGGCAATGATCAAGTAAACAGATAACAAGGGGTTGAAGAGGATGTGGAGAAATTGAAACCCTCACTCTCTGCTAGTGGGAATGTTAAATGGTACAGCCACTGTGGAAAACAATTTGATTGTTCCTCAAAAATTTGAACATAGAACTACCATATGACCCAGAAATCCCAATCCTAGGTATATACCCAAAGGAATTGAAAGTCAGAATACAAACAGAAACCTGTACACCAATGTTCCTTGCAACACTTTTCGTAATTGCTAAAAAACAACCAAAATGTCCATCAACAAATAAATGGATAAACAAAATGTGACATATATATGTACACACACACACATGCACACACACACACAGAGGAAGATTATGCAGCCATGAAGAGGTATGAAGTCTTGATACATGCCACAACATAGATAAACCTTGAAAACATTGTTGAGTGAAAGAAGTCAGTAACAAAGGACAAATACTGTATGATCTCACTTATATGAGATAGGCAAATATATAGAAACAAAAGATTATTAGTGGTAACCAGGAAGGGGAAAGGGGGAACTTTTGCTTAGGGGGTATGACAGTTAAGGTTGTATGTTAAATTGGCTTGGCCATGATCCTTAGTGGTTTGGCAGTCGTATGATGATGTGATCACTTCCATAATGAGATCTGATATAATGTGATCACCTCCATGATGAGATCTGTTGTGAGCCGCCAATCAGTTGAAAGAGAGTTTCCATGGGGGAGTGGCCTGCATCCAATATAGGTGGACTTTCTAGCAAGGCTCGCTGGCTTTTTCTCACTCTGGATCCTGCAGCTGGCACCTGGGCATCTGACCTCCAGTTCTTGGGACTTGAGCTAGCAACTTACCTGCCATCTTACTTGCTGATCTAGGGATTTTTGGCTTCCACAGCCTGTGAGCCAGAGGCCTGCTGTCCAACCTTCTAATCTTAGATTTGCCAGCCCCTGCGGTTACATAAGTCAGGAGAAGCCTCTAGCCTGACCTACGGACTTGGGACTTTTCAGTCTCTATAACAGCGTGAGCCATTTCCTTGATATAAATCTCTCTATATATATATTTATATGCTGCACTGGTTTTTCATCTCTAGAAAATCCATCCTAAGATGAGGGCATTGAGTTTATATTAATGGTGGCAGAATAACTTGGAAAAGGATGCTGCTAATGGTTTCACAATATGAAGAATGTCATCAATGTCACTGAATTTTACATGTAGAAATGGTTGAATTGGTGAATATTTTTGGTGTGTATATTTTTGCCACAATAAAAATAAAAATTATCTGTCCTCAGTGCCATGTACTGATTGCTAGATATAATTTTTTCAAGAGTAGCAGCAAATCCAGATTTTTATATTAAATCTTTCAATTTTTAAATAATATCAATTAATTTTTTTATATTAAAACACTAAGCATTCCAGAGAAAACTTGCCTAAAGGCTGGATTCAACCCCTAGTCCACCAGTTTGCAGCCCTGGCTTTTGATGCTGGTCTTCCTCGTGGTTGATCATCTGCCCTTCTCACTCTCACAATTATGAAGTTAATCCCATCCATTCCCGGGGCTTAAACTACTATCTAGGTGAATGGATAGATGGTGTGGCTAAGAAAATGGTTTCTGGAGCTGGCCTGCTGGAGTTTGAACCCTGACTCTGTCACTTAGTAATGTGTAACCCTGGTTCTGGTATGTGTCAGTTACCTAGTGCTGCCATAACAGAAATTCCACAGATGTGTGGGTTTAAAGAACAGAAATTTATTTTTTCACAGTTCAGGAGGCTAAAAGTTTGAATTCAGGGCGTGGCCCTAGGTGGCAGTCCTTTCTTGTCTATTTCAGTTTCTAGTAGTTGCTGGCCATCCTGGGAGCTCTTGGCTTATAGATGCATCTGTGTGTGTGTCTGTCTTCATTTGGCGTCTGTCTTCCCCCGTGTGTGTCTCTATTCTACTCTTTTTACAACTCAGACATGATTAGGTTTAGGACCCACCCTACTCTGGTACGGACTCATTAACATAACAAAAGAAAAACCTCAACTTCCAAACAGGGTCATATTTATAGGTACAGGGGTCAATCTATAACACAGTACTTAACTTTTTGTTTCTTCATCTGTAAAATAAGAATGAAAGCACATACCTCACAGGGTTATTGTGAGAAATCAATACATTAGTATGTACAAAGTGTCTGACATTTAGTAAGGGCTCAATAAGGGTTAGATAGCATTTTTGTTGTTATCTTTATGCTGATGGCTTCCAAATAAGAATCTCCAGTCTAGACTTCTTTCTTGAGTTTGACAGACCAGCATATCTATCTGGCTGCTTGACTGCTTGGCTTGGACATCTTGCGAGCACCACAAGTTCAACAAGCCCAAAACTGAACTCAGAAACTCATCAGCGCCCCTGTGTTGTACCTCCCACCCAGAGAACAGCACCAGGATCCACCAGTCTTCCAAGCCAGGTCCCAGGGAAGTCACCCCTGGCCTCTGCCTCACCTCCAAAATACCTCTGAATCCATCCCCACTGCCCTTCACCCTAGCCCAAACTGCCCTTATTTCTACCATTCTAGAAAGAATAGCACCCACTTGTCTGTCAGTTTGTCATACTGTGGGGGCTTGCGTGTTGCTGTGATGCTGGAAGCTATGCTACCAGTATTCAACTACCAGCAGGGCCACCCGTGGCAGACAGACTTGAGCTCAGCTTCCAGACTAAGACAGACTAGGAAGAAGTAACTGGTGGTCTACTTCTGGAAAGAATTAGTCAGTGAAAACCTTATGAATAGCAGCAGAACATTGTCTGATACAGTGCCAGAAGATGAGCCCCTTGAGTTGGAAGCTACTCAAAAGACAACTGGGAAGAGCTGTCTTCCCAAAGTAGAGTCAACCTTAATGATATGAATGGAGTCAAGCTTTTGGTACCTTCACTTGCTGATGGGACACGACTCAAAATGAGAAGAAACAGCTTCAAACATCCATTAATAATTGGAAGGTGGAATGTACAATGTATGAGTCTAGGAACATTCGATTTCTTCAAAAATGAAATGGAACCCATAAACATTGATATCCTAGGCATTAGTGAGCTGATAGGGACTGGTACTGGCCATTTTGAATCAGACAATCATATGGTTTACTATGCCTGGAATGACAACTTGAAGAGGAATGGCATTGCATTCATCATGGAAGAGAACATTTCAAGATCTATCCTGAAGTACAACGCTGTCAGTGATAGGATAATATCCATACGCCTACAAGGAAGACCAGTTAACATGACTATTATTCAAATTTAAGCACCAACCCCTAAGGCCAAAGATGAAGAAACTGAAGATTTTTACCAACTTCTACAGTCTAAAATTGATTGAACATGCAATCAGGATGCACTGATAATTACTGATGATTGGAATGGGAAAGTTGGAAACAAAAAAGGATAGTTGGAAAATATGGCCTTGGTAATAGAAACGATGCAGGAGATCGAATGATAGAATTTTGCAAGACCAATGACTTCTTCATTACAAATACCTTTTTTCACCAACATAAATGGCAACTATACATGTGGACCTCACCAAATGAAATACACAGGAACCAAATCGACTACGTCTGTGGAAAAAGACAATGGAGAAGCTCAATATCATCAGTCAGAACAAGGCCAGGAGCCAACTATGGAACAGACCATCAATTGCTTATGTGCAAGTTCAAGTTGAAGCTGAAGAAAATTAGAACAAGTCCATGAGAGCCAAAGTACAAACTTGAGTATATCCCACCTGAATTTAGACACCATCTAAAGAATAGATTTGACATTGTGAACACTAATGACCAAAGACCAGATGAGTTTTGGAATGACATCAGACATGAAGAAAGCAAGAGGTCATTAAAAAGACAGGAAAGAAAGAAAAGACCAAAATAGCTGTCAGAAGAGACTCTGAAAGTTGCTCTTGAATGTAAAGTAGCTAAAGCAAACGGAAGAAATGATGAAGTAAAAGAGACGAACAAAAGATTTCAAAGGGCAGCTTAAGAAGACAAAGTAAGGTATTATAATGACATGTACAAAGACCTGGAGTTAGAAAACCAAAAGGGAAGAATATGCTCGGCATTTCTTTAAAAAAAAAAATTTTTTTTATTGTACTTTAGATGAAGGTTTACAGAACAAATAGTTTCTTATTAAACAGTTAGTGCACATACTGTTTTATGATATGGGTTAACAATACCACGACATGTCAACACGCTTTCTTCTCGACCTTGGGTTCACTATTACCAGCTTTCCTGTCCCCTTCTGCCTTCTAGTCCTTGTCCTTGGGCTGTTGTGCCCCATTAGTCTCGTTTTGTTTTATGGGGCTGTCTAATCTTTGGCTGAATGGTGAACCTCAGGAGTGACTTCATTACTGAGCTAAAAGTGTCAGGGGGGTTTCTCCAGTCTCTGTCAGGCCAGTAAGTCTGGTCTTTTTTTGTGAGTTAGAATTTTGATCTACATATTTCTCTAGCTCTGTCCAGGACCCTCTGTTGTGATCCCGGTCAGAGCAGACACTCGGCATTTCTCAAGCTGAAAGAACTGAAGAAAAAATTCAACCCTCAAGTTGCAATACTGAAGGATTCTATGGGGAAAATATTAAACAATGCAGGAAGCATCAAAAGAAGATGAAAGGAATACGCAGAGTCACTGCACCAAAAAGAATTGGTCAAAGTTCAACCATCTCAGGAGGTGGCATATAATCGGTAACCGATGTTACTGAAGGAAGAGGTCCAAGCTGCACTGAAGATATTGGCGAACAGGCTCCAGGAATTGACGGAATACCAACTGAGATGTTTGAACAAACGGATGCAGTGCTCACTTGTCTATGCCAAGAAATTTGGAAGACAGCTGCCTGGCCAAGCGACTGGAAGAGAAACCATATTTATGCCTATTCCAAAGAAAGGAAATCCAACAGAATGCAGAATTAACAAACAATGTCATTAATATCACATGCAAATAAAATTTTGCTGAAGATCATTCAAAAGTGGTTGACATTGACAGGGAACTGCCAGAAATTCAAGCCAGATTCAGAAGGGGACGTGGAACAAGGGATAGCATTGCTAATGTCAGATGGATCCTGGCTGAAAGCAGAAAACACCAGAAAGATGTTTACCTGTGTTTTATTGACTATGCAAAGGCATTCGACTGTGTGGATCATAACAAATTATGGATAACATTGCAAAGAACAAGAATTTCAGAACACTTAATTATGCTCATGAGAAACCTGTACATAGATCAAGAGGCAGTCGTTCGAAAAGAACAAGGGGATACTGGGTGGTTTAGAGTCAGGAAAGATGTGTGTCAGGGTTGTATCCTTTCACCATACTTATTCAATCTGTATGCTGAACAAATAATTTGAGAAGCAGGACTATATGAAGAAGAATGTGGCATCAGGATTGGAGGAAGACTCATTAACAATCTGCATTATGCAGATGACACAACCTTGCTTGCTGAAAGTAAAGAGGACTTGAAGCACTTACTGATGAAGATCAAAGACCACAGCTTTCAGTATGGATTACACCTCAACCTAAAGAGAACAAAAATCCTTACAACTGGACCAATAAGCAACATCATGATAAACAGAGAAAGGCTGAAGTCATCAATAATTTCATTTTACTTGGATCCACAATCAACGCTCATGGAAGCGGCAGTCAATAAATTAAAAGATGTATTGCATTGGGCAAATCTGCTGCACAAGACCTCTTTAAAGTGTTAAAAAGCAAAGATGTCACCTTGAAGATTAAGGTGCGCCTGACTCAAGTCAATCGCCTCATATGCATGCAAAAGCTGGACAATGAATAAGGAAGACTGAAGAAGAATAGATGCCTTTGAATTATGGTGTTGGCGAAGAATATTAAATATACTATGGACTGCCAAAAGAACGAATAAATCTGTCTTGCAAGAAGTACAGCCAGAATGCCCCTTAGAAACAAGCGGACATGTTATCAGGAGGGGTCAGTCCCTGGAGAAGGACATCATGCTTGGTAAAGTAGAAGGTCAGTGAAAAAGAGGAAGACCCTCAACAAGATGGATTGATACTGTGGCTACAACACTGGGTTCAAACATACCAATTACTGTGAAACTGGCACAGGACTGGGTAGTGTTTTGTTCTGTTATACATAGGGTTGCTATGAGTCGGAACCAACTTGACAGCACCTAACAACAGAAAGAATAGCAAAGTCGTTGTTATGGACTGAATTGTGTCCCCCGCCTCCAAATATGTGTTAGATTCCTAACTTCTATACCTGTAGAGGTAATGTAACATAATATAATATAATAACCTTCCATAATGCAATTTTATATTATTTTAATGAGGCCATACCAGTGTAGCGTGTGTCCTAAACCTAATCAGTTCTGAGTTATAAAAATCTGATTAGGCACAGAGACAAGCATATACTGGGGAAGACAGATGCCATGTGAGGATGGACAAGAACCAAGGAACATCCCGGGGCAACCGACAAGGAAGGAATTGATACAGCTGAGATTCTGATTTGAACATTTAGCCTCTAAAACTGTGAGAGAATAAATTCTGTTCTTTAAAGCCACCCACTTGTGGTATTTCTGTTGCAGCAGCAGTAGGAAACTAAGACAGTCTTCTTTTCCAATCTGTCCTTGACACTCCCCTGCTCAAATTCCTGCCAGGCCTTCTGATTGCCCTCAGGATAAAATCTGCATTCTAGAGTGGCTTTCTGGGGCCTTCTCACTCTGAGCCTCACTCCAGCCTTAGCTCTCTTCCTCTCTCTCGGTGTTCCCACCACCCTGAACTTGAAAACTCTATGCTCTCTCTTGCCTGTGGTCTTTTGCACAAGCTGTTCCTTCTGCCGAGAATACTCTCCCCACCCACTTCTCCCCCATCACTGGCTGATGACTATTCAAATCTTAAATATTACTCTTCTGGAGGCCTCTGTTGACCTCAGAGCTCTGTACCTACCCTAGCACAACAAACAGTTTATTGTCATTATTTGTCCATTAGATGATCCTCTGCCAGACCATGAGTCACAAGAGAGAGTAGGAATATTTCAGTCTTTTTCTCCACTGTTCTCTTCTTAGCCCTGTGCCAGGCATATAGTAGGTGCTCAGTCTGTGTTCAATAAATGACTGAGAGAGAGAAACAGAGCAAGCACATGAAAGCCAGAACAGTTGCATGGGGGCAGGGGAATTACAGGCAGGTCAGTGTTTTTGCGGAGCAGCGTGAGGAAGGCAGGAGTGCTGCCAAGTCTCCCAGAAGCTGGCAGGAATCCAGCACCTGGGGCCTGGTGTCCAGATCAGCTGGACCTTTCCTGAGGCATGGAAAACCACTGAAAGGTTTTAAGCAACATGATGGAAGGTAAAACACCAGCCTGTAAGGTGTGGAGGCAGGTGGGCAAGTCTCGGGGCAGGAAGACAGTGAAGATGGTGTTGCAATAAATGTTTCTGGAAGGAAACACAGAGAACTGGGGAAGGGAACTGGGTGGCTGAGGGACAGAGGTGGAAGGAAACTTAAAAAATTATTGTAATAAAATATATATGACAGAAAATTTTCCATTTTAACCATTTTTAAGTGTACAATTAAGTGACATGAATTATACTCACCATGTTATGCAACCATCACCACTGTCTATTTCCAAAGTTTTTTGTCACCCGAAGCAGAAACTCAGTACCCTTTAAGCAATAACTCCCCAATTCCCTCCTCCTCCCAGCTCCTGGTAACCACTAACAAACTTTGGTCTCTGTGCATTTGCCTGTTCTAGAGATTTCACGTAAGTGAGAATCATACAGTATTTGTCCTTTTGTGTCTTGCTCCTTTCACTCAGCCTGATGGTTTCAAGGTTCATCCACGTCATAGCGTGTATCAGAACTGCATTTTTCTTTATGGCTGAGTAATATAGGAGACTTTTTATTGTATGCTCTTTTATACTTACGGAATTTTGAATCATGTGACTGTATTACTTGATCAGAAAATTATTTTCAAGGATGGGCAAAAGGTGAGTGTTGCAGTAATCTAGGCAGGACATGGTGTCTATAACATCAAACTTTTTTTTTTTTTTTAATGTTAAACTAATATGGACACCTAAAGGAAAAGGAAGGAGCCCTGCTGGCACAGTGGTAAAGAGCTCGGCTGCTAACCAAAAGGTCGGCAGTTCAAATCCACCAGCTACTCCTTGGAAACCCTATGGGGCAGTTCTATTCTGTCCTATAGGGTTGCTATGAGTTGGAATTGCTGGCAATGGGTTTGGTTTTTTGGTTTTTAAAGAAAATAAGAAAACATATAAAAGTAGAAATAATAAAAATAGAATCCCTTGAAGCTCCCTCCACCCAAAAGTGAGCAGCGATAGAAACATTCCCTGTTTCCCTACCTAAAGCTACTGGAAAATAACCCAGCTGGGGCTGGAGAAAGTGACTTATCCCCAGTAGGTTTGCTGAATTCAGCAAATAAAAATACAAGACTGCTACCCACCCAAGATACAACAATTGGTCTCTGTTCTCCTGGAACAACAGAGGAAGAAGGAGACCTAGGAATTGGAGAAGGAAACGGACTGCAGGTTTAATTGCCTCCGTAAACTATGACCTCCGTTACCATGAGACCAGAAGAAATGGATGGTGCTTGGCTACCATTACCGAATGTTTTGATCAAGGACCCAATAGATGGATCCTGATCAAAAGGAGGAAAAGCATGAAACAGAACTTTAGACTCATATGGAAATCAGACTTACTGGATCCATTGAGACTGGAGGAACCCCTGAATCTAATGCCCAGAAGTAATCTTTAAAACTTGAACCAAAACTATCCTATGAAGCCATCATCAAACTAAACAACAGTTTAGCCCAGTTAATAAAGTTTGCCTCAAGCCTAACGCTCTTATAAAGAATTATCTACATGAGTATAAACTAACAACACTTAATCTAAAGCACAGATGAGAACTTTAAGGGGCAGAGATAGTGACAATGGTGAAACAATGTGAAATATGTAGCCAATGTCACTGAACTGTTCATGTAGAAATTGTGAACGGATGTACGTTTGGTTGTGTATATTTCCACCAAAAATAAATAAAATATTTAAAAAATGCAAGACCCAAGTTAAATTGAAATTTCGTATAAACAATGAATAATTTTTTAGTATGAATATGTTCCAAATATTGCATATGATATACTTAAAATAAAAAAGTATTTGTTGTTTATCTGAAATTTAAATTTAACTGGGTGTCTTGCATTTTATATGGCAACCCTACCCCCTGGCCCTTCTCCTCCTTCTGCCTACACAGCTGGTCCTTTCTTTGAATTTTATTTTAAATCCTCATTTATCATTTGAATGATTTTAATTTTAAATTAAAAATAAAATTGGCTGCAAATTAGTTTTAAAAAATTGCCACCAGACTTTTCTGCAGTGCCAGTTGCAGGGTCCCTGACCTCATACAGTGCCCACCCCTAGGCCCTGCTGGCCCAGCACACAGCTGCCTAGCCACTGAAGGGCAGGATGGATGGGACAGGCAGGCGGGCAGCTCTGGCACCAGGCACTGAGAGCCAGGTCCTGGATACTATTGACCAAAAACCGTTTGCCGTCGAGTTGACTCTGACTCATAACCACCCCGTGTGTGTCAGAGTAGAACTGTGCTCCACAGTTTTCCGTGCGGCTTTTTCAGAAGTAGATCACCAGGCCTTTCTTCCTAATCACCTCTGGATGGACTCAAACCTCCAACCTTTCAGTTAGCAGCCAAGAACGTTAACCATTTGCGCCACCCAGGGACTCTGGGTACTAGTGACAAACACTGGTGATTTAACCTGGACGATGAGCACTGGGTTCCAATCACAGGGAGCCATGTCTTGACTCTGAGCACTGAGCTCTGGGTACTGAAAACCAGGTAACTGGGCAGAGGGCACTGGGCTCAGCATCAGTCATGAGTCTCGTGTCCCTTGCTCCCAGGCAGGGCTTGGGTAAGGAGCTGCCCAGTCCCCAGTTGTTTAGTAACAGCTGCTAGACTGGGCTAGAGGAGAAATTTAAGGAGCTGGGGGTGGGGTGGGGAGGCAGGGGTCAGTGGGCAGGGCAAGGATACTTGGGCAGGCTTATTTGGGCCCTAGCCTTGGGCTAAGAGGCTGAGAGCCTGGCCGGAGCCCCAGCCCTCAGAGACAGGCGGTAGGGTCCTAGAGTCAAGGCAGGGAGGGAAGTGGGGGGATGGGCCTTGTAACCCCTGTCTCTGCACCCTCCCCCTTTGCCAGTCTCCCAGCTCTGCTCCCAGGCTGAGGCAGCTGGAGTGATTAGTGTGGGCTGAGAGAATACAAATGCCAAAGCCTTGTCCCATGACTCAGAACGCAAGGATCCAGCCAGAGGGAATGGCACGCCTGAAAGTGAAAAACAAGAGGTAAACAGAGAGATAAACAAGGAGAGCACCAAAGAGACAGACTGGAGAAGCAGAACAAGAGAGACGAAAATAAGAGACTGGACTTTCAGGCCATCCAGAGCAGTGTGCATGCCAGAGGAGGGAGGGATCGGTAACTACAGGGAAGGCCGACGTTTGCTTCATCTCCTTCCCAGGCCTCACCCTGCCTGAGTTTAGTGCAGCTTCTCCCAACTGTGTTCCCTATGCTAGGGTTTCTACATCTCACCACAACTGACTTTTTGTTCAGGGTAATTTCTTGTAGTGGAGGGCTGTCGCATGCGTTGTAGGATATTTAGCCACATCCCTGGTCTCTGTCTACTACATGCCAGTAGCATACTCCCCACCTTCAGTTGTGACGACCAAAAACATCTCCAGACTTTGTCAAATGTCTCCTGGAGAGTCCCCCAGTTGAGAACCTTCGTTGGCTCCCAGGAAGATCTATGTGTTTGAGAAGCGGCAACTCCTGGTGTCTCCCATTGGCCCCAGCCTGAATCCCATCCTGGTTCTCCCAGCAACCCTTGTGCACAGCACTGCCCTCCCACCCCCTCTGCCCCCTGCCCCAGACCATGGCTTCAACTGAGCTCTGACTTTGAAGCTGGGAAGCTAGTAGAGTTGCTGAGACTAAGAAGAGGTCTGAGGGTCTGCTAAAGCCACTGTCCAATCCCTCTTGCCAAAGATACAGCAGTGAAATACAATACCTGCCCTCATGGAGCTTCTGTTCTTATTTTATCCAGAAGGCACCCACAGGTATGTGCTGGGATTTGCTGTGGGGTGCTTTGTGAGTGGGTGGGCACTCTTGTCTCTAAGGGAGGAGGAAGAAATGAGCTCTCAATTATGTCTGACAAAGTGCTCATAGCAAGTATGCATTTTACTCCACAATACTTAGATGTAAGACATGCCACATTTATTTATTTCTCTAAGTTGGATTATCTGCTCCAAAAACTCCTGCCAGCCTGGCTGGTAGGAAATTCAATCACCAACATATTTTAGGAGTCGTCTACCTGGTGGTATGCTGGTAAATGTTTACAAATGGATGGAAGGCCGTGTAAGGAGGGACTTGATTTGGAGTGTTTGCCTACTTTCGTGGTGTAAGTACTCCCACCATGTCCAATTTCAGGCTACCAACATGATGTCACTGAAGGTGGAATTGGGAAGAGGTGTGCAGTGGCACATTGTTATGCATCATTTCTACTATACCTGTGCCAGTGTAAGTAACCTCAAGAGCACAGATAATAGTAAAACCAAAAAAAAAACAAAAAACAAAACAAAACTGCTATTGAGTCGATTCTGACCCATAGTGACCCTATAAGACAGAGTAGACGTCCCCGTAGGGTTTCCAAGACTGTAAAACTTAACAGAAGCAGACTGCCACATCTTTCTCCTGAGGAGCGGCTGGTGCGTTTGAACCCCTGTGACCTTCCAGTTAACAGCCAAGCGCTTAACCACTGTGCCAATAGTAAAACATACTAAAATAGTTAGGAAGTCATGCACTTAGAATGTTATTACCTTTGTTTTTAATATACATTATATAATTGTAAGTTTATATAAAGGAGCCCTAGTGTTCCAACAGTTAAGTGCCAGGCTGCTGATTGAAAGGTTGGTGGTTTGAACCTACCCAGCTCCACAGGAGAAAGACCTGGAAATCTGCTTCCATAAAGATCACAGCTTAAAAAACTCTATGGGGCAGTTCTACCCTGTCATGTGGGGTTGCTATGAATCCAAATACACTCAACAGGCTCTAACAACAACAAGTTTATATAATGTAATTTTTGATAATGCCCCCATCCCTCCAAAGCGCTGTGCACAAGTCCTAGAGATTTACCCTGTCTAGAACATATAGGGTCGCTATGAGTCGGAATCGACTTGATCGCAATGGGTTTGGGTTTTTTTTTTTTGTTGTTTTAGAACATTTGTGGAGCCCTCGTGGTGCAGTGGTTAAGAGTTGGCTGCTAACCAAAAGGTAGGCAGTTCGAATTCACCAGTCGTTCCTTGGAAACCCTATGGGGCAGTTCTACTCTGTCCTATAAGGTCACTACGAGAACATTTGGGAGAGGGCTCTCTAGTCATCCAAAAATGTCTTCAGACATTGTCAAATGTCCTCTGGGGAATGAAACCGCCCCAGCTGAGAGCTGCCCAGTTAGACTCATGTGACTCAGATCAACTCTACCCCCGCAGACCTGCTTGGCCTGGCCACAGAGGTCTTTTGCTGTTAACTCACATGCCCCCTTTGCGCCAAAAACAACTGTAGTCTCATCAAAGTTCCCCCTAAATCTGAGGAATGACAACAACAGCAGCAAAGACACCAAACCCCCCTGTTCACTTTATCAGGCTTGGGAAAATGTTCCAAATCTTTCTCCCCTTGGAGGGGCCCACTTCTGCCCCTTGGGAGCCTGGGAGCCAGGCGCTCTGGAATAACCCAGCTCCGAGTCTCCTGGAGCCAGGCCCTGGTAAGCAAAAGCTCTGGCTGGGGGGATGTCTTTCGGTGCCTGGCAACCTCTGCGGCTGCAAAGCTTTTAACAGCCTTAGTCCCCACCTCCAGGCAAGAAGCAGGAAATAGACCCACAACAGGGAGAACAAAATGCAAATTACAACCTCAATGTGTTTCTCTGCTGCAGAGTCAGATCATTGTGGGGGCAACAACCAGCTGGTTCACTGAACCAAACAAGAAGAGTTTATGCAACACAGACAGATTTAGGCTAGACTTCAAGAAAGACTTCCTGGTCTACCTGGCGGAAGATTAAGCACTGGCATGGTGAGGTAAGTAGCCTCCTCTCCAGGCTGCCCAAGCAACCACTCAAAGCTGACATGCTTCCCCCACGCTGACAAAACTTCGTTTGACTGCTTCCTACTACCTCAAGATAAGAAAATAAAACCAGCTGCCGCTGAGTCGACCCTTACTCATGATGGCCCTATCTGCATCAGAGTAGGGTTTTCAATAGACGATTTTTCAGCAGTAGATTGCCAGGCCTTTCTATCAAGGCATCTCTGGGTGGATCCAACCTTTCTGTGAGCAGCCCAAGCGCTTAACCATGTGCGCCACCCAGGGACTCCTACTGCTTCAGGATAAAGTCATTTTAACAGCTTTCATTAATGGACCTTCGTAAGCACAAGCAGTTTACACTTGACTACTAACCTAAAGGTTGGTGGTTTGAACCCACCCAGTGGGCACTGGGGAAGAAAGGCCTGGCGATCTGCTTCCGTAAAGATTAAACCAAAAAACCAAACCCACTGCCATCCAGTTGATTCCGACTCATAGTGATGCTATAGGGTTTCCCAGGCTGTAAATCTTTATGGAAGCAGACAGCCACATCTTTCTCCCGCGGAGCAGCTGGTGGGTTCAAACCATGAACCTTTCAGTCAGCAGCCAAGTGCTTTAACCACTGTGCCGCCAGGGTTTCTTAGGACAGGAGCCCAAAAACCCAAACCAAACCTGCTGCTGTCGAGTCAATCCCCACTCATAGCGACCCTATAGGACAGAGTAGAACTTCCCCAAAAGGTTTACAAGGAGTGGCTGGTGGATTCGAAGTGCCACCCTTTTAGGTAAGCAGCCAAGCTCTTAACCACGTGTCACCAGGGCCCCTAGGACACGAGCAGGAGGGGAATATTCACTCATGTTGGAGGGGCTGGCCTGACAAGGGAGGGGAGCTGAGGTCTTGTTTGCCTGTTGACCCTTCTCTCAGTCTCATCCATCAGAGAAAACATTTCTTCTTCTCAGGGGATAAGCAAGTGAGTGAGAAGGGGACGGACGGGGTAGCGGTGGCTAGAAATATTTTCTAGACCAGTGCTACTCAAATTGCTACTCAAAGACAGACCAGTGTCTGTCTGATCCCCAGAGAATTAAGAGTAAGTGTTTAAAAACTTTTATAGTAATGAGATCAAGTATTTTATTTGTGTCTCTTTAAGATGCATTTTTCTAATAAGTAATTTTTATTTTATTTTATAAAAAGAATCAGCCCATGTGCGGACCATGGTCTCGGGGAACATCTAGCTCAATTGGCATGACACAGCTTATGAAGACAATGCTCTACATTCTACCTTGGTGAGTAGTGTCTGGGATCTTAAAAGCCTGTGAGCGGCCACCTAAGATACTCCACTGGTCTCATCCCTTCGGGAGCAAGGGAGAATGAAGAGAACAGGATACAAGGAAAAGATTAGTTCGAAAGATTAATTGTCCACGGCTACCAAGGCCTCCACCAGACTGAGTCCAGTACAGCTAGTACAGCTAGATGGTGCCTGGCTACCACCACTGACTGCTCTGACCAGGATCACAACAGAGGGTTCTGGACAGAGCTGGAGAAGGATGTAGAGCATAATTCTAACTCACAAAAAAAAAAAGACCAGATTTACTGGTCTAAAGGAGACTGGAGAAGCCCTGAGAGTATGGCCCCCAGACACCCTTTCAGCTCAGTGGTGAAGTTACCTCCGAGGTTCACTGTTCAGCCTGGGAGTGGACAGCCCCGTAAAACCAAATGAGACTAACGAGGTACAGGAGTCCAGTGACGGGCCAGAAGGCAGAAGGGGACAAGGAAGCTGGTGATAGGGACCCCAAGGATGAGTAAGGATATTGTTGATGTGTTGTGGGATTGTTAACCGTTGTCATAGGGCAACATTTGTAGTAACTGTTAAATGAGAAACTCTTTTGTTCTGTAAGCCTTCATCTTAAGTGAGAAAAACAGCACAATTGGAAGAGCATAGTCAATGTCACTGAACTGTGCATGTAGAAATTTTTGAAATGGTGTATCTTTGGCTATGTGTATTTTCACCAAAAAAAAAAAATGTTGAGAAGTTACGGGGTTGATATTTTGTGGGGTTGTTAACCAATGTCATAAAACAACATGAGTCTACTGTTTCATGAGAAACTATTTGTTCTGTAAGCCTTCACCTGAAGTACAATAAAAAAAAAAAAAAAAAAAAAAGAATCAGCCCATCACAGATGGGAAATTAAAATAAACAAACAAAACCAAACCCCTGGTCTTCCACCACAGTTTGAGCAGCAGTGTTCCAAACACCTGGTTATTAATCCTTACTGCACCTTAGAATTTCCTGGTGAGCGTTAAAAAAAAAAAAAGAAGAAGAAGAAGCCAGTACTGAAGCCCCAACCCATACCAACAGAATCAGAATCTCTGGGAGGTGGGGTCTAGACAAGGACTTTTTTTCCAAAAATCTCCGGGGGACCTAATGTGTAGCTCAGCAGAGAACTGTGCTTTATAAAAAGGTCAGCTTTGGAAACAGGAGAATGGGGTCCCTGGGTAGTGGTTCCATACTTTCCTGCACACTGGAATCACCTGAGGAAACTTCAAAATATAGTGATGTCTGTGTCCCATACCCAGACATTGTGATTTAATGGATGGGTCTGGGATGTGGTCTGGGCACTGGAATTTTCAAACATTCCAAGGTGATTCTAAGATGCAGTCAAGTTTAGGAACCACTGAACTAACATATTCCCCGTTGCTAGATGCTAGCTAGCTAATTGGCTAAGGAGTAACCATCCCCTGCTTAAGCTCAGCAGTGAAGGGCTTCTTCTTGTCAATTATCAACAACAAAACAAGCAACTGTTACCCCGACCCAAATGTTTGGTTTGGTTCTCCTGCAAAGCAGAGATGGAGGAGAAGGTACCTTGGTCTGAACAATAGGCAAAGATAACTAACTGTTCCTTTTTTCCATATGTGGCTGTTCAAGCTTAGAGCTTCAGACAATGACGCTGGTCCCTGTCTCTTCTGATTTCCCTTCTCACCTTCCTTCCCGCCTTCCTGAGAGGCTCTTGTACACCACAGATAGCTCCAACATCTTCTCTCTATTAATCATGACTCCAGCTTAGAAGTGACAGAAACCCAGCTCAAACTAGCTCATTTATTGGCTCATAGCCTGGAAAAGTCCAGAGGTGTTGCTAACTTCAGCCATGGCTGAATCCAAGGGCTCAACCAGTGTAGCTGGGATTATGTCTTTCATGTTGGCTTCATTCTCAGGAAGGCTGTCTCCAAATGGTGGCAAAGGTGACCATTAACAACTCCAGGCTGACGCTCTTCCAGTTTAGCAATGCCAGCAGAAAGAGCCGGCCCTTTTCTCATGTTTCAGCTCAGGTTGATGTTGTTGTTGTTAGGTTAGTAGAGGGATGAGATGTGCAGAAATCACAATAACATATGGCAGAATCTGGCAAATGCTGACTGGGTGCTAGGGGGGCCCCTGAAGGAGGGGGACCTTGAACTGATGTTATGGGGGAGCCATTGAGAAGGGAGGGCATGAACAGGCACAGGGAGGCAGGAAGCCCAGAGTATGGTCAAGACAAATGCAAATGACCACAGTACTGGGTGTGAAGGAGCCAAGGCTGGAGAGGAGCATGGAGGCCAGATGGTCAAGGGCCATGTGCTTGAGCTTCATCCCAGTGACAATGGGGATCCTTTGAAGGTGAAGATGAAGCTGGAGAGATAGTCAGAGGTTAAACCATGCAGAGCTTTGTATACCATTTTGAGGATTTAGGGTTTGATCCTGAGAGCACTGGAACCAGGTAAGGACATGATCAGAGCTGTAGTTGAGAAACAGCACTCTGACTCCCTTCCAGAGAATGGCCTGGACGGAGAGAGGCCTCCAGAAGGTAGGGAGGCCAGTGGAGAGATTTTTCTTTTTCTAAAAATATATATAAAACAACATTTGCCAATTCAATATCTATCATTTGTGCAATTCAGTGAGACAATGACATCAACCATGTTGTGCAACCATCACCAACATGCATTGCCAAATTTTCCATCACCGTAAATGGAAACTCACTGCTTCCTAAACAATGACTCCCCATTTCCTCCTCCCTCCTAGCCCTGGTAACCACTATTAAACTCTGATCTCTATACATTTGCTTACTCTAGGTAGTTCATATTAGTGAGGTCATGCAATGTTTATTCTTTTGTGATTGATTTATTTCACTCAGTATAATGTTTTCAAGGTTCGTCCATGTTGTGGAACATAGCAGGACTTCATTTCTCTTTATGGCAGAGTAATATTCCATTGTATGCATGTACCACATTTTCGTTTATCCATTCATCCATTGATGGACATTTAGGTTGTTTCCACCTTTTGGCTATTATGAATAGTGCTGCAATGAACATTGGTGTAAACGTGTCTGTTTGTATCACTGCTTTCAAGTCTCTTGGGTACATACCCAGGAGGGAAATTGATGGATCATGTGGTAACTCTATGTTTAATTTTTGAGGACCCTTCAAACTGTTTTCCGCAGTGGCTGTACCATTTTGCATTCCCAGTCGAGGAGTCTTAATCATAACCAATACTTATATATCCTTTACTCTGGGCCAGGCACTGTTCTAAGCACTTGACATGTCTTAAGACATGTGAAAGCCTGAAAGAGGGTAATGGGAGATTCGGTAGATATTCCTGGTGCAGAATTCATAAGAGTTTTTGATTGGTACAATATGATGGATGAGGTAGAAAGAGGAAGCCAGGATTCCTCCGAGATTTTGGACCTGGGTGACCAGAAGGATAAAAGTTTTCCTAAGAGGAACAGGGAAGGAAGAACTAAGAAAAGTTCATACACATTTATGACTGCCAAGACTGAACCTAGCCCAGTGCCAGGCTCCAGAAAGCCAAAGAACAAGATAGTTGTTGCCCTCTAGGAGCTGGCTCTCTGCAGGAGACACAGGCAGATAATGGATAATTTCAATATATTGTGATCACTGTGGTGAGACTTGTACAAGCAGAGTAGGGTAGGGAGGGAGTAACAGTACTTCCATTCCAGACAGCTGCTCAACCTTGACACCTCCCTCTCCCTCTCATCCAGTGAGACACCAATACCAATAGATTCGACTTTCTTAATATCTTTTGAATCTGTCTACTTTTCTCTACCCCCACTGAGAACACACTAGACCGGGACACTGTTTTCATCTGAAACCAGATGCAGCCAGTTGCCACTGAGTCAGTTCTGACTCAAGGCAACCCCATATATGTCAGAGTAGAACTGTGCTCCATAGACTTTTCAATAGCTGTTTTTTTTGGGAAGTAGATCTCCAGGCCTTTCTTCTGAGGTGCCTCTGGGTGGATTGAACCTCCAAACTTTCTGTTAGTAGCTGAGCACTTTATCTGCACCACCCAGGAATTCCTTTTTTCTCATCTTAACTACTACAATAATCCACTTTCACCCTGGCTTGCCCAAATCCTTTCTCCACAGAGTAATCCTTTAAGAAAGGAAATCTAAATTGTGTCCCTCCCCTGCTTATAAACCTTTCAGAGGCTTCCCAGTTCTCAGAATAAAATCGCATATCTTCAACACGGGCTATCAGACCTAGTGGGATCTGGCTCCTTATGACGTCATCAGCTTCTTTGTGCTGTAGTTGCTATTACACTCTAGACTCACTGGCAGGCTAACATTTAGGATGTCCCAAGTTCCTTCCAGCCACTGGGCTTTCCCATGTGCTGTTCCTTCTGCCTGGAATGCTCTTTCCCCAATTCCTGGCCTGGCTAACTACAAGTTTATGGGTCACTTCCTCAGGGAAGCCTTTCCTGATCCTCTAGCCTAGGTCAGGACCTCCTGCTTCTACATCAAAAATTGGCAATTTTTATCAACAAAAAGCAGAATGTAAATGTTTTAGACTTTGTAGGCCATATGATCTCTGTCATAACTACTAAACTCTTCTGTAGTAGCAGCCATAGAAAACCAAAAAACCCATTGCTGTCAAGTTGATTCTCACTCATAGTGACCCCATAGGACAGAGGAGAACTGCCCCATAGAGTTTCCAAAGCTGTAATCTTTATGGAAGCAAACTGCCAGATCTTTCTCCTGAGGTGTGGCTGGTGGGTTCGAACCACCGATCTTTCAGTTAGCAGTGGCCCTCTTAACCACTGGACCACCAGGGCTCCTTAGCAGAAATAGAGAATAGGTAAATGAATGTATGGATGCTGGAATTTGAATTCCATATACTTTCCACATGTCACGAAATATTCTTCTTTTGATTTTTTTCCAACTATTTACAAATGTGAAAAGAATTCCTAGCTTTGGGTGTATAAAAACAGGAGATGGGCCAGAATTGGCCCACAGGCTGTAGTTTGACAACCTGTTCTACACTATCGTGGCATATACCATATACTTTCCCTGTTTTGCACTTATCACAGTAGTAATTAATTATGCATGTGATAGACTCCTTACTGTTGTCTCCCCAGGTGAACGTAAGTTCTGTGAGGCCTTATGAAGAAAAGCCTTTCAGAAGCAAGGCCTAATGATCTGCTTCCAAAAAATCAGCCACTGAAAATCCTATGGAGCACAGTTCTACTCTGATACACATGGAGTTGTCATGAATTGGAACTGACTCAACAGCGACTTTTTTTAGTTCATCAATATGTTCCCAGCATTTTACCCCGAGCCCGGCATATACCATACACTCAGAAAGTCTGTGGATTGAAAATTAAGTTGAATCAGAACGTTCCAAAAGCACTACACAGTATATGGCCCACAGGAAATGCTCAGAGGAACAGTAAGTAATGTGGAAGGAATGCTACTGAGGCCAGTAAGGGTGAGGCTAATGTGGCATGTTTTCTCTCAACAAGCACTAGACTCCTTCAATATTTATTAATGCTTATTTGGAGCCCTGGTGGCACAGTGGTTAAAGAGCACGGCTACTAACCAAAAAGGTTGGCAATTCGAATCCACCAGCTGCTCGTTGGAAACCCTATGCAGTAGTTCTACTCTGTCCTATAGGGTCCTATAGGGTCGGAGTCCACTCAAGGGCAACAGGTTTGATTTTTTTGGTTTTGCTTTGTCAGGTTTGCCCTGGGAAGCAGAAACCCGTTAGAACAGATCCCTGTTCTCAAGTTGTTCACAGTCTGGTGCGGAAGACATACGGGCCCTGATAATTATAGTACAGTATACGGTGCAAACCTACTGCGGGAGCACAGAGATGGGAAAGAACTAGTAAACTTGTGAAGCATCACAGGGAGCCCTGGTGGTGCAGTGGTTAAGCGCTTAGCTGCGAACGGAAAGGAACCCACCAGCCTCTCCATGGGAGAAGAGATTTGGCAGTCTGTTTCCATAAAGATTTACAGCCTTGGAAACCCAATGGGGCAGTTCTACTCTGTCCTATAAGGTCAATGAGTCGGAATTGACTTGATGGCAATGGGTACAGGCATCACAGAATAGATGACATTAGACTGAGTCTTAAAGGTGTTAGTTGACTAGGGCAGAAATTCCAGAGGAAACCAACAAGGCTGTGCAAAACCCTGACAAATACAGTGGTTTTATTTGGTAAGAATCACCGAAGGTCTGTTTGAAATGAAGATTCCAGGGCCACACTCGTGAAAGTTCTGTTTCAATAGGAGAGTGGCTCCCAGGTGTCAGCATTTTAACAAGCTTCCCAAGACCACACTCTGAGAAAACCTCCTTCTGCGCTTCCAGCCTCATAGAAGAGGGACGATGGCGGGAGAAAAGGCTGGAGAGGGGTTTGCCATCCGGGTTTCTATCACAATAAAAATAACTCCATTTTGTCGGAGCCTTGCAACAATTGTGTGATACAAATTGAGTCTCATTTTATAGGAGAGGAAACTGAGGCTCAGACAGGGGAGGCAATTTGATCAAGGTCAGAAACCGAAAGGTGGCTCGCTAAAGACTAAAACCCAGCTCACAGATTTTTCAGACCACGCAGTAAGGGCAGCGAGTGGGTGGGGCTCAGGCCCTCCCTCCAGGTTGGATCCAAAATGGTGGGGGCAGTGGCGTCAGCAACGCCCCCGCCCCTTCCGTCCACCTCCCTCCTTCTTCCCCCAGGCCACCCAGGCGGGGGGAGGGGATGGAAAGGAGCAGCCCACGTGACATCCGACAACTCGGCGCGTGACGCAAATCGGCGGGCCCAACGCTCGCCTTATCTTGTGGGAAACGTAGTTCAGTAGACCGCTGAGTCGGCAAGGACAGGAGGACCTAGGACTACATTTCCCAGGAGGTAGCGGGGCGACGCCGCCGTCTCCGTCGTAGGAGAGCGGGGACGCGGGGCGCGCTGTCGGGCGGGGGCGAGGTTCGGGCCGGTTGTGCCGTTGCGAGGCTGCAGCTGCGATCGCTCAGGTGTGCCTAGGTGAGTAAGCGCCTCTGATGGGAGTTAGGACAGCTCAAGCAGCTCCAGTCGTTTCGCCTTTTATCTTTTCTCGGCGGTAGCTAGGTCAGGGTCCCCGGGAAGGCCTGGCGCGGCGCCGCTCCCCCGCACTTACCCCCTGGCCTCTGCTGAGCGGGCCTTGCTCCCTCCGGCTCCTCCCCCTCCCCGCCCTTCAGGGCTTCCCCTCGGTCGGGCCTGGCTCCCGAGGCTCAAGGCCGCCTTTTCTCCCGAGCAGCTTGTACCTTTCTTTCTCCTTTTCTGCAATCTACCGGGAGAGACCGTCCTCCTCCCCTCCCCCTCGTTTCGTCATACGAACCTCGTTATTTGGATTTCTCCTTTTCCTGGAACTCTTTGAGTGCCCTCCCCCCAACCAAGTCTCCATTGGCCTGGTTTTCTCTTAGGGCGCATGTGGCTGGCAGTGAATGTTAGTAGTTCTTCCGTTCATCTCTGCCTTGTGGCCAAAGGAGGTATAATCCAAATTTATCTGCTGCGGGAATAATTGTGCTCCCCATTCCTTGCTCCATTTCTATTTCAGTCTTTTGAGCCAGGGGTGAGGCGACTTGTATTTCAGCGGTTATTGGCTTGTGTTCTAAGACGGGGCAATTTCCTTTGCTTCTCTTAGCAGCTCAGCAACTTTTATCGGCTATTCACTTTGTCCTCCTAAATTTTAGGAGTGGAGCAAGGCGGCAGAAGTTGGCCAGTAGCACTGGCGGCCAGAAGTTAGAAGCTATCAGCGGGTGTACAGTGTTTACGGGGAGGTTGTTAATTGGATTGAAGGGAAAACCTCTGAGTGTATGAAAGGGCCTGGCAGCAGGAGAAAGCCAGTAAAGCTTCTGGCGGCAGTATGAAGAAGGATCCTGGAGACTGTCTGCCTGGGTTCGAGTCTTGCCTCTGCTAGGTTTTGATTTTCGGTCAAGGGGCTTCACTTCAGGTGACTCAGTTTCCTCATCTGCAAAGTAGCGGTAAATAACAGTGGCCGATTTATAGGGTTATTGTGAAGATTAAATGAGATAAATTGAAACCACTTGGCTCGTTGCCTGGCATATATTAAACACTATATATTATTGTTATTAGGAGCCCTGGTGATGCAAAGGTTAAATGCTGGGCTGCTAACCAAAAGTTTGGTGGTTCGAATGCACCCAGTGTCTTCAAGGGAGAAAGACTTGGCAGTCTGCTTGCTGTAAAGATTACAGCTAAGAAAACTCTCTGGGGCAGTTGTACTCTGTCACATGGGGTCGCTATGAGTCGAAATCGACTGGATGGCACCCAACATCATTATTGTTATTGATAGAATTTCTAGATTGTAGGCCTAGAATGGAAAGACGAGTATTACACGATTATTTTTCTGCTCTTTCAGATGACCTGCCCCTTCTTTTTTTGTTTGTGGAACTAGTGTCTGTTGTATTCTGCCCTGTTGTTCCGACAGCCCGATGTGTATACTATTATATAGAAACCTGTTAAAGAGCCAAAAATGGCTGCGGCCATGAACAACTTTCGGAGCTAATTGTGCTGTTTGTTCCTTGCTGGGAGATATGTTTTTGGAACTTGTGTGCACACTTTGAGTATTATAAGAAAATTTTACCGCAGCCATTTGGGCTTGGTTGTGTTCTGTAAAAGAGGTGAATTGAAGTTTCTGTAATAAATTTTTTAATAAAAAATTTTTATGTCCAGTATAGTTCCACCTTTTTCTCCCCCCCCCCAACCTTTTTTAGCACCAGTGAAAGTCTGGTTTTGGATACCGTTATTTTTAGTTTGCAGACTATGTGCAGTGCAATCTTAGTAGTAGTGGTGTTGGTAGTAGTAGCAGCAGTAGCAGTGGTTCTTTAGCATATTTCTTTAATGCTGTATTCACGTACTTTTTGAATTTGGTTTAGCCAGTGAAATTATGGCTTACAAAAGCGTGACCTGTTCTGTGCTGAGAAATTGGAGGGAGGAAGATTGGAGTATTTATGAGGTTAGCCCTGAGATGAGGATGGATGAGATGGACTGGTAGGGCATAAGACATACGATTTACTTATTTTTTTAGAATGGGTGGTCTTAACCACTAAGAATCTTAGGATGCTGATTTATCTTGGGCATAGTGACGTGGTGAATTGAGGAAGTGTGGTTAGTGCTATTCTCTCAAATGTCAGATTTTGATTGATTACTTCACACTCATTTTAAACATTAATAAGATTGATAAAATTAATTAATTAATAATATTAGAAGATTAGTTGATTCAACGAACAGTGCCTGAAGGCTACCATGTACTAGCCCCTTTACTAGGCTGTGTGTACAGCAGGATATGAGACAGATGGATTCTTGCCTTTTGGGAAGTCACAGTATAGGTGTTGGGGGGGGGGAGACAAAAACAAGTAAGAAAATAAATTACAAATTGAGAAAAGTGATGTGGAGGTATCAAGCTGGGGACTCTTGAAAAACACTAAAAAGGGGGAGGGCTAAGTGTGGTTAGATAAGTTCTTTTTGGGGAGCATGAGGAGCCAGTTTTGTAGAGTGTCAAAGGGAGAGCATTCCAGGTGGATGGAACAGCAAGTGCGAACACTGAAGGATGGGAAGCTTTTAGGGTTCTTTCAGAACTGAAGGGACGCCAAGTGTGGCTGACGCCTAGTGAGAAGGATGAGTTGGAGAGGTAAGCAGAGGTGAGATTGTTTAGGGAAGCCATTTGAAGAGTGGGAGAAGGGGAAGTTGCCATCTGATTTATATTTTAAGTCACTTTCACGGAGGTTTGGAAAATGGATTGTAGGGGATATTAATTGAGAGGGTATTATACTGGTTCTGAAGGAGCTCTAGTGGCGCAGTGGTTAAAGCGCTTGGCTGCTAACCAAAAGGTTGGCAGTTTGAACCCACCAGCCACTCTGTGGGAGAAAGATGCGACAGTCTGCTCCTGTAAAGATTACAGCCTTGGAAACATTATGGGGCAGTGCTACTCTGTCCTACAATATCGAGTCGGAATGGCTTGACAGCAGTTGGTTTGGTGTTTTTGGGTTTTGTGCTGGTCCTCGCTGGAGATGTTAGTGGCCTGAATTAGAGTGGTGGAGTAGAGATGTAGTGATGAGGAGAAGCAGAGGGTTTGAAGATTAAGTCTGTTAATACTCTGTAGAGCAGGACATTCTTAATTTATGGCCCATGGACTCCAGGGGGCCTATGAACTTGTAAAATTTTTGTGAGAGGGGTGCATTTTTCAAAGAAGGTGTCTTTACCTTTCATCATATTCATTAGAGTCTTAATAATTTAAGAACCACTGCTTTAGAATCTGTAATGCGGGTTTATAACCCTTAAAAGAGTAATTGCCCAAGGCTTTCCAGTGTAGTAACAGATGTGTAGCCTTTCTAAGACATTCACTTTCTTAGTCTTTCAAGGGAATTTCTTTTTTATTTTTTTAAAGGAGAAATATGGAAGTTAAATGCTGTAGGATAGAAATAGTCTCTTAGTTTCTTTTTGTCTAGAAGTGAGGGCCTGATTATGCACAAATTTATGAAAATTAGTAAGAACTCAGTTTCAAAAAAACCCATTTCTTGATGTTTTCACCCACTGGGTTTTGTTTACGGTTCCTATTTTACTGGCTGAAATGGAGCACCTTAGTGTATGAAGAGTAAGATGATTTTCTTCTTACTTTCGTTCAACAATTAGGGGTTTCAGATAGATATTCATATCTTTTGTAGTATATTTTAGATGAATCAAATACTAGATGATAGTGTCTTTTTGGATGCACACGATGCACTTTCTGCCCTGAAGTGCTGCTCTATCCCTGAAAGAACCATATATTTTTCTTTTTATAGCAGAGCTTGAAGTCTGAAGGCATGTAGACTAAATCCAGACTGCAGATGTGTTTTGTTTGGCCCAAACGGTGTTGTAAATTTGAATTAGTTGTCAACATTTAAAAACAGGGAGATTTCATATAAACATGTGGATACAGGCTGCTCTTGAAAAATCAGACCTGGCAGCTGAGGGCCTGTATTTCTGCGTTGTGACAGAGATCTTCTGTAGTTGGGCATGTCCTTTCCAGTTTGCCACAGACCCCACCACAGCTGACATGTATCCCTGGCATGGGGCAGTTGCTGTTTATCATTTTACACTTTTATGTTACTTGTCTGTTGTAGACATTTGAATTTGCTGCCTCTGTTCTGGGTATATGATACAGGTCTTTACACCCACCACTCAAAGTTATTCTGTTATCTTAACCATCACCATTTTTGTTGTCTGTCTTGGTGCCTTATTCCCTTCGTTTCTTCTAAAAAGACAATTTTAGGTAATTTTGGGAAAGGGAAGTGAAGCAGAGGGAGGCAAAGAACCAAAATACTGAATTATTTTGTTTCCAAACTGAAGAGACCCAAGGACTTCTAGGAAGGATAACTACATTGCTAAAAAGGATAACTACATTGATTAGGTTCCTGCCCATGCCTGTTAGCTGGCGGATGTGCAGGGTCCTCATTTTTGTTCTGCCTGGTTTGCTTTGTAGCATCTGGGATGTTGTAACTGCATAACTTGGCCAGTCTCAGAAGATAGAAGGCCAAGCAAAGATATGTTGCTGAATGTCTGAATCAAAGACTTTTGGCTCCCGTCCCAGGGCATAAGAACCAAAGTTATTTTATTATTATTATTTTTTTAATAATGTGCCTCTTCTTTGCTTTCAGTAATAGTTTGTGATTTTTTGGAGGGGTTAATAATTGTGAACTTTCTATATTTTAGTAAAAAGACGGGCATAAGCAGAGGATTGAGAGAGGAAGTCAAAGAGGCGAGACTGTTTTTTAAAGTTACTCAGGAGATTTCTTTTTTCCAGGGCTTTCTACTACATCAGGGCTTCCCAGAAGATGGCCCCAGTTTAGCTAAAGGCTGTGTCCTAGGGTCTTAACTAAATCTGCCTTTGGCTTCCAGACTATGAGCTATCAGAAAAGACTTTAAAATGAAGGAGAACGAGAAAGTTGGTCAGATACCAGAGTGGGGTTCCCAATAGAAAAATAAAGAATTGGGTAAACAAGAAATTCTTGTTTCGGGCATAATAATGTGATCCTTCACAAAGCCTTGCTTTGTTTATGTATGCTTAAGTTCTTACTGCTTAACTGTCTTGTTTCTGTGTCACTGTGAACAGCCTTAAAACAGACCAGTGAGTTAGGGAAATTTTTTTTCTTTTTACTACATGGGTAAATGTACATGAAAACATTGTAAACTCTAAATGCGATGTGTGTGAGATGTTGTAATTATTGTTTTTACGATGCAGAATTTATCGAGTTTGAAGAGCTTCTGATTTATTCTTTCATCCTTTTGACTGAAGCGGTGTGGACAGATTTCATCAAGCAACATAGTCTTCCTCTGTCCCTTTCCGAAAGTGCTTAATGTCAAGGTCATTAGCTTACCTTTTAATGGTATTTGTATTGTATTTGGTTGCTGAGCATAGATAGTATTCTGAATTCTTGGTAGAAAGATACTAAAAATTTACTGTATTTAAAACCACCTGGGGGTGGTTTGTGAACGTTGGCATGGTTTGGCGGCAAGTTAATATGGAGCCAAGCCAAGATACCTAGGTTTCTGACTTTCAGGCTTGTTTGTAGAATTTGACCTGTCTACATATTCAGAGATTATACACACCAACAGTGTTTTCTGTTTCTGGGAAACGATCATCTGTTCCAGGTATAACAATGTAATGCCTGACAAGTGCTAAAAAGAAGTGTATGTGAGTATGTATATATAAATGGGGAATGGGGATGGGGAGGAGGTTGACACCCATAATCCTGAATGTCAGAGCTGGGACCAGACTTGCGTAGCTTCTCAGGGCTCTGTTTCATACGGAGTACCACCTTAAAGAAATACCATTTTACTTTGCAAATCCTAAACTTTATAGAATCAGAATTGGAAGAACCCTTTAAAAGTTACTTAGTCTTGCATTTAAAGCTGAGAGGTTTTTTTTTTTATTTAAATTTTTCACAGTTTAGGAGTAAGTAAACATCTGTTCAAAGCCATGATTGCTATGACCCCTGGATACCGTTTTTAAAAAAAAAAAAAAAAAATTATTTATTTATTTTTTTATTGTTGTGCTTTAATTGACAGTTTACAATTCAAATTAGTCTCTAATACAAAAATTTATACATACATTGTTTTGTGACCCTACTTGCCAGCACATTCTTCCTTTCCACCCCAGATTTCCTGTGTCCATTCAGCTAGTTTCTGACTGTCTCTGCCTTCTCATCTTGCCTCCGGACAGGAGCTGCCCATTTAGTCTCATGTATCTACTTGAGCTAAGAAGCACGTGATTTTATCTCCCATAGTCCCGTCTAATCTTTGTCTGAAGAGTTGGCCTTGGGAATGGTTTTAGTTTTGGGCTAACAGAGAGCCCCAGTGTCCCTCCAGTCTCAATCAAACCATTAAGTTTGGTCTTTTTACTAGAATTTGAGTTCTGCACACCACTTTTCTCCTGCTCTGTCAGGGACTCTGTTGTATTCCCTGTCAGGATGGTCATTGTGGTAGCCAGGCACCATCTAGTTCTTCTGGTCTCAGGCTGGATGAAGTCTTTGGTTTATGTGGCCCTTTCTGTGTCTTGGGCTAATGCTTCCCTTGTGTCCATGGTGTTCTTCATTCTCCTTTACTCCAGGTAGGTTGACAGGTGGGTTGGGATCAATTGATACATCTTAGATGGCTGCTTGCTAGCTTTTGAGACCCCAGATGCCACTCACCAAAGTGGGATGCAGAACATTTTTTTAAAAAACTTTGTTATGCCAGTTGACCTAGATGTCCTCTGAAAGCATGGTCCCCAGACCCTCGCCCCTGCTACTCTGTCCCTCGAAGTGTTTGATTATATTCAGGAAACTTCTTAGCTTTGGTTTAGTCCCTGGACACCCTTTTAACTCAGTACCGAAGTCACTCTTGAGGTTCACCTTTCAGCTGAAGAAAGATTAGACGGGTCTGTAGGATCAGTAGTAACACACGTGAGGAGCATGGCTTCCTAGTTCAATCATGTATACAAGACTAATGGGCACACCAGCCCAAAAGCGAAGGCAGGAAGGGACAGGAAACAGAACGAATGGAAACAGGGAACCAAGGGTGGAGAAGGATAGAGTGTTGACACATCATCAGGTTGGCAACCAGTGTCACAAAATAATTTGTGTATTGTTTAATGAGAAGCTAATTTGCTCTGTAAACTTTCACCTAAAGCACAATTTAAAGAAAAATCCTTTGAGCATTCACAGAAGGGAAAAGTCACTTTTCAGGTGGATGAGTCACAGTGGGTTTCATGGAAAAGACAAGATTTTTTGTAAGTCTCGAAATGGGTATGTTTGACCAGCAGAGATGGGAAGGTATTCTTGTCAGAAGGAACATCAAGGGAGCTTGAGAAAGGCAGTGTTTATTTTGGTAGCCATGTGTCTGCTAAAAATCTGGAGTACTATTAGTATCAAAAAAGGGGGAGAATGCCCTTGGGGGCCAATAGCAGTATCTCTCACACCTGATTAGTACAGAGATTACAGCAGGAGGACCACATCTAGGTAATAATGCAGAGTGCTTGTGTGTTCTGCTGCCCCAACTGGTTGGAATAGTCCCTTTAGCAGGAATCTTCTGGCTGATGAAATAAAGGAGTTGCTCAAGGAAAAATAAATAAATAAAGCAATGATTTGACACTCAAAGTATTTATCAGAATATTAGCTACATAATTTGCAAGTTCTGTGTTCAATATGCTGGGCATTTGGATTAAATGATTAAACAGCAAATGATACTGCATAAACATAAGCTCCCTGAAAATTGGCCTGTTTCTGAAAACGCTTTAGGGTAAATTGTAGGAAAATATCTACATATGACTTCCCGGAGTTGCTCTTGATGGGTAAAAAAGGGATATTTGCCTATTTTTATTAAGTTGTACTTAATGTCTTTGATTTTTTTCACAACCAACCTCTTTGGCTTTGTAAGTTTTGATGTCCCTTTGTAGGCATGAGTCTGTCACATAGTGAGAGAGGCCCCCCTTGACTGCCCTATCTATAATAGCACTTCCCACCAATTGATACTCTCTTTTCCTCCTTAACCTTGCATTATTGCTACCTGATATTATTAATTTTGATCTATTGTGTCCCACCCTTCTCCTCAAGAGAGTAAAGCAGGAATTTGTTTTATTCACTGCTGGAGACATACCTGTCAAATAGAAGAGGCTCAGTAAATATTTATTGAAATACAGGAATAAATAGAACCTGCTGGGTGGCAGTCTCTGGAAGTGTTCTACTATGACGTCCTGGTTTACTCAGATTCTGTTAGGCTACCAGTTGAAAAGAATTTTAGGGTGGGTGCAGGGGGAGAGCAGATTGAAAAGGAGCAGGAGGGTACTTTCTGGAATGATGGAAATATTCTGTATTTTGATTGGGGTCATGTTTACATGTTATACTTTGTTAAAACTCATCAAACTATTCTTAAAATGTGTACATCTTATTGTATGTAAATTATACCTTAATGAAGTTGTTTTATAAAAAGACTTTGTATTCCAAACCCATCCTTTAAAGGCCATTCTGTAGACTTGCCAGTAACTCCAAATAGATTTTGATAATGATTATTTTCATTGAATTTTTAGTGAGTTTGACTAAATATAGATTGGATAGGTGTTTTTTAAAGTATCCTGTTGGTAGTGAGGAAGTGCCCCAGGAGCTGTTGAGGGGGAGAAACTGAGCTGGCAGGTTTCTGAGCTACCCACCCTCTTTTCAATCAGCAGTTCTGCGTTTGTGTTTTAATACTTTGGGGATTTGCTTAACATTCCATTTTTATTTTATTTTTTTAAATTGTGCTTTAGGTGAAAGTTTACAGCTCAAGTTAATTTCTCATACAAAAATTTATACACATATTGTTTTGTGACATTAGTTGCAATCCCCACAGTGTGACAACACACTCCCGCTTTCCACTACGGTTTCTTTGTGTCCATTCGACCAGTTCATGTCCCTTCCTGCCTTAACATTTCATTTTTAAGAAGATAAAAACCACTGAGTCCACTAAAGCTTCCCACTCCTACTCAGGTTGTCTATTCAGCGCTGGATAAACAAGGCACATCTTACAAAACTTGGTGGAGGCAGGGAATTGTTTCCAGTTTTCCCCTGCTCACAGACATAATAGGTGCTTGTTGAAAAAATTTAGACATTACGGGTATATGTAATGTAGAGTGTAAAAGTACTTTGTAATGCCATCTCTTTGGTCCAGTGGTAGTAGTTTGGATATATGGATGAGATTTCTGCTGTTTGAGGATGTTGTACATGTGATTTTTTTCCTTTGGTGCCGAGTGAGGGTATTTCAGCATAGTAAAAGTAGACAGTCAGCGACCATGGGGGAAGTAGGGATAAAGCTTTGGGATTTGTTATGAAAGTTTAAAACATTGCTCCGGAAGGACTTGATTTGCTAGTGTTTTGGTCCTGATAATCCTCTTGTTTTCCTGGAAAATTTGGAAGATTATATGTTAATTCTTTGGTTAATTGTAAATGATTTGTTCATGGCATAGAACTTAATTTGTCTTTTCTCTTCCTTTATTTCTGTTTCAGGCTTATTAGTCACTTAGATATGTTATTATTGGACATTTTATTTTCAGAAAGTATAAATTGTTTTACCATGCAGTGAGCCAGAGACGATTTAAAGTTGCCTGTCAATTTGAATGGCAATATAGAATGAGAAAGAAAATGTATTTACTTGATTATTGGCTTATAGTCATCCCTTTTTTTTTTTTTTTTTTTTTTGCTATGGAGCCTGTTTAGTGTTGGGGATACAGATATAATGAAAAATGCAGTGAAACCTGTGAGAGCCAGAAGTTGACGTGACTGCCTTGTTTTTCTGGGTCTCGCGGGTTTTCTGCCTTTGACAGGGTGCAGTCTTACCACTTCTCTAGCACTTGTTTTAGTGGAAAATGTTTTTTCCTTCTCTGACAGGTTTCCACCTTACACAGATCCAACTTCTGCAGGTTTTACTGTAATTTGTTGGAGAATTAATAGTTTATGTCCCATTTTTAGCAGAATATTTTCTGCTGCAGTGTTCTGTTTATAGGGCATGCTCAGGGAGGCATCAGGTCTGTGGTACCTAGAGACCTTGGTTTTCTCGGATGAATGTGATGAGAAATGGAAGTTTCTATTTCCTCATCAGAAGGGGTTTTTTTGTGAATATTATTTTTTTAAACGAGATTTTGGGGCAAGTTGTTTAACCTCTCTGGAGGAAAGTTTATTCAGTTTCAAATGGAGATAGAAAAGTCTACCTCCAGTAGGGTTATTGTGGCGGATTGATGATTAGGCCAGTGCCATGCATGTGGTAGGAACTCAACAAATCTTACAATTTTATATATGGAAACTAGAGGGGATGGGTTGCTGGGTAGCTGCTTGGAAAAGTGAAGTAGTCATCTGAAATTAGTCTGAAAGGACAATGAGAAAAACCCAGGGCCCTTAATGATAGCAGATAGAAAGAGCAGAGTTTATGATATAGGTCGTATTTCAGGATAGTGAGGGAAGGATGGATTATTCAATAAACAGTGCTGGAACAACTGGCAAACAATTTTGAAAATCAGTTAGATTCCTGTCTTGAAAAAATAAATCTCATATGAATTAAAATTTAAATGAAAAAGTGAAAGCACAAACGAACTATGAATAAAAATGTATAATTGAATATTAATCTTGGATAGGGAAGACCTTCCTAAGCATGATACAAAAACCATAAAACAATATTCCTTGTTTCAATTACATAAAAGTTAAAAAATCTTGTATGAAAAAAATAGTATCAAATAACATAGGGAAGGATTAATATTTTAGAGGCTTTTTTAAAATTGTAAATATATATGTTACAAAGCATTTACCATTTTGATATTCTTCACATGTACTTTTACATTAACTTTTGTTCATCATGCTCAACCATCATCTTCATCTATTCCTAAATTTTTCCGTCTTAAAGAGCCTTTTCTAATTAAAAAAATTGTTTAACCTCATTAGTAACCACAGAGATGGAGATTAAATCAACAGTGAGATAACATTTTCTTCCTCAGATCTCCACCATGATAAAAAACAATATGGAAATTGTTGGTGAGGCTATGGGGAAATGGGCATAGTCAACTACTCTGGGTATTAGTGTAAATTGCTGCAGCCTTTCTGGAGTATACAGTATGTATCTGTACTTTTAGAAACATGCTTTAAAGGAAATAATCGAACAGGTGGTTAAAGATGAGGGTAATCATAACAGTGTTAAGGGAAAAATTAGGAGGAGCTTAAATGTACAACATTAGGGGATTATTGTACATTTATATAGTGAATGCTAGGTAGAAAAGAAATGATGTAGACTTCAGAGCCGTGTTTGTTGATACAATTCAGTGAGTTTAAAAAGCCTAGAACTGATGCTTTTGTCTTGCTCAAAAATCTTTGCTACTGTCCATTTCCTCCCAAGTCAGTGTTTATTAAATGCCTGCTGGCATTTATATTCTTTTTTGGAGGAAAAGTTGTCTTGAGTGTATAGTCTTTGGTCTAGATCTTCAGTGTCCAATTCAGTACCCACATGTGGCTAGTTACATTTAAATTAATTAAAATTAAATGTAATTAAAAATTCAGTTTCTCAGTCATTCTAGCCGTATTTCAGTGACGACATGTGACTGGTGCTGCCATGTTGAACAGCATAGTTACAGAACACTTTCATCATCTCAGAAAGTTTTCTGTTGGGAAGCACTGGTCTGGACTGCCTTTTACTGCAGACATCACTTCGGTTACCAGGAGTAGTGAGACCTTGTGGTAGTTACAGTTTTCTCACCTTAAGTTTTGCAGAAGAGTTTTGGAATTTCTTTGGCTGTCATTTATGTATCACCATTTTTATACTAACCATTTAAACTCTCTTTGCCACTTAGCCAACAATGGGTTTGCACATAACTACAGAGAGAATGCTGACATCTCCATGGCTAAAGTGAATAATATGGAGACAGAACCTCTTAGCTCTGGATTATAACTCTTTTTTTTTTTTTTGCCTTATTAGGATTCCTGTTTTTCACTATAAAAGCAGCTGGGCAGGAACTGAAAATTTAGATTGATGAAAAGATTGCATTTGATGTTATTTGGGTTTTTTTCTGAGAAATTGGGAAATCAGGCATTAAATATTTATTAAATGCCTACTAAGTGCCAAGCATTTACTGGAATGAAAATGTGTTGTATCTAATATCTTTACTGATAATGTTAGGATTTAATTTCTATCCTGATTATTTTTTTTAGAAGTAGATTAATTTATGGCTTAAATCAGGGCATCAAATATTGTCAATATACTTGGATATTTATGTTGGGTGAGCTAAAGCTTAATTTGTTCAGTGTCTGCTTCGGGGCTGTGGTAGGCAAATCTGTTTCCACTGAGTATTATTACAGCTATTTGTGATGATTTTATTGAATGTGACTAAAGTGGAACTTTAAAAAACTTTTATGCAACATTTTTAAATTTAGTCAAACAAACCGACCTTTAAATTTCCTTATCTCTGTAAAGCCCCTGGTTTTTTAAAAAACTCTATTTGGATATGGCCATTGAAAATAAGTGAAGTAATTTCAACAAATCATCATTGTTGATGGAGTCTTGGTTAAAAAGCAGTGGATCTGATGTCCATTTCTTTGTCACATCAGGAGCTCCACCAATAAATTTTGAATGAATGAATGATACAGAGAGTGTCATTTAACTCTTGCAAATAATTTGTCATATCAGTTATGATCATTCCTTTCTATTTTTTGGAACAACTTCTCTGAGAGAAGGAAGCTTAATGAAAACATTTTTTTTAACATGCTTAATCCAGAGTGCAAATTTCCTAAAAAAAAGATGATACCTACTCTCGGACCATTAATGTATTAAGGAGTTTGTATACATGAGTTGTGAATATAGACAAAATTTCAAAGTTGGCAAATTGTTGCTCTGGTTATTAGGAGACTGATTTTACGTGCTAGTCAAATGTATGGGTAAACTGTAACTTTGTGTACGATATGTTATTCCAGCTGGAATTTTGACCTTGCCCTTCTTGCCTGGTCTTATTCCAGTAACTTGTTTTAGGAGGTGCTTTCTAAAGTGGGGCCCTCTGGTGATGTAGTGGTTAAGAGCTTGGCTGCTAGCCAAAACGACGGCAGTTTAGTCCACCTTGGAAACCCTATGGGGGCGGTTCTACTCTGTCCTGTAGGGTCTCTGTGAGTCGGAATAGACATGGCAACGGGTTTGGGTTTTTGTTGTTGTTGTTTCTGAAGTGGAGAGGATATTTGGTTTCCTTCTTGGATGTTAAGTATCTCTACGAAGCTATAGGGATACAGCCTTTGTCTCCTGGATTGTTCATCCTTATATCTACTCCTTTTAGTGGCTAGGAAACCCTTGCTCAAATCTAAATTGTAAGTCCCAGATACATCTCTTTGATGCTTGCCTCCCATCCCAAAGCATTGTGAATGAAAAACCCAGCTTTTCATACAGCAACTCTTGAATAGTACAGTTTTCTCTTGAAAATATTCAGAAGTTATTTTTTCTTGACTACATTTCTTGTTACAAAATGTATAGCATGTAGTGTAATTTTTTTGTGTGTGTGTGTGTAAGTATAACCAGTACCTGAATTGCACCTAATGTGGAGTTAGGCAAAATCCTAGGCATCTAACCTGATCTCTACTTTCCATTGTACAAATATTTGTGTATCAGCTTGGTGTTTTGAAAGTGATTCTGGAAACAAATATCTTTTCAGGATTTGACACAGTGCTTGTAAATGAAAGCATGTTGCTGGGGGGAAGTTTCAGTGAAGTTTGAAATAAACCTTGATTCAGTGCTGAAAACAATTTGGAAAAATAAAATTCCCATTGTTGAGTCTATCCATTGTTATCCCTGCCTTCCAACTTCTCGTTTTTATTTTTCAAACTGCCTTTTTAAAATATAGTGTGCTCTGTAATTTATATGGAGCCCTGGTGGTGCAGTGGTTAAGAGCTACGGCTGCTAACCAAAAGGTCAGCGGTTCAAACCCACCAGCCGCTTCTTGGAAACCCTATGGGGCAGTTCTGCTCTGTCCTGTAGGGTCGCTATGAGTTGGACTCGACGGCAACGGGTTTTTTTTTTTTTTTTTAAATGTACTTTGTATACATTAATCCTTACATCAGATTTATGAGATAGGTGTATCTACTTTTTATGGATAAGGAAACTGAAAGTTATTAATATTATACACTTTGCCCCAGGTTGCACAGTAGTGGAGTTGAGATTCTTATCCAGGTCATTCATATATGTTTGCAAAGCCCTTCCTCACCATTTTGCCTGTTTTCAACAGATGCCCGCATATGCTTATCTTTCGATGTGGGGTTAGTTCTTTGACTTGACTTTATAGCATTGCTTGTAAGTTCTATATCAGTCCTTAGAGGTTGTTTGCAAAAAATCTAAATTAATGGATGTAGTCAAAAAGCTTGTGAGATTCACAGGAATGATTGTACTTTTCTGTCACTATCATATGGGAATTACATTAATTTTTTTCCCCTCTGGAGAGGAACTGGGAAAGGAAATCTAAAGGTAGGCTTTCTGAGTACAACTCCAGTGTTCAGCATTGTGCAAACATCTTTTTCATGCTTTTTTTAAAAAAGTATGCAATATGAAGACATGCATAAGAAGTACAAAGAATAATACAATTAGTACTCATGTAATTAAGCAATAAATTTCAGAAATAAAACACTGTCATTGTAAAGTGCTCAACTGCTAACCAAAAAGTTGGCAGTTCATCCAGGGCTTCGAACCCCTACTAAGAATTTACATTTCTACCCTAGATATACTGAATCACAGTCTGCATTTTAACAAGATCCCCAGGTGATTCTTGTTGTTGGTAGGTGCAGTTGAGTCTCTTCTGACTTATAGCGACCCTGTGTACAACAGAACAAAAGGCTGCCCAGTCCTGCACCATTCTCACAATCATTGTTATGCTTGAGCCCGTTGTTGTAGTCACTGTGTCAGTCCATCTCTTTGAGGGTTTTCCTCTTTCACTAACCCTCTACCAAGCATGCTGTCTTTCTCCAGGTGATTCTTATGTATAATAAATTTTGTGAACCGCTGCTCTACTAGTGGTTCTCAGAATTAGTCCCCAACCAGCAGCATTAGGATCACGTGGGAACTTGTTAGAAATGCCGATTCCCAGTAGGGGTTTGAAGCCCTGATTCAGCCTCACTCAGAGGCACCTCAGAAGACAGGCCTGGTGATATGCTTCTGAAAGGTTACAGCCTTGAAAACCCTATGGAGCAGTTCTGCTCTGCACACATGGGGTCGCAAGGAGTCGGAATCTGTTTGAGGTAACTAAGAAGAACAACCACCATCAGTAAATCTTCTGGAATTGTCCCCTTTTTCCCTCAGTCACTCTTCTGAATTTGGTGTTTATGATTTCTGTGCATTTTTTAACATTTTATTGAAAGTGTTGGCTTTCCTGAGAAAAACATGTTATTTTTGCATGTTTTTTTTAGGCTTCGTACAAATTGTTTCTTACTGATTTATTTTGCAGCTTTTTTCACTTAATCTTATGTTTGTGGAATTCATGCATGATATACGTGCACTTCATTTTCACTGCTGTTTAGTACCCGTTGTCTGAACATGCTGCTTTTTATTTTTCTATTGTTGTAGTTTAAGTGAAAGTTTACATTTCAAGTTAGTCTCTTATGCAAAAACTTATACATACATTGTTACGTGACTCTGATTGCTCTCCCTATACTGTGACAGTGCACTCCTGCTTTCCACCTCTGATTTCCCATGTCCATTCAACCAGCTCCTAGCTCTCTCTGCCTTCTCATCTCACCTCCGGACAGAAGCTGCCCATTTAGTCTCATGTATCTACTTGAGCTAAGAAGCACACTCTTCACGAGTATGATTTTATGTCCCACAGTCCAGTCCAGTCTTTGTCTGAAGAGTTGGCCTCGGAAATTATTTTAGTTTTGGGCTGATAGAGAGTCCAGGGGCCATGCTTTCTGGGGTTCCTCCAGTCTCAGTCGGACCGTTAAATCTGGTCTTCTTACTAGAATTTGAGTTCTGCACCCCGCCTTGCTCCATCAGGGACTTTCTGTTGTGGTCCCTGTCAGGGCGGTCATTGGGGGTAGCCATCTAGTTCTTCTGGTCTCAGGCTGATGAAGTCTCTAGTTTATGTGGCTCTTTCTGTCTCTTGAGCTAATACTTCCCTTGTGTCCATGGGTGTTCTTCATTCTCCTTTACTCTGGGTGGTTGGGACCAATTGATGCATCTTAGATGGCCGCTTGCAAGCTCTTAAGAGCCCAGATGCCACTCACCAAAGTAGGATGCAGAACATTTTCTTAATAAACTTTGTTATGCCAGTTGACCTAGATGTCCCTTGAAAGCATGGTCCCCAGACCCCTGCCCCTGCTAGTCTGTCTGTTGAAGTGTTTGATTGTATTCAGGAACTTCTTAGCTTTGGTTTAGTCCAGCCGTGCTGACTTCCCCTGTAGTGCGCGCTGTCTTTCCCTTCACCTAAGATAAGTCTTGTCTACTGTGTAATTAGTGAATAACCCTTTCCCTCCCTCCCCACCCTTGTAACCATCAAAGAATGTTTTCTTTTGTGTTTAAACCTTTTCTTGAGTTCTTATAATAATGGTCTTATACAATATTTGCCCTTCTATGACTGACAAAATTCACTCAGCATAATGCTGTAAAGATCCTCCATGTTTTAAGATGTTTCACGGCTTCATCGTTGTTCTTTATCATTGCATAGTATTCCATTGTGTGGATATA
>NW_004443951.1:21017271-21033724 GCF_000243295.1 Trichechus manatus latirostris | reverse complement strand
TTTTTCTCCAGCTCTGTCCGGGACCCTCTGTTGTGATTCCTGTCAGAGCAGTCAGTGGTGATAGCCGTGCACCATCTAGTTGTACCGGACTCAGTCTGGTGGAGGCCGTGGTAGTTGTGGTCCATTAGTCCTTTCGCCTAATCTTGTCCTTGTATCTTGTTTTCTTCATTCTCGGAGAATATTCTTGTATGTATTTTCTACCTGTGTGGGAGAGTTTCTCTAGGGCTCATACTTAAAAGTGGAATTGCTGGGTCACAGTGTATACATATCTTTAACTTTACTAGATACTGTCACATTGTTCTCCAGAGGGAGTGTACTAGTTTATCCTCCCAGCAGCAGTATGTAAACATTTCTGTTGCTGATACATCATAATGACACTTGATAGTTAGACATAAAAATTTTTGACATTCTGATGAGTATGAAATATTTCATGGTAGTGTTAAATTGCATTTTTCTGAGTTTTAGTGAAGATGAATGTATTTTCATGTGTTTATTAGCCATGTAGGTTTTCTCTTTTGTGATTTGCCTGTTTGTCTCCTTAACCCACTTTATTTTTAGTATTTATTATTATTTGAAATACCATATATATAGTTACTTGTTTGTATGTCTCACCCTACCACAAGGTCAGAGACTTTCTTTTTTGTCAGTGTTGTATCCCTAGTGCCTAAGACAGCGCATGGCATATAGTAGGCGCTCAGTAAATATTTGTTTAATAAATAAACCTTTTAACTCATTTAAACAATTGCAGATTTTTCCCTTTTTTTTTTGTTGATTTGAAGTTCTTTATGTGGAGTCTAGAATCTAGAGTTTGGATTTTAATCCTTTGTTTGTATGTATTGCAAATAATATCCTAGTATATGAATTTGTTTTGATTTTCTAAGGCATGTAGACATTTATCTGTCTTTACTGGCATGGTTTGTACCATAGTATCTTCTTTTAAATTCTCCCATTTCCTGAATTCGTAAAGATATTTGCCTGTATTTTCTTCTAAAAGTTTTAAAGCTTTTCACGTTTAATGTTTTATTTATTGTTTATTTTTTTTAGACTGCTTGGAGTTTATTTTTATCTGTGGTATGACGTAGAGATCTAATTTTATTTTTCCCATATTATTGGTTTTAGCATTCATCAGTATTTTGAATCTGAAGTCCCTACTTGTTTTAGGGCTTTGTATACTAAAAAAACCAAACCCATTGCCATCAAGTTGATTCCAGTTCATGGTGATCCCATGTGTTACAGAGCAGCGCCGCTCCATAGGGTTCTCTTGGCTGTAATCTTTATGGAAGCAGATCTTCAGGCCTTTCTTTCACTGTGCCACTGGGTGGGTTCAAACTGCCAACTTTCTGGTTAGTAACCAAGCACATACTGTTTGCACCGCAATTGGCCCTGTAACTTTCTGCCAGGGCTTAAATCTTTAGTAACTTTATGCATTAGAAGTTAGAAAAATACTGATGTACTCTAAAACCAAATTTCCAGGGAATAGAAAACAAGATTGCTAAATTAGGGATGTCACGAGTCAAACAGCTGAATTGAATCATTTAGAGGAAAAACTATTTAAAAGGCTAACTTTTTTTTTCTATGTGATGACTTTTATTTATTGTACTTTAGATGAAGGTTTACAGAACAAACTAGCTTCTCATTAAACAGTACATATATTGTTTTATGACACTGGTTAACAACCCCATGACATGTCAGTACTCTCTCTTCTCGACCTTGGGTTCCCTGTTACAGCTTTCCTGTCCCTTCCCACCGTCTAGTCCTTGACCCGGGCTGGTGTGCCCCTTTAGTCTTGTTTGTCCTGTGAGTCTGTCTAATCTTTGGCTAAAAGGTGAACCTCCGGAGTGACTTCATTACTGAGCGAAAAGAGTGTCCGGGGACCATACTCTCGGGGTTTCTCCAGTCTCTGTCAGGCCAGTAAGGCTGGTGCTTTTTTGTGAGTTAGAATTTTGTTCTACATTTTTCTCGAGCTCTGTCTGGGACCCTCTACTTTGATCCCGGTCAGAGCAGTCAGTGGTGGTAGCCGGGCACCATCTAGTTGTACTGGACTCAGTCTGGTGGAGGCCGTGGTGGTTGTGGTCCATTAGTCCTTTGGCCTGATCTTTCCCTTGTGTCTTTAGTTTTCTTCATTTTCCCTTGCTCCTGAAGGGTGAGACCAGTGGAGTATCTTACATGGCTGCTCACAGGCTTTTAAGACCCGAGACGCTCCTCACCAAAGTAGAATGTTGAACATTTTCTTTATAAACTATGTTATGCCAGTTGAGCTAGATGTTCCCTGAGACCATGGTCCCCACAGCCCTAGGCCCAGTAATTTGGTCCCTAAGGGAGTTTGGATTTGTCCGTGGAGCTTCCATGACCTTACCCTGAACAAGTTGTGCTGGCTTTCCCAGTATTGTGTACTGGTCTTAACCCTTCACCAAAGTTACCACTTAATCTATTGTCTATTTAGTGTTTTTCCCCAACCACCTCTCCCCTCCCTCATAACCATCAAAGATTGTTTCATTTTGTGTGTAAACCTTTAAAAGGCTAACTTTGACAGATGACACAGTTCTCTTAGTAACTAAGGCTTGCAGTTATATCAGATATATATACACACACATATATATATACACACACACATATATGTACATATACATGTATACATATATTATACATATATATATAAAACGAGAGAAAGCAAATTTCCAGAAATTTTTTGGCAGAATTCAAAGTATAATAATCAAATACAATTTTTGTAATACAGGTCTGTTAGTGAGAAGAATAGAATTATTTTTTAGGGAGATAACATTTCACTTAAATGGGGTTCAAAGTTAGTGTTCCATATCAGAGTCACTTGCAAGTGTTCATCTGTTAATGCTGTTCTGTAGTGAGATTTTACGTGTTTCACCTTTGAAAATGTCTTTCACACAGAGAGATACTGCCAACTACTAATATTAATCCATGAGCATATGATTTTAATGGAGCATATTCATCACTTGGAAGGCATTTATAGAATTCTGTTAGATTCTTTTCTCGATATTTGCCCTTTAGCATGCCATTACATTGAAGATTAATCACTTCCAATTGGAAGTTAGGTGGAAACTCCTTGTTGCACAGTAAATAGATTTTGAAATATGGAGATTTCCTTTGTGTTTGCATTGAGGTAGAAAAAATGCTGGAAATGTAGTTTGAGCCCAGAAAATACATTTTACTTCCTGTTTGTGTGGAAACGGAAATCTTGCTTCTTGTTTTAATTTTTGACAGTGTGGGAAATGAAGAAAGTAGTTTGACATTATTTTCGATTCAAACACAATATTCAAATTAATTTCCCACATTATAAGTTTCTGATATAAGTGCTGTTTTGCCTTATGATTTTAGGTTGGATTCATTAAGAAACATCACATGTGCAGCAAAAGCTAGCTTCCAGAGCCATTCAGTGTTCAATAATAGTGATAATAATGGTTCTTCTTGTTCAGAAAATTAACAGTCTCAACATGGACCTCAGAAAATCACAATAAAACTTTACCACTGCTAAGCCATCGCACTGCTATGTGGTAGGGCAAATCAGGAAAACGGCAAAACTGATGATTGAAGTCTACAAGAGTAAATTTCTGTACTACCCATCTCTATATTAAGCTAAACGAATGAGTTCATACTGTGTTTACTACTCTAGTACCACATGTATTTTTCTAGCTTTCCCTTTTTGCTTGTCTATAACCTCCCATTTCAGCAGTAAGAAACCTTGCTCCTATCATCTGCCAATCATTTACTTAATTGCTAATTCCACTATACATATATTCTAGTGGTTTCAGAAATGTTAACCTGTATCCCCATGGGAAACAACTTTACCAACTAGAGTACAGTGCTTATGTGCAGTTCTTTCATCTTTAGTCTTCTGGACACATTCATTTCAGTAGTGACTTAGGTCAGTACCTTTTTCCCCCACCTGCCTGGTTTTTTTTTAAATTGACTATTGATACTGCTTCCATTGTCCTCAGTTATTGCCAGCAGTTGTTCTTGCTGAAAGGCTAATAGTCTTAAGTTTATTTTTTCTGGACACCTGTCTTTAGCTACTGCAGTCAAACATGATTTAATTAACTCACCATCAGTAAATTGGCTTTCCTTGCTTTGCTAACAAATGAGCCACTCAGAAACTTACCTTGGTTTTTGCCTTGTTTTTATTTTTGGAAAGAATTTCTGCTGTGACGAGATTGTGTTTTAAATTTTCTAGTTTTTCTGACAGTTGTTTTCTTGTGAGTTGGGAGTAATGTGATGAGTGCTTAGTTTGGCAGTGTCAACATATATTGTATTCTTGGCACAGCTGTGATGTCATTTCATAATAAACACAACACTTTGCCATCTGGTTTCATAACAAAAAATAATCCACATTCACTGTGACTATGGGTAATATTCAAAGTCCACTTTTTTCTTTTCTTGTTTTGACATGACAGGTATGCACAGGTAGTTTAAAAAATACTAATAAAATGTGGTATGGCAGTGTGCACGGCACTCAAATGCTTTTGCGTTATAACTGTGTTGCTGCAGCTTGTAGTGTGTTGAGCAGCTGTGCAAAGTGATCGCTGCATACGGTCCCTGTTGCAGCTGCTCACCTCTGCTCTTATAGTGTGAAAGTAGTCATGTAAGTGAATGAGGATGCTGTATTTCAATAAAGCTATTTGTGAATGCTGGTATTTGAATTTCAGTTTCCACATGTCATGAAATATTATTCTTTTGATTCTCTCCCTCCCCTCAAACCATTTAAAGATGTTAAAACCATTCTTAACTGGTAGGCTGTACAAAAACAGGTAGTGGTCTGGATTTGGCCTGTGTGCTGGCCCTCAGTGTGGAAGGCCCTGTATACGTGACCCATTTTGAAGTAGGCATCTTTCTCTCCATAATCATTTGTAGTAATTTCACCAGTCTTAGATTCAGTATAGGTTGCTGCTGATGCCATGGAAACTACTTGGAACAGACGTTGCACTGTTTTCTGTGGTAGAACACTAAAGGTTTATTTCTTCAATTGTTCTTTCATCATAATCTTATCAATTCGTAGTGCTTTTTCCAGTGGGGGAGCAGCTAAGATGAAATTTTATTATTTATTGGCTACTTTGAGTTAACATGAATAGAAGATGCTGTCCTCATTTGTCCACTTTCATTGGTAGGTAGCATGCTTTTGAAGCCAGAACACATTGGTCCTCCAAGTGTTATATGAACAAGTTTTGTCCTGGTGGTTTAAAAGACTATCTTTGACCTTGGGTTCACAGATGTGGGTAAGGTCACCCTTGCGTTTCACCGTATGTTTTGTATCTCTCAATAAGAGATTGTCAGCGGTGCCTGCAGTGAGATAAAAAAAAATTCAGTCTTGTTTAACCACAGAAGATACAAATGCTATATGATTTTAGAATATTAGTGTTCACCCTTTGAGGAACTATATATTGTTGTTTAAGGTCTAGTAGTGTATAAAACAGGAGCTTTGGTGGCACAAATTGTTAAGTGCTCTGCTGCTAACCAAAAGCTTGCCGATTTGAACCCACCTAGCAGCTCTGCGGGAGAAAGACCTGGTGATTTGCTCCCGTAAAGATTACAGCCTGGAATACTCTGTCACATGGGGTCACTATGAATCGGAATTGACTCAGTGGCACCTAACAACAGTTGTTTGGAAGGTGGGCATGTTCTGAGCTACCACTCTGGTCTGAGCTGCTCTTGTCCTTTTGCTGGATTATTGTAGGCAATATCTACCAATTGCTCTGTCCTGGCCCCGTTGAAGTCTGTTCCCCACTCAGCAGCCAGAATGATCCTGTGAACACATAATTATGATCGTGTTATTCCTTTGTTCAGAACACTCCAGTGACTGCTCATATTACCCAGAGTAAAAGCGAAGTTCTTACAATGGCCTGCAAGTCCCTGTCCATTAACTCACATCTCTGACCTGATCTATCAACTGCTCCCTTGGAAATTTTTGCTTTGCATCCACTCTGTTTTTTGCTCAGTTCCTCAGACAAGCCAAGCATATTCCCTCCCCAGGGTCTTTGCACTTGCTGTTCCCTCTGCTTGGATCTAGCTACTCTCAGATACATGCACAGCATGCTCTTTCTCTTCAAATCTCTGCTCAAATGTCTTGGGAGAGAAGCCTTCCCTGATGGCTTTATATAAAATTGTAACTCTTATACCCCCATTCCCCTTCTCTCCACTCTGTAAAATGTAAGCTCTGGAAAGGAAAGGACTTTTTAACTGGTGAATCTCCAGTGCCTAGAATGCTGCCTGGCATATAATAAACCAAACCAAACCCATTGCTGTCGAGTCAGTTTCAACTCAGTAAATGTTTTGTTGAATAAATGAACGATTAGTAATACGTAGAAGGGAAAAGGTATATTGTTGGTAATGCCAGGGTGTCCTTGGTAATACTTTGGCATCCATCCAAGGGAGGTTCAGGAGATATAGGCTGTAAAGAACGCCTGATGGTTTACCAGATGACAAAGGCAGGACAAGCTGGTAGAGAGGGTGGAGGGGAGTAAAACCTGTGGTGGCAGGGCTTCAGGTGTCTCCTTACAGTTACAGGATAATGATGGGTCAAAGTCTCAGGCTGGCTTCTCTGCCCATCACAACAGTGAAAACTTGAAGACTTGTTGGAATGATAAAATTCTTGCCAGTATCCGAGAAGAGGTTAATTAGTAGGAAAGAAACGTAATGGGGTAAGAAAATGAAAGAGATGTTCGTGTATTTGCCATCTGGGTGGAATTGTACAGTAAGACCAGTTCTCAGTCTTGTAGCAGTCATTGCGATTTCCCTCACTGGGCAAGCAGACGGATGTGAGTCCCTGGTCCTCTGGAGTTATGAGACCTTGGAAAGGAATTTTGGCTGATGTAACCTAGGATGAGTTACACGAATAAACTACAAGAATATATGCAAAAGTATTTTGAAAGAATGAGTTTTTGAAAGTACTATATATATATATATATTTACTATTTATCAACTGAGTAAATACGTATCAACAATATTTTCATTAATTTGGTAAAGGGTCTGACTGAATACTAATTTCATCTGAATTACAGTTCAATCCTATTAGTATTTTTGTGAGTAGGCTCTTTGTAGTGTTGATTATCTGATTGTCTTTGGTATAGGTCAAGAGTGTGTTGCTTAGGTATTAAATCAGCAAAAACATATCACTGTTAGGTATAGAAAGAGTTCACAGCCCAGTGAAGAATTTGACATATAAACAGATATAATGAGATGAATGTAAGGAAAGATGTGTCCAGCTAACAAAAAGAAGCAGTACCTAACCCAGTGTTGGAGAACCAGGGAAAGCTTGGTTGGGGAGGAGAACCTTCCAGAAAATGAGTAGGAGTTTGGTGAGAGGGGAAGAGGCATTCTAGGCTGAGGGTTCTGCATGTACAAAGGGTTCAGAGACCATAACTTAAGGAAATCAGTTCCTTTCCTTCCTGGATAAATAGGCAAGGGTTCAGCTATGTGGAAACCATGGCTTTCAGAGGAAGCTAAGATGGGTAGCCCACACCTGAGGCACTCAGCATCTGCTGAGGTCATTCAGATCTCCAGGGTGGAAAGTGAACCAGCTCCAGAGATTGACTCAGGAGAATCAGGAAAGGTGTCCCTTGAGACTCAAAGGGCATGCATGCTACAGACTGGATTGATGAAGTCCAAACAGAAAGTTTCCCGTATGTTTGTAAACTAGGTAGTCCTGATTTGCCCAATGTGAGATACCTGAGGAACATGAAAAGGGAGATTTGTTACCTCCACACGCCAGTAACTAAGATAGTGTTGTATTATATTACATAGTAAACTTAGTAGTAGTAGAAAACAAAAATTGAGTATATTGTCTGCTCCTAGACTCTGAGACTTAGAGGTTTTTCCTGGTGCTGGGCACATACAGGCTTTCAGTAAATATTGATTGAGTGAATGCCGAGTAAGTTAGAGAGTGTATCTTAGATTATTTGGATCTTGGGTGCCTTCCTACCTGTATAGTAATATGAATGAACGATACAGCTTTAATAAGCTAGAAGTGAGGATATTAACTTCATACATGAGCTCGTTGATCTTGGAACTTTGTTTTCGATGACACTATTTTGATGTATGGCCATGTTACTAATGTTTAGATCTGGAAATATTTAGACAACTGAGGCTAAAGTTATTTTTGTGTGTTTTCTAGGGTGGGGATGGGGGTAGTATTTTAACTTGAAATGTATTTGTTAAATTTAGCTCTGCAAGAAATGATGTGCAGGGGAGCAGGGGCATGTCAGAACTCCCTGTACTTTCTGCACAATTTTTCTGTAAAGCTAAAACTGCTGTAAAGACACAAAGTCTACTAAAAAAAATTAGCTGCACATATCTCAGTTACATTTTTCTTTCCTTTCAAACAGCTAGTTCCTGTGAATTTCTCCAGGTTGAGTTCTGGAGTGTGTGAATTAGTCTTGCATAATGCAGACCCTGGCACCTGAAATATTACCAGTGGAAGAATCAGGTTACAAGATGAAAAGTTTTAGCTTTCCACCCTCTAACCTTATTGTAGGAGGTTGAGTGGATGAAAATTAGACAGACACACACCTGTCAGACAAGTGTACTCTTGAAATTGACAGCTGAAATAGAGTTTTTGCTTATAAATTTCAAATATCAACGTTGCAATCTGCAAGGTGTGGGTAGCTGTTTTATCAGTGCTTATTTCCTCTCATTCCAGGATTGTAACCTGACTTTGTAAATTGGAGAAGCCAGTGGCACTGCCAGTGTTTTTTGAGGTAGTGTCTGCTTGGGATCCAGTGCAAGTTGTATCATTGTTCAAATTAAGGTAAGTGCATGGGGGTAAGAGGAACTAATATCTTCACTGATGTGTAAAATCAGTCTTTATGTTAAAAATTGATTATTCAGAGGATTCATAATGGAAGTTCTGGCTACTTATTAATTAAGCAGTATTTGTTTTTCAGTGTAACAAACTGAAACCAGTTAATAAAGTAGCTTTGCTCTCTGATACACTTCCAAATTGTAGAATCAGCAGTTTATTTTTGAAACTAACTTTTGAGTTCTTTAATAACACATGTGTATTCATTTGGAAATACTGAAAAAGATCATCCATAAACTTGACATACATGTTGTATAATCACTGTTAATATTTTGGTTAACAGTCTTTTAATACGTATGTTACCTGGATATGTATATGTGTTTAATCAAAATTGAGGTTGTACTTTTTTGTTACCTGGTTTTTGTTAATAAGGTGCGATATATTTTCCTGATTTGCATTTTTTAATGCCTGCATGACATTTCATCATATGGATGTGCCATATAATTTATTTAATCCTTTTTTGGTAGACTTAGTCTTTTCCCCCTTTTTTCCCTGTCAGATTTCTATGACATGAAAAAAAACTTGTGTACATTTGATTTCTTCCCCATACTACATTCTCTTTTCTTAACTTTAGAAAGCATTTTATATATTTATTTGTACTGTTTAGTTTTAGTTTTTCTTAATACATGTGCAAAAAAACTATGTAGACATTATATGAGACAGCTACTCCACTGGGCTTTTTATGAAAAAACAGCAGTCCTTCCCCATCTTTGTTCCCACTCCCTAGAAGCAATTATTTTCAACTCTTTGGCTGTTTCTTTTGTTATTACCATACCTTTCTATATGCACATATTACTGCTTATTGATTTTCCACTCTTTTTGGTATTATCTATTAACTTCCTTTGTTGGGTAGTGGGGTTTGTGATAGACTTCCCCAACTACCTCACACACTCAAGTTTATTGTTACTTTGGTTATAATATAATTTTGGTTAGAACAGTATTCATTGTTGACGATATTATGATTATGTATAGCTTATTCAGAGCCTAATCATTTTGCATGCTATAGTTACTTTTCCTTTTTTGCACAACTTTTTTTTTCTCTCTTACATATTTTTTGTCTGTTTTGCTTAGCTTTCTGTGTTTTTATCAGTAATTCCTCCCCAGACTTTACCCAGAAGTGTAAATCTTCCTCATTACATTTCAGCATCTCAGCTATAACATAAGTTTTATCTTCTTGGAGATGCCTTCTGGTACGTTCCATTCTAAACCTGTGCTACATATAGCTGTCATATTTGCTATCCCAGCATCATTGGCCTGGTGATATTTCCTACCTCTTTTATACTAGATTCTATTACTTTTCCCATGTCTCTCTCTTTCTTTCTTTCATCTTTTTCTTTCTTGTTTAATCCTTTGCTTTGGAGAGCATTTCCGGTAGCTTCCTGAGAGAAGAGTGTATAAGAGGTAAATTTTTTAGACAGTGCATGGCTAAAAATGCTTTTATTCTACCCGCATATTTATTGGTAGTTTTGGCTGGGTATACAATTCTGGTTTGGAAATAATTTTCCTTCAGAATTTTGAAGATACTGCTTTGTTGTCTTTTGTCTTCCACTGTTGGTGAGCTGTGCATTGCTTTTGCATGTAATTTGTATGTAGCCTCTGAAATTTTTAAACTTCTTTATCCCCAGTGTTCTGAAATTTCATTATGATGTTGATGTGGTTTTTTCAGCCACTCTGTTGAATTGGAACTTATGTCCTTCAGTTCTGGAAAATTTTCTAGAATTATGTCTTTGATTTTTCTCTACTCTTTCTGTAGGATTATTATTTGAAGGTTGGCTCCTGTAGATCTATTCTGTCATTTTATCTTTTTTTCTCCTATTTCCATTTTTGTGTTTTTCTACTTTCTGGGAGATCTCCTTGGTTGTGTTTTACAAGCTTGTATTGTTGTTTGTTTCCATTTGTGCTCTTACAGTTTTCATTTCCAAGAGCTCCTTTTTGCTGTTTGAAGCAGAGAGGTGAAATAGCATAGTATTTAAGATTGTGGATCGTTTCCTCATACACAAAATGGAAACAATAATAAATAGAACCTACCTCATAGTATTGTTGTAAGTTAAATGAATTAATATGTTAAGTCTCAGACCAGTGTCTGGCTGTTATTCAGTGGTTGTTGTTATTGTTGTTTCTAACCTTTTATAATGGATACAACATCTTTTATCTCTGAGGAAATTAGTGATGTTTTCGATAGTCTTAGGCCTATCAAATAGTCAACTATTGTTTTCTTTTTTTATTGTGCTTTATATGAAGGTTCACAGAGCAAATTAGTTTCTCATTAAACAATTAATACACATATTGTTTTGTGACATTGGTTGCCAACCCCACGACATGTCAGCAGTCTCCCCTTCTTGACATTGGGTTCCCAGTTACCAGCTTTCCTGTCCCCTCCTGCTTTCTCATCCTTGCCCCTGGGTTGGTGTGCCCATTTAGTCTCGTTTTGTTTTATGGGGCTGTCTAATCTTTGGCTGAAGAGTGAACCTCAAGAGTGACTTCAGGATGTCCGGTACCAATTTTGGGGTACTAATTTTTCTTTTAATGGTTTTTTTTTTAACATTTCTTTAACACGTCTGGAATTTTATTTTTGTTTATGGTGAGAAGTAGAGATCTAAGTTTTATACCAAGTAGTTAATCAGTTGTCCCAGTTACTGATTTATCCTTTTTTTTTCCACTGATTTGAAAAGCTACCTTTATAGGTATATTTCTTGACTTTGTATTTTGATCCATATCTATCTGTCTAAATCTTGTGCCAGTACTTAATGTTTTAATTATGGTAGCTTTATATCACCTTTAAATACTTAGTGATGCAAGCCTTTTTAGTCTCACCAGGAAAAAAATAAAATAAAATTGATTATCTTCATCTTGTTAATTTTTATCCATACAGAAATATGACTGTTCTTGTTCAAGAGAGTTAAAAATTGGACATTAGAAAATAAATACTAGAAAGGCACAGACATAGGAAGCTAGTGACATATTTTAAAGATGTATACTAAGCATTTGAAATGTGACTACTGTATTGGACAGTACAGCTATAAGAGCCTTTACTTCTGAAGGAATAGATAAACTAATATTCATATATTTATGGGATGATACCCTGCCCTAGGCCATACATAATTTAAAGCAGTGATTAACATATAATAAAATAAATTTATATACTGCCCTAAGTAAAGGCAAAGTGAGCTAATCTCACCTTTATTGCCAACTATGTGGTAAAGATCCACATAGGTCCACATGAATCCGATGTCCAATGTGTGGGGATGGATCCAGTCCTCACCTTCTCACTTCTCCATCCTTGTCTCCAGCTGCTCATGCAGCACACTCTTTCCAACCCTTGCCACCTGGAACTAGGTCAGAGCTCACAAGTTAAAATGACACAGTCCTTCAGATTGCCAAATCAGCAGATGCCAGCCCCTGCTGGCTCTCACTGCCCCTGTAGGTTTGATAATTCAGTGGAATGACTCACAGAATCCTGAGAGTATACCATACTTACAGATGTATTATAACTAAAAAGGATTCAAATGAAGGGACACACAGGGTGAGGCCTGGTAGGGGTCCCAAAGAGGGACATATGCACCTGTCCTGTGCATGGTCACCAACCAGAAAGCTCATCTGAGCCTTAAGGCTCAGGGCTTTTATCGGCCTCCCCACATGGCTGTCATATATTATATCATGCCTCCTAGGCTTAGTCAGCATTGGGCCCCCACATGGTCCCTTTCGTTCTGGTCAGCCCCTGCTCATTAGCCTCAAGTGTGTTCCAGCTACAAAGAACTGAGAACAAAGGCCAAATTTCTTTCCGCAGGGTGATTCCCCACTTTGCCTATACACACGCATTTTTTTCTCTCAGAATTGTTTTATGATAGACTTGTTTTAGGAAAATGGTTTGACCAATGTCTATAAAAGATGTCAAATAACTTATTTCTTCTAATATAGTTATAAACATGCTTTATGTAGAACTCTATGCAAACAGCAGATGCATATGTATCAATGGTACACTGTTGACTTGAAGAAGAGGGACCACAGACCTAATCCTTGGAATCTTTGCAATGTTCATAGCCCAGTGAACCCCTTTCCAGACTTCCTGAATCAGAATCTTATTGGATGGACCCTTTTTTAAAAGCTCTGTAGGTGATTGTAGTATGTACCACTTGTTCAGCCCAAGGTCTCAGTAGTAATAATTCCATTTTTTAAATAAATAATTAAATGTCACAGTGGCTGCTTGATTTAGTTTAAAAAAAAAGATTTTCCTTAATGAGAGCTAGAAGGAGGCCATAGGCTGTTAGTTAACTTATGCCATTTATTGTCTTTATTAAGTTAGAAAAGCTGAGAGTTCTTCTAAAAAATGAGAAGAAAATATTCCCCAGTGGTAACGTGAACCTATTTAAAATGGGAACTATAATTGCAGTTACCCTCCCCTGGGGATATAGGAGAGGAGACTCTGGGGTAAAATGAAGTTTCTTTAAGCTGCTTACTATGCTCTTCGTTCTGTTTCTCTAATGGTGAAAGATCAGTTGCATAGATGATTCTGAGCCTAATAGACACCCATGGAGTAAATTTTCTAATAGACACCCATTGAGTAAATTTTCAAGAGGATATACAACAAATTACATACACTGGGGATATTGTGATGAAAAAGTTCCAAATGGCCCCCCAGTTTACCAACATCTCTGCCAACATCTTAACAAAGGGATTTGTTTTCCGGGAGGTCATGACCTGGAGAATATAGACTGATCTTTTCTTCTGTTTCTCGTGCACTCTTCAGTTCAACACATGCCAGTTTAGCTAGTAAAGGTAGAAGATACTTGATTGCACTTCATAGAAGGATAACTTGATTATTTATATTTATAGGCAGGTAGATAGTAAGGAAATAGACTCATTGGTAAAATCTGTTTGCTCCCAGGGAAGTTCCCAGATATCTCCCTTTCGCACTGTGGGACTGTAGCTAAGCATAGCTTAAGGTGTAAATTCACTAGCTGTATGCCAAACACTCTACCTGTATGTCTTCTTTAATTCCCGTGGCGTTGTTATGAGGTAATCACATTATTTCCATTCTACAAATCAGAAGACAGAGTAAGTATATCATCCAGCTGATGGGTGGCGGAGCCAGAATTCCGTTTTGCTGCTAAAGCCACTACTTACTGCAGAACCTGGCGTGGCGTTATAAAGTGACACTCAAGGGATCCGCCCATTTGGGACAGGACATTGTAGATTGATAACATGCTTCAGCAGATTCCTTCACTTAATAGAAACACCTACCTTTATATGCCCATCATGAAATGTAACATTATGGAAAACACTGAATGAAAGCTGTATTCTAGTCCCAGCTCAGTTCTTATTGTGTGTTGGAGTTATAGGTTCCCTTTCCATCAAGCAGGGATTTCCCAGTGGTCTTTGTCCTTTGGTCTTCATCACTATGAACTATAGGCACTGTTACCCCTGCAGTTTTTTTTTTTAAACTTGTTTTTGATTTACAGAAAAATTGTGAAGACAGTATAAAGAGTTCTTATATACCCCACACCCAATTTCCCCTATTATCAACATCTTACATTAGTATGATTCATTTGTCAACTTAAATGTTTAAACTAATTTTAACACGTAAGAAAAACGATCTCCCCTTCTTTTTGACATTAGTCTGGTACTTTCTTTACTGTTCGCCAGAGCAAAAGAAAACCTCCAAAGTCTCATTATGAGCCTGAAAAGATACTAAAAAAATTTTTTTGTACCTGTAATTGACAACAGGACAGAGAACTTGTCCTTCTTGTTCACTACAAATAGCATAGTGCCTGTCACAGAGTAAATGCTCAGTGAGTACTGATTGAATGAACGGGTAAATGTTCTTGGTACTTGCTGGACCAGGTGTTTTTGGAGATTATACTTATACCAGTCTTACTAAAGTAACTATGAAGTGCAGAAATTGTGAAGCTTGCTTTAATGAGAAAGCAAACCTACTTAAAAATTGTGTTTACTTTCCAGTAAGTGCCTCTTAGTGCAGTGTCCTGTCCGTGTTTATAAAGCCCAACTGACCACCCCTCCCAGTTCCTTATCTAGGAACCCTTAGAAGTAAAGTAATATGTCCAGTATTATTATCTACATTTAATAGATGAATAAACCAAAGTCCATAGAGATGATTACCTTCTTAAGGTCCCCCAGAATTCCTCTCTCCAAAGACACAAGGAAAGTATTAGCCCAAAAGACAGAAAGGGCCACATAGAGACTTCATCAGCCTGAGACCAGAAGAACTAGATGGTGCCTGGCTACCACTAATGACTGCCCTGACAGGGAACACAACAGAGTGTCCCGGATGGAGCCGGAGAAGGGTGGGGTGCAGAACTCAAATACTGGTAAGAAGACCAGACTTGATGGTCTGACTGAGACTGGAGGAACCCCGGAAAGCATGGCCCTTGGATTCTCTATCAGCCCAGAGCTAAGACAGTTTCCGAGGCCAACTCTTCAGACAGGGATTGGACTGGACTATGGGGTGTAAAGTGATGCTCACGAGGAGTGTGCTTCTTGGCTCAAGTAGATAGAAGAGACTAAACGAGCAGCTTCTGTCTGGAGGTGAGATGGAAGGGCAGATAGGGTTAGGAGCTGGTTGAATGGACACAGGGAATCTGGCGGAAAGGAGGAGTGTGCTGTCACAGTATGGGGAGAGCAATTAGGGTCACATAACTGTATAAATTTTTGTATGGGAAAATTAAAAAAAATTCCTCTCTCATTCCAAGTCACTTCCTTTTGCTGTGACGTTAATAAATTGTATGCTTATGGCACAGGGTGCCAGCAGATAAAGTTTGGCTCGCCAGTCTCCATGCTTCCTTTCCTCTAGAATGCTTCTAGGAGATACAGTACTTATAAACATTTTTGCATACATTTTATTTCTACAGTTTACTAACCTTTTTCAAGATGACTTGAGACCTAAGTTTATTATTCGTGTGTGTTTTTCAGAATTTTCAAGCTTTGATTGATTAAACTGAGTATTCTGCTTTCTGTGAATACATACAATATTCCAACTGTCGTAGAGTTCCATATGTTTTTAATTTCTGGTTGAGGAGAAAGATAGCTGCTTGACTGTAAGAATGACTAAAGGTGATTCCTAGCAAAGTTTTGACATTACGATCTTAAATTATTATTTAATAAATATTTTCTCCGGTGTTAAAAATAAAGAAAAAAGCCTTATGAAACATTGATTCCTGTGTGGAAATCAGCTTTGAAATAGTTATTGCCCCTCTGCATGCTATATTCTGTGCCCTTATGGGAAATACATATCTTACTGACATTTTCTTAACCCTTTTAAGTTACTGAGAAGTAATGTGGTCCTGTTCCTTTAAAAAGTGAAAAATGGAAAGGGTGGAGTTTGCCATGTCAGCAGGACAAGAAAGTAATTCACTCACTGAAAAGCAGGAAGGACAGGTGACCTCTTGTGGACTCTGTGCTGGATGCAAGTTTCCCAAGCACTGCCGCGGCTCTGAGTCCTGACTTTCTCTGGGAGCTCATCTTTCCCAAGTGAGGTTGGTGCTGCCTGAATTTGGTATAGGCAGGTTGCCCTGGAAGCAGATGATAAGTTTAAGTAGTCAGAAGGTAAGTGTCCAAGTTGCTGGACAGTTGATATCTATTTTCAGGTAGATTGCATTGTTTTTTTTTTTTTTTTAA
>NW_004443951.1:20990388-21014008 GCF_000243295.1 Trichechus manatus latirostris | reverse complement strand
GTCTTTGCCTGGTTTTGGTATCAGCGTTATGCTGGCTTCATAGAATGAATTTGGAAGTGTTGCTTCCTTTTCTATGCTCTGAAATAGCTTGAATAGAACTGGTACAAACTCTTCTGTAAATGTTTTGTAGAATTCTCCAGTGAAGCAATTTTCTTAACTTATTATGAAGTATTCACACTTCTGTAAACAGGTTGATGAAGCAGCCTACGGTGGCAATGATATTTTGGACTACTCACATCCTGTAATTGGGAGATAGTTTGAGTTTACACTTTTAAATTTATTTTAAATATGTTTGAGCTTAAATCAGCGTGATTGTTATATGCAGATAAGTGATTCTCTTTTTACACTTGCAGAAGACACACATGGAGGAACAAGTAGAGGCAAGCCATTTGATCCCTTTATTACATGCCTGTTTTTTAAAAAGGAATTCTGATTTTTTTGGAGAAAAACTATGAGAAAGGAGCTGCAGAGTCTAGCTGCATCCATCCAAACTTGTTAGGATTTTGATCATGAGTAGAGCCTGCCTGCAGAGTGTTGATGACTTTTGAACCTGGATGATGGGTTCGTTTGAGTTCCTGATACTGTTCTCTCTACTGTTGTGTATGTTGGAGCACTTCCATAATAAAAACATTTGTAAAAAATAGAGTGCAGTTGGCTATAAGGCAGCCTCTTCTTAACCCTCTTTAAAGTCATAGAAGAGCAAAACAACTTAATTGTAATGTTTCTGATACGCACTTTGAGTAAAAATACAGATATTATGTATTTAGAACCAACCCCCCCTCAAAAAAACAAACAAACAAACCCAAACCCCTTGCTGTCAAGTTGATTCTGACTCATAACGACCCTATAGGACAGAGTAGAACTGTCCCATAGAGTTTCCAAGGAGTGCCTGGTGGATTTGAACTGCCAACCTTTTGGTTAGCAGCCATAGCTCTGAACCACTGCGCCACCAAGGTTTATTTAGAGTTGTGTGGAAATTCCTATTTTAAATTTTTAAAAATATCTCAGCAGAAGGTAGGGAGATGTTTGATCACATTAAAAATAAAAGAATCAGGACCATTAACTTCATTTATATATATACACACACACACGCACGCACGCACACATACATATATACACACTGCATGTGTGTATATATGTATATATATATTTAAGAATCATAAGGAAAAATCACTGACTAAAAAGAAAAGAAGCAGGTGCTTCCATCCTGCCTGCTCCATCTCATCTCTCTCCCCTTTTTCTGTTCATATCTTTCTTCCCACTCTGCAGAGGTAACCACCGTTAACAGTTTGCCACATGTGCTTATATAGATAGATCTTATGTTACATCTGTACCTACATGCTGTGCGTTTTCTTTTAAGCAAATTGTACTGAATTCAACATGTAAAATTTGAGAATTTTAGTACTAAACTCCAGAATAACTTTTTTTTTTTTTTTTTTAATATTTTATTGTACTTCAGGTGAAGGCTTACAGAACAGATAGTTTCTCATGTAACAGTAACACACATGCTGTTTTATGACATTGGTTAACAACCCCCCAGAATAACTTTTATTTTAAAAGACAGGCAAACTATTATTATATCTTTAAATTATAAGCCTTTTGTAAAGTTATCATTTTCACCGAAGAAACCACTCGCCCCTTTTAGGGGGATGTTAAATTCACATTGGTATTGGATATGCATATCGTGTGAATTTTAAGAACCCAGAATTGGAATGAGTATTATGTTTACAGATATGTCTTATTTAATATGTCAAGAGAGCTGCTTGATAGCAGAGTAAATGTCTGGAAGGGATCTCTGATTTGGTTTTTTCCAAGATACGGGTAGGGTGTGAAGCCTTGGCAAAGTGTTAGGAGCCTAGAGATACCCACAGCTGCTCTTGATTCTGTTTCTCTCTTCCCTCCCTCTTTTACTCAAGAGAGGACACTCTCCAGAGAAAAAGCGTAAAATAATAAACATGTTTAATAATTTCACCTGAGCTTTGCTTTCCTACCCCTAACTATCCATAGGCATACAGAAGTACAAATCAGGTCTAAAATACTTTATCAATGACAGATTTTTTTCTTGGTATTTTTGGATCTATTTTTTCTTTATCTTAGTCATTATGTCTCTTGTTCACCAAGAATTTTCTGCTTCTTGCCATTAGTGACTATTGAAAGCATGGCTGTCTTGACTGGATGCAGTGGTAGTGGAGTTTTACTCTAACCTAAACCAAAACCAAATGCATTGCCATCTAGTCAATTCTGACTCATAGCGACCCTATAGGACAGGATAGAACTGCCCCATAGTGTTTCCAAGGAGCAGGGTGGATTCGAACTGCTGACCTTTTGGTTATTAGCCCAGCTCTTAACCACTGTGACACTAGGGCCCCTACTCTAACCTGGCCCTAATACATTAAGTGTGAGTGTCTCCCTAATACTGAGATCAGTTTGGTTTTTTGTGCCTTTGAGTTCAGAAATCCTAATCTAAGAATGGGATGTAGGGGATGTAACCGGACATAGTTAACACAACAGCTTCCTGCACACAACACGTGTATCTCATGTCTCTTGTATACAAAGTAATTGCGCTGCCAGGCGTATAATGGTACAGTGCATATATAACCTATACTGCGTATATCTTGATAGTCATAAAAGTGCCTATGTTACTGGCTTATGTATGTACTGTATTTTCTATTGTTATTTTAATGTGAACTTTCCCTCTTTACAAATAAAAAGTTTACTGTATAACAGTGTACACTTCAACTCGTAGGCAGCAGCATCCAAATCGTGCATCTCTTGAGTGTTGTAGTGTTATCTATTTTTCTTTTGAAAATATTACCATGAAATGCATCATGGCTCCCAAAACCAGTGCTAATGATAGGAGCAGCAAGAGGCAAAGGAGACGTGTTGATTTGAAGTGAAACAAAGATTATTAATTAAACAACAGAAGATGGAACATCTGTGAATGCTATTGCTTGTGATTTAGGCATATTCACACAAAGTCCAAATCACGTACTGTCCTATTTCATAGAACATATCATGGACGTTGACGCATGACTGTATTCAAAAATCAATTGTATTTCTATATCCTCACATTAAACACCTTGGCTAGAGCTGAGAACAGTGTGATCCTTCTGCTGAGACCTAGACTGCAGGTCCTTATAACCCTCATCTAGCAGTCTCTTAAGGTAAGAGATTCATCACCCTTAGTCTTTGGCTTTCAGTTTCTCAGTCCTCCTTTAAATTATATCTCCAAGATTATGGTTGTTTCCGCTATAAGCTGGAGCTCTAGCAGCTTCCTGGACTACTTTGCCTTTCTAAAAGTTGTTAAATCTCGTACATTCAAATCTAAAACTTGAATTTAATAATTAGAAACAAACCATGTATCACCTTTTAGTTTGTCTATAAATTGCCTCCTTTACTAGATCCTAAGCTCTGTAAGAGTGGAGACTCATGTATTCATTCCTGTGTGCCAGACACAGCTCTAGAGAGGCAATATAACAGTGGTTAAGAACACAAGGACAGAACCAGGCTGCTTTGGTCAAATCCCATCCCTGCCACTTGAAGCTATATGACCTTGAGCAAGTTGGTTAGCTTTTTTGCCTCAGTTTATAGGGGAAGGCTAAAAAGTGGCAGAGATTATAAGAAAGGGGTGCAAATGCCCTGGCAGGAACAAACTTGCCATGTGTAAGGGGCTAAAAGAAAGCCCTTGTGGTTGTATATATTAGTGAGGTATGAGGGGAGGGACTTGGCTTGTTTTTGTCATGCTAGTTTTTATATTCCAGAAAAAAATTCAGTCTTTTGCACAGTAACTATTTGTTGATTATTATTTTCCCTTCATAAATGGACAGCGTCGCTTCAAGGAATCTTTCGCTAATCAGTGAGGCAGTGAGGTGTGGTACGACAAGCCCTGGATTGAGACTCAGCTCTGTGATTTCTGACATATCCCTTACTCTTATTGGTCTGTGATAAACATGCTTAGCACTTCAAGTTTTTGCTACCTAGAAGATAAACTTCAGTTGTCCAAGGTACTAATAGGATGTAAAGGAGAAATGAATTGGCTCTAGTGCTCCTTGCAGACTAACCCAGTGTCCACCTCTCAGGGCAACTCCTAGGCTCTCTTCATTCCTGTGGAGGCAGAAGGAAAAGGGAAGAAAAAGACGTCATTTTTTTTAGTGGGAAAATGACCCTGAAAGAAATTTGATTCTTGATGCTAATGAAGAGCTATATAGAAGTGATGGCTCTCCTCTTTATAAATTACTTTGGCTCTACCTATATTTATGGATTAATAGCCTGTATTTTTACAGGGTGGAGTACAATAGTCCCCAGCTTACAGTGTATTCTAGTCACTACAAACCACACTTACGACCATCTTTTTTCCCCCTACGTCTTATTGTTAGTACTGTGTACTATATACGATGTTGTAGTGCGTAATTTGCTGATGTTACCGTTCTCAGTTGTTTACTCACAGATAATTCAGTGTTATGATTTATAAAGATACTGATAATAAAAGGCAATAATGAAAGCCTAAAAAAAAACTATTCATCTTAAGTCAGCTGACTTAAATGGAGTCAGTCATTGGAACAGAACCCCATTGTAAGTCACGGCCTACCTATGTATGGTATCTTGGTATTAGAATATTTGAGAATATTCTCTCTCACTCTCTTTTAACCTATCCTTGAAAGTAAGTATTAAGGATCTGGTCATGGCTCTGAAGGTCATATGTAGTTCAGGGAGTAGAGAAACGGTCAGAATTGCCATATACTCTATAACCAAAATATAATTTGTGTAGATTTTCTTTGTTGTTGAAAGTGTGAAACCTGTCTTAGGTCATCTCAGTACTTTTATTAACAGCTGACTTAGTCCTCAAAAACTTGTCTGGTTATTGAGAGAAGACTTAGGTGTGCCAAGTCATTTGATAGCTCCCCTCATCCATGTGAGTGTTTTATAGTGTTCCCCAGTTAGGGTTACATGTTAGGTTTTCCCTTTGCTACTGTGGCTTGGTCTGTGTAAGACTTTTACTAACTAGAAATTCCTTTTGATGGAAGGGCAAAGGGTGGTTTTTTAATCAGTCATTACATGTGAGTTTTTTTTTTTTTTTTTAAGTTTCTAAGCGTCCACAGAAGTTGCAGAGAGACTCATTTGTTTGAATATATTTTCTTACATTTAGGTATAATTGAAAAGTGACCCTCCCTTCAGAGATGTCAAAAACAAACAAGTCCAAGTCTGGATCTCGCTCTTCTCGTTCAAGATCTGGATCAAGGTCTCGTTCTCGTTCATTTTCAAAGTCTCGGTCCCGGAGCCGATCTGTGTCTCGTTCTAGGAAGCGCAGGCTGAGGTAAGTGGGTGTGATTGTATATTGAGATAATCATTGCATCTGTCAGTGTCAGTTTCTGAAGATCTTTTGTTAGACTCTTTCCATGAGTGTCAAATGGATTGGGGGGCTGGCTTGAGGTGGAGGGTTGGGTTATAAGAGATCCCCAGTCTCTTCAGACACTACAAATTCAAATCAGCTTTGATTGCCATGCTTTTGCCTAATGCCTTTTCTCCTCTGCCAGCACGTATTATTTCCCATCCACTTTGGAAGAAAGAGCGTTTTATTTTTCTTTGAGCTGCTTGCTTCAAATCTTTACACCTGATTATTTTTTACTGAAGTATGTTTGGAGGCTTGGACAAAAGTTTGTCTGCATCATCAGCGAAGGAAAGGATAGCTAAAAGGATTAATAGTAAGATCACCATTGCAAGGGAGAGAAGCCTTCACCCACTAAAAATAATTAAACTTTACAAAACCTATCAGGAGTCATTTGTATACAGCCAGTGTGCCACAATTACTAACAAGCTGCATCTGTTTTGTAAAACACATCTTTAAAACATCTAAGAAACACTTTTAGACATCAGTTTGTCTTACTAAATGTGAAAATAATTATTTTGAATTTACTGCCAATATGCTTTAATTTAATCAGTTTTCACACCTTTAGGTGGATTTCCCTATTTCAGTTGTATCTTGGAATAGCGTCTTTCCTCTCTTGATTTGTTGTGAGTTGGGTTTTTCACTCTTTCAAAGTGTTTTAGTTTTCATTTGTGGGTAGATAAGAACCTTTCAGTAGATACAAGTTCCCTTATAGAGTTTGGAAATGGGGTCGATGAATTTAAGTACCTAAGGAGGGGAATCTTTGTACAGTTTCATCCTTTTTAAATCAGAATTATACTAGACGAGATCATTTCTAAGTTTTGCCACTTGGAAACCCTACTGTTTATTTCAGATGAGTATCTAGAATCCTTTTCCTAAGTGAATCGATTATGAAATTTAAAATAAACTACAGAAAAAGTCGCTTACTGAGCTTGTGTTCTTGATGGTTTCCATAGTCTATTGAACAAGTAGCTGGTGGTTTTTTTTTTTTTTTTTTTTTTTTTTACTACCAGCAAGAACAAGTTAATTCTTAAGTGGAATCTTGAGAAGCATCCCTGAGAATTAGTTTCAGACCAGAGGTCAAACAAAAAGTAGCTGTACCTAAATATTGATGACTCTGGTATAATGTAGAATGGGAAGTTTAAAATTTTTTGAGTTTTTCCCTCAAGCGGAAGAAAAACTACATATGCATACACATGCATGCAAATATATATATATATATTTAAATTTCCAAGGATAACATTACATTTTGAGGATAACAGTCCTAGCTCTTCTTTCTCTCTCTCGTGTTTTTTGGGCATGCACTTTCATACTAAACTTCATTTAAGCCCAAGGCTCTGGAGCCTGTCTGTTGCCCAACTCTGTCAGATTCCATATAAGTAAAATTCCATCCACCTCCTCACTCTTCAAAAAAGAAAGGGAAAAACCCACCAAATATATTTACATCTATCTCAGGAAATTGCTATAAAGCAATGGAACTGAGGAGAGATTCACAGTAACTCCTACCTTGCGCCCAGAGCCTTTTGATTTGGGTGATTTAAACCTCTGTTTTAGCTCATTTGGTTCTAAAGGTACTATTTTAAAACTTAATCTAGTAAATGGGAACTAAATAATTGGTTCAGAAACAACCAAAACTAAGAGACACAGTTAAGTGGACAAGAACCAAATTGAAAAATGTTAACCAACTCTGAAATATTTGTGACACCTCTAAGTCTGGGCAGATTTGTCTGGACAGATCTTTTTCCCTTGTTCTACAGATCATTTGGCATGGTCATTGGCTTGGCAAAGGAGGAAAAAGTATCTTAGGCAGGAATATGTGCTGAGCTAGGCCTAGAGCCACTTTATGTGACATCTTATACCTAGAATATTGTAATTTTGGAGGAAATTTCTCCAGTAGAAAATACGCTTTTATACTTGATTCTAGTCTGACTTCTCTGTTTTGTAGAAACAGATAAATTTGCCACCGAATGTTCAGTTTTTATTTCTGGCTTATCTGTTTCATGGTTTTTTTCTTTTGTTTTCCCTCTCCTGCAAGGAAAGTATACTACTCAGAGAGTTTAAGAAACCATGCCTTTAAATTAACTAACTGCTGAGTTCTACAGATTTGGAGAAAATTGATTGTTTCCTTGTATTTCACAGACTGTATCCTTTTAAGTGACTTCTCGTAAATAACTTCATTTGCAATCTGCAGAGACTCACATTCCTGCATCTGTGCAATGACTGCGGGTTTTGGATGCAGTGTGCCACAGGGCCCTCACTAGTAATTGGTAACAGAAGCAGCAGCAGCCTCTGAGGATGGGAACATGAATTAAACCCTCCTTAGTGCTGGTGGTGGATCACCTCCTTCAAGTATAGCCCTTTAATCTGGTCATATTCAGTCTCATAGCCTGCGTCTGCCTCTCCTTTCTTCTTTTCTTGTATTATTGTAACTGTTTTCGAATGAAAAAGTGTAGAAGGTAAGTTCTTTTTTAATTGTACTTAAATAGCAACCATTACAACCAGCAGGAAGATGTTAGCAACGTATTGGCCAGTTACCGTTGTTCTTGGGGTAGATAAAGACTCTGAGCACAAAGGCTGATAATAAATAGTGGAAAATCAATCCCACTTTAGATTAAACGGAATATAAATTTCTCTTTAAAAGTACTACTTTGTTTAGTTGTTAAACCTGGTACATTTGCTAAAAGGGATTATTTTCTAAAAACAACAAAAGTGCATCTGTTCCCAGTCAGGCTTGATATGAGAAGACCTGCCAATTAACTGATTTTTATTCTGTGTGTAAAGAAAATATTTTCGGAAAGAGTTTTCTCATAAATGTTACATATTTCTAGCCAACTACTTAGGAATAGTGACTCATGGGAGTTATAAAAGCCATAGTTGGCAAGTAGTATCCAAGAACCTCAGTGGATTTTTACACCAACAAATGGAGTTTTTGGTGGAAACAAAGCTCCCTGTCATTGAGAAGCCTGCCGTTTTTGAACATGTAGTTTTTACAAAGTTAGCTTACTGTTGAATCCCTGTGGTTCTGGAAGTGTGCCTTTGCTAAATTAGAGCTCTGTATCATTAAATGAAGAGGAGTCAGTGCTCGACTTCAGGTTGATTTGAAAAATGTGCAGACTTGGGGGGACCCTGTTTCTGTAATTTTCTTAGCCTCGCGTGCCTGGGCGCCATGTGGTCAGATAGTGCCCTCTTGTGGCACTTGGGTAAGATCATGTAGCTCAGCCATGGAAATTTGACCTCTAAATAGTGAAACCATTTCCAGGTCCCCAGTTTGGGGAAAAAAAAGTTTTGCTGATTCGATTTTAATAAATTCTTTTACACTCTTTCCACAAATCCCTATTTGTTGTTTGATGTAGACCTATTGTAACTTTATGTTTTACAGTACTAGGTCTTAGTGGGGACTAAGAAATGAGCCCTGCACAGAGAGGCCAGTCTGAAGGGAGTGAAGTGTTCTAACAGTCTAGGAGCCAAAGGACCTGAATAGTTACCTATCTAGCTTGCATTTCTTCCTCACTTCCAGTGACTTAGAGACCTGTAAAAATCCCCTGTACCTGTGAGACTCACTGTATTAAAATGGTCTGTGTTTAGTTTACTACATTAAAATTTTTATATCCTTTTGGGTCTCTTTAGAACTACATCTACACTTTAAATGTGCTGCAGTATTAATGGAATGATCTCATTGTCTCATTGTTCATTAAAGTGTTAATCCTTATCTGTATTTTTATATTTGGTATGGGCCACAAGTAGTAGGATTAAAAATTTAAGTTTGTATCTTTGCTTTGAAAACAAAACTAAAAAATGAATGAAATAAGAAATATGAGGGATCAAAAGGTTACCTTTGTAGGCTTTTCTTGAATAAAAATACTTGTGTCAAAAATTCAAATATTTCTCCCTTTCCCTCCTCTTTTCAGTTCTAGGTCTCGTTCCAGATCATATTCTCCAGCTCATAACAGAGAAAGAAATCACCCAAGAGTATATCAGAATCGTGATTTCCGAGGTCACAACAGAGGCTATAGAAGGCCCTATTATTTCCGTGGGCGCAACAGAGGCTTTTATCCATGGGGCCAGTATAACCGAGGAGGCTATGGAAACTACCGCTCCAATTGGCAGAATTACCGGCAAGCGTACAGTCCTCGTCGGGGCCGTTCCCGATCCCGGTCCCCAAAGAGAAGGTCTCCTTCACCAAGGTCCAGGAGCCATTCTAGAAACTCTGATAAGTCTTCCTCTGACAGGTCAAGGCGCTCCTCATCCTCTCGTTCTTCCTCCAACCACAGCCGAGTTGAATCTTCTAAGCGCAAGTCTGCAAAGGAGAAAAAGTCCTCTTCCAAGGATAGTCGGCCATCTCAGGCTGCTGGGGATAACCAGGGTGACGAGGCCAAGGAGCAGACATTCTCTGGAGGCACCTCTCAAGATACAAAAGCATCTGAGAGCTCGAAGCCATGGTCAGATGCCACCACCTACGGCACTGGTTCTACATCAAGGGCCTCAGCTGCTTCTGACCTGAGTCCCCGGGAGCGAAGCCCCGCTCTCAAAAGCCCTCTCCAGTCTGTGGTGGTGAGGCGGCGGTCACCCCGTCCTAGCCCTGTGCCAAAACCTAGCCCTCCACTATCCAGCACAGCCCAGATGGGCTCAACTCTGTCAAGTGGTGCTGGATATCAGGCTGGGACACACCAAGGTCAGTTTGACCATGGCTCTGGGTCCTTGAGTCCATCCAAAAAGAGCCCTGTGGGTAAGAGTCCGCCGGCCACTGGCTCCATGTATGGCTCGTCTCAGAAGGAGGAGACTGCTGCTTCAGGAGGAGCAGCCTACACAAAGAGGCAAGTATCTGGTTTCCCCTGCCTGGTTGTACTTTTATCTCACCAGCTGGCGTTTAATTGTAATGTGATCTAAGTTAGAGCTCTGATTAATGGTAATAAGGTAATTCTTATTTCTTAAACTTTTCATTAGCAAACTTTAAAAGCATTACCCAAGGAAACCTTTAGCTTAACTCTAGCTTTCCTACCTTCCTGAATTTGTATTGCAGCATAAAGTTTCTTTAGACTGCTCTGCAATGATGTTTTCACATTTAAAATTTGCCTTGGATTCTACCAATGTAAGCCAAAGAACAGTATAGATTTGTGGGTCAGCTATCAAAAAAATACGATCTTTGCCAAAATGAGTGGCCATTGGAGCTGTTAGACCCTCTAGGACCCACCATCTGCTGTGATCGAGCTGCATCAGCCTACCATGGTGAAGAGCTGCACCCTCACACCCTGCAGTTGAGGAGACTGGGCAGAATGGGAAAATCCAAGGCTTAGTCCAGGAAGGCCTTGTTTTAAAACCACAAGGTGGGTGTATGTCCCAGTAGAAGCCAACCAGGCTGCATATTAGGAGAGGACATGCCACTGCTTCCGTCTTTCTACCCTGGGGGACACGGTGAGTTGGAACATGAATCTTTTTTTGTGTATGGATGGATTGGGATGACAGCGAGGTTTCGGGAAAGTTGCATTGGAACCAGGTTATGGTCAAGAGGGACTGACTGGGCAAGTGGTTTCCCCTTTTTCTTTCTTTTCTCTTATTAGCATATTTTTTGATGGCCTACTATCCTTTAATTTTTCTTTGCCTTATCAATGCAATTATAACTTGATTAGGCTTTCTCCATTAATGTTACAAATGAAACGTTCAGAATCTGTACTTTCCAGCCTTCAGCAAGTCCACTTTAAAATATAAGTTTTGTTCCTTGCCAGAATTGTGACTCTCGTTAGAAGGCTTAAGCTTTCCCGTAAGAAACAGCATGATGATTTTTGTCCCCCAATTAACATGTATTTTGTTTTTATTTGTGTTTGCAGTACATTTCATACTTAGATCTTCTAGGTGACTTGCATCAAATTTGAAGTCTCTTTTGAGACTTGTGTTTCCAAATATGTGTTGTATAAAAGCAAAAACAGTCCAAGGTTAAACATTCTGTGTCAACTTTGCTGAAAGCAGATTTTAAATGACTGAGTGAAGGTTGGGTGAGACCTTAATTTTTTTTCCCTAGACCACATTAAACAGGTAAGTAGGTTTAGTTTTTTGTTTTTTGGGGGTCTGTTTTTGTTTTTAGTATCTAGAAATGACGCTTATTATTCTTTTTCGTTGCTGTGTAAGACACAACTCCATGGATCATGTTTTTCTTGTAAATGAGTAGCTCATAGATATGTGTAGATTGGTTTTTCAGAACTTACTAGAAAGTAAGCAAATAAAAAAATTCTTTTGGTAACCCTGGAATTCATAAGACACGTTCTGAAAATCTCAAAAATCAGTGACCATATGGTGCTATTTTAGAGCATGTTGCTTAAGAACCCTTTTGTGTATCTCCCTTGTGTTTTTGTAACTAGGTATTTAGATGAGCAGAAGACAGAGAATGGAAAAGATAAGGAACAGAAACAGACAAATACTGATAAAGAGAAAATGAAAGAAAAAGGGAGCTTCTCTGACACAGGCTTGGGTGATACAAAAATGACATCTGATCCATTTGCTCCCAAAACTGATGCTGAGAAGCCTTTCCGGGGCAGTCAGTCTCCCAAAAGGTATAAGCTGCGAGATGACTTTGAGAAGAAGATGGCTGACTTCCACAAGGAGGAGATGGATGACCAAGATAAGGACAAAGCTAAAGGGAGGAAGGAATCTGAGTTTGATGATGAACCCAAATTTATGTCAAAAGTCATAGCAGGTGTAAACAAAAACCAGGAGGAGGAGAAGTCAGGCAAATGGGAAGGCCTGGTGTACGCACCTCCAGGGAAAGAAAAGCAGAGGAAAACCGAGGAGTTGGAGGAGGAGTCTTTCTCAGAGAGATCCAGAAAGGAGGATCGGGGAGGGGCCAAGAGAAGTGAGAGTGGGCACAGAGGATTTGTGCCTGAAAAGAATTTCCGAGTGACCGCATACAAAGCAGTCCAGGAGAAAAGCTCATCACCTCCCCCAAGAAAGACCTCTGAGAGCCGAGGCAAAGGAGACTTTTCCACAGGGAAGTCTTCCTTTTCCATTACTCGAGAAGCCCAGGTCAATGTCCGGATGGACTCTTTTGATGAGGACCTTGCACGGTGAGATGTAGTCCTTGTTGATCCTCAGGGGCTTTAGTGGCCTAAGTGGTGTCTCCTAACCCCACTCCTTCAGGGCATTCAGGAACTAGGACAGGCCGCTCTTGTATTTCCCCTGTTCATGTTTCAGTGCTGACTCCTCGTGTCCATCTGTCTTCAGTGGAGAGAGAGTGTCACTGACTGATTATGTGCTAGGGGAATTACCAGAGAGAGAAGGTAAAGCGTCTTTTCAGTCTTTAGTGACTGGCTTTTTGGATTCCTGGGTCCATTCTTATTCTCTCTCTCCCTTTGTCCATCATCCCCACTCTCATCCTATTTCTTCTCAAATATATTTAACTTGTTTTTCACCTCTGACTCCATCAGGATCCATTTCTCCATTCTTAGCTTGTTCATGGAAGTCTGTATTACAGGCCTCCACCATCAGATAGCATAGCAATTTGAGAACTGAGGGAGACAGATGTGTGTACATGTCCTCCCTCCTCCCCACAACTTTGGGAAAGAGTGATGAGGCCCAGGCTGACTGTTCTTTGCTTGGAATAACATTTGCCCAGCCAACTGGAAGTCTGCCTGAGCAGCGTTCCAGCTGCATCCCACTCCTGGTTCATTGTGTGAGCTCACTGCATGGCCTTGGCTGGCCACACTAGCTCATCTTTTTAAAATACCTTCCCATCTGTTGTGTATGTTAAAGCCACCAGTGACCCTAACAATGGAATCTGTAGTTTAGCACTTCACCTCTCCCATTTGTTCTTATTAAAGATTCCCAGTGAAAAAGTGAAGATGGAGATTTTGGATACCGTTTTTCATAGTTACTGTGCATTGAGGTTGACTTTGAATTTATGTAGGAAGAGAAAAAGGAGCTTTACGGATAGATTTCAGTTCTTTGTTGGGGGGAAAAAAAGTAGTGCATTTTTATGGTTTAAATGTTCTGACTTCTGTATGTCTTATTACATTGGACCTTCCTATGTTTCTTTTTCAGACCCAGTGGTTTATTGGCTCAGGAACGCAAGCTTTGTCGGGATTTAGTCCATAGCAACAAAAAGGAACAGGAATTTCGTTCCATTTTCCAGCATATACAGTCAGCTCAGTCTCAGCGCAGCCCCTCAGAATTGTTTGCTCAGCATATAGTGACTATTGTTCACCATGTTAAAGGTGAGTCCAGACTTTATCTTGCTTTCAGCCTCCCCATCCACACTTTTAGCTTCCTCTAGTATAAACAGAAGCATGAGTGAGTGAGTAAGGGAGCTTTTTGGGGCCCTTTATCTGAAGTTTGGGTCTGGCTTCAAAGAAACTTCTTCCAGGGAGAAGTCTCCATTTTTTAATTACAGAGCTGAATATTTTGAAATGCTACTAACCTGTGATCATGAGAATAGGTAAAATCCTTAACATGAAGGTTTACAATGCTGGAAAAATTAGGAGGTGTGGAAAATGTTTTTTTCTGTCCCGTCTCTCTTTTCCTTTCTAACAGACAGAAGCGTCTGGCAGTCTTTTGCAGACCTTCTGGTGTGAGTTTCTTCCCCAAATCATTCTGCCATCCGTTGGGCAGATGGGGTGGGTAGATGGGGAAATGGCTGAGAGAAGTGATGGAGAAGCTGGGTTGGGCCAATGACAGGCTCAATCTCAAACTTAAACTCATGCAGGAGTTAGTGCTGTGCTTTAAAGGGAAGTAAGCTCCAAATTTCTCGTGTCCATGTCCTAAGACAAGGGAGCTACAATGGAAATCCAGTGCCTAACATTGGATTATGTTTGAACCAGCCTTTTTTCCTCCTCTTTGCAGTATGTTTGTTGTGTGGATTTGACTACTTTAGTCACATCTCTGTGGTTGCAGGTTCATGTAAAAGAGCTGAATATTGTATCTGCCTTTGGTGGCATAATGTGTTGTGTGTTTCTTTGAATCTCTACAGAGCATCACTTTGGGTCCTCAGGAATGACGTTACATGAACGCTTTACTAAATACCTAAAGAGAGGAACTGAGCAGGAGGCAGCTAAAAACAAGAAAAGCCCAGAGATACACAGGTGAGGTCCTCAGCCTTACATTGGAGGTTGTAATCAAAGACTTCACCTCAGATATTAAAATCATCTTGTTTTTGCCAAGTTTGGTGCATTAGCAGCAAAATATGGTAGGATCATCCAGACCGTAGGGTAGCTGTGGGCATTTGTAGCTGCGGGTGGAAGGGACGTGCTTTAATGACAACAATTTCTTGCTTTGGGCCTGAGGAAAACAGCCTTCTTGATAAACTTTCTGTATTATTCTTGGGGGCTGACAAATGGTAACCTGAGATCACTGCGGACTTTCTATAGGTAGAGTGAGTGTTAGTTGCTTTAAGCAAACCCTTGTATTACACATATTAATTCTTCTTTCGGAAGAATTTGTAGCAGGGTTAGGGGACTCGGAGGAGCTTGTAGGATTATCTCAAAGAGTTTAAAATGGGTTTAAAAAGTATCCTATTTGGTTGTGAAAGTCTACTCAGTAAATAGGGACTTTGTCTACAAACGAAAGTTGCCCTTATATTCAGTTCTTCAACAGTCAATTCTTGAGCCTGTTGCAGTAGGTAGGAGGGCCATATTTGTACAAGTCTAAGATTTAGGGCCTGTTGGGGTGTGTATACATAGTAGTCAATTTTTTCTTACCTAGACTTAATCTCAGGGGATTATGGGCCTTTATTCTAATCCCCAAGATGAAAACTGCTCTTTGAGGTTAGCAGGGCATAGAGATTTTTGATGTGATCCTGAGATTATAGGTATGGCTGTGGATGGGTCTGTCTTTCTGGGAGGGAACAAGAAATGCCTTTGAGTTCAACTAGAAAGTTGGGAATGTGTGTGTGGTGTGCTATACATATATATGCGTGTGTGTGTGTGTTATATGTATATGTTATGAAATATAATAAATCATAATAATGCATGAAACATAATAAAAAGGAATGGCCAGAATCCACTGACCAAATTAAGAACTAGAGTATGTTGTTTGGTGCTGTGGAGTGGATTCCCACTTATAGTGACCCCATCCATGTACGACAGAGTGAGACACTAGAGTATACCAGTGTTATATTCACACAATGGATATTATACAGTTTTTGTGTTTTCAATTTTAGGAGGATAGACATTTCCCCCAGTACATTCAGAAAACATGGTTTGGCTCATGACGAGATGAAAAGTCCTCGAGAACCTGGCTACAAGGTGAACTGTTGCTTTGATTAGTAATTCCAACAAAATGAGTGCGTTGGGCATGAACTTGACAGAAATGTGTTTGTTTAAATTACTCTCTACTTAAGTTTGTGTTTTTCTTTTAAGGATGGGCATAATTCTAAAAATGAACTACAAAGGGTTAATTTTTATTAAATGTATCAACAACCTTTGTGAAGTGGTTAGAATATGGTAAATGACCCCAAAGTCTATTGAGGTGAGCTTGAGAAAAAAAAGAGAGGAGTTTTGGAACAAGTGCCCATGATGAGAGAAGAAACTTTTTGTGATATTTTTCTGCTTGTAAGTATTATCAAATCAACTGTATACATGCACTCTTTCCAGCCATGATTTCAAAAAGACATGCATGTCAGAGGAGAGTGAAATATTCATTCTTAACTGAGTAGACTGTCTTTAAATAGCTAGTCCAGTTTTCTCCTAACATTGTACCATATCTATCATCTGTTGGTTACTGTGACTTTAAAGCTAAACATTACTTTGATAGCCCAGCTACATTTGCAGTGATGTGCACGAAAACACAGTTAAGCTTGTACGCAGTCTTTTACTATGAAATACTAGATTTGGGTTTTTAAAAATCTGAGTGTTGATTGACCTTCATTCACATATACAGTTGAATTTTAAAATTAGAGATTGCTGTTCCCATGCTGCTGAAATCTTTTCTAAAAATATTAATTTTCAAGTTTTCCGAACAAATTTGTGGTCTTGGTTGAATGTGCTGAGAGACACTCTGTGCAATCTCTCTTCTCTCCTGCCCCCCTTCTCTCTCTAAGTGTACCTACCAGCATGGCACTAACCATGTGAAACACAAGGTTTTGAAACATGAGAAGAAACTACATCCTCCATGTCTCAGAAAGCCAGCTCTTTAGAGATGTTGTCCACACTGCTTAAGGGAGCAGCGGCTGCCTTGGCCTTTTTTTCTTTTTTTGTCTTTGGAGGATGCAGAGGACCCATTTCCTCCCTCAAAAACAAAGTAATAACAAAACATAAACCTGCTTACTACCACTCCTGCTGTTAGTTGAAACTAAACTTGATTTCAACAGAAGTTTAGTAGTTTATGTAAGTAAAATATTGCTACAGAGTGAACTGCTCATTCCTTCCTCTTTTGGGGGGGTGATTTACTCCCATGAGATAAATCCTAGCATAAGAAGTCTCTGAAACCACTTGGCATCATTGGTCTCACGAACTTTTCTATTTCCCACAAATTTTTGAAAGCCGTTGTTACGATGTTTTTGGATGGTATGCAACATACCCTGTGATTATTAACACTCCCTAGAAAGTTAGCAAAAAAATTTTTTTTTTTTTTTTTTTTAAATAAACTTAGATCTGGTGTCACCACCTTATGAATTCATTATAGTTTTTTATATTCCTTCTCTAGAAAAGTTTCTCAGTATAACTCAGCATTTTGGAAGACTATTTAAAAATCCCACTGTCTCTCTTTGGACTCAGTACTCAGAGATAATTCCAGGTAGAATATAAGCCATGGGTGGCTGCTACAGTGTAGGTAGGGGAAGGATAACACGAGCAGCACCATGAGCATCTCCACTCTTAATGGTGACTAAGCCTGAGCCAGCCTAATCACCCACCTTCCAGAGCTGACTTTGGCCTTCTTAACTTACAGGCTAGCCAGAGTCATTGCTGGGCCACAGAGAATTCAGAAACAAAATGAGATCACTATAGCATTTTCAAAGGCTACCAGCCTCATTATTTTAGAAACTTGGCTTGTGCTCTGTGAGGGATCCTCAGGAAGTGACTTCTGTGGGACATCCTGCATCCCTCCCAAGCTTGGGTGAGGTGCCTCACATTCCTGGTGCTTCCTCCGCACCACCCCATTGGAGTAGAAACCACAGTTTGTGGGGTGGTTAGTTTGCAGCCTTGAATCCCAAAAACCTTATTTTTGACTTCTCTTTTGGCAGGCTGAGGGAAAATACAAAGATGATCCTGTTGATCTCCGCCTTGATATTGAACGTCGTAAAAAACATAAAGAGAGAGATCTTAAACGAGGTAAATCAAGAGAATCAGTGGATTCCCGAGATTCAAGCCATTCAAGGGAAAGATCAGCTGAGAAAACAGAGAAAACTCATAAAGGATCAAAGAAGCAGAAGTACGTAATCCCGTTTGTTGCCCCACTGAGACTGTTGAGTAGGATCTCATCTGCCCCATTTGGGTTATACACCAGACCTTCTGAGCCAGAGGACTTTGGGTTAGGAATGATAGCAACTTGTGTAGTTTCTTCTTTCATACAATGTACCTGTCAAGTAGGATCCCTAATTTGAAAACAGAATTTCTGCATCAAAGTAGGTGTGATCCTTGTTCAAAGAAGGTCTCCTGGGAGATTGGTGGTTAATCTGGCTCGAGGAATGGTGTTGAGAATCATTTGGGAATTTGCAGTTGTTTTAGACATGTTCTTTGACATGTTCTTATCAGAAATCTTCATGGTGGCGGTTATATTTTAGAAATGACTCAGTTATTGTCAGGTAATAACATTCTGGTCAAAGAAACAGGGTAGAACTAGATAGGACAAGATTGTTGATCTTAATTGCCTTTTAAACAACTAGACAGTTCCAAGAGAGGTGTTCAGATATTCTTTAAACAAAGGTAGCATTGTCAAACTTGGTAGGGCAGCATTCATGCCAAGATCGTGATGTATTTATTTACATTTTTGAAAGTTCCACAACTTCTCAGTCATGCCTCATTAAAACTAGCAGAGTTGAAGTGCCACACCTTCCTGTAGAAGCAGTACTGCTGCTGTTTCTGAACTTCAGCTGGCAGGCATTTTCGTATTCATTTTCTGATAACCCTTTGAGGTGAGTTGAGCAGTTGGTGTGATGCCCATTTGAAAGATGAAGCTCAGCTCAGAATGACTTCTCTAAGATCACACAAATGTGAGCAGACATCAAAACTCAGATCTTCCTTTTTCCTTTGTCTCCAGTTCTGCTGTGTTAGTTATGCATTGGGAGCCCTGGCAGCTTTCAGGACTGCCCCTGATAATCCTCCACAGGGAGTACACGTGGTGGTGCCTCAGTCTCAGGGCTGCCCCTGTAGGAAAGGGAGCAGAACCCCTGGAACGCCTGTCTGTACCTCTGACTTGCTGTGGTGACTCTGAAGCAGTCTTTTTACAGCCCTAATTTTTTTGTTGTTTCATATTAAAATACAGCACTGCAGTTTACAAGAACTCTTCTTCATATAACTAAAGAATGATGCATTTAAGGTCAGGTCACACAGCCAGTAAGGGGATGCTAGGACTCAAATCTTGGGCCTTTTGAGTCTTATTTTTGAAAACCTATTGAAATAGCACTCATTTTTAATGGAGTTAGAGTTACACATCTGTTATAAGAATCCTGTAACAATAACTTAGATTTTTCCCTTTTTGTAAGTAGATGCTAGAAAGAGTAAGATTCAAATACCTGAGTCCTTGACCTTTGTGTCTGTGTCTGTGTCTGTGTGTGTGTGTGTCTGTCTGTGTGTGTGTGTGTGTCTGTGTGTGTGTGTGTGTGTGTGTGTGTGTCGCTTTTCATAATGGAAAAAGACTAAGGGAAGGGAGGACAGCAGTAGGTTACTGATACTTGGCTGGCTTCTCCCTAGGATGATCCCTAACTCCTGGGACCCAGGCTTTTCTGCCACCTTAGAGGCAGCCTCCTCCGCTGCGGCATGGCAGGGATGGTCTCTAGTAGATAAACTGTGACTCATCGTATTAAGCTAATTTGCCTTAGTCTGTAATTTCCCCCAGATAAAGGAAGGCAGATAACTCTGGGAAGAGTTTCTCCTGGTCTATGCTTAGTAACACAACCTGTTTGGGCTCAGTGGGAGGTGATATGTAGAATCGTGGTATAATTAGTCAAAGCTAGGTTTGAATCCAGGTTCTCCTCAGTTCTGCCCGAGTCGGCTATCTATAAAATAAGGAAAATAATGCCGAATAATCATAGTTGCCATTTATTGCATACCTACTGTGTCAGTGTAAAGTGTTTAAATTCATTGTTTATTTAATCTTTAGAGCAATTCCATAAGACAGGTGGTAGTATTATCCCTGTGAGAAATACAAGTGACATAAAGCACTGACAGATGACAGCATATAAATAAAGCCTCTGGCACAGTACCGCATACATCGTAGCTCTCAATGCAGTGTTTCCTTCTCTCTTCATAATTCACATGTGTGGGACTGAGCTCCTGGAAGTTATGGACTATTTTGTTCCTCTTTCTGTGTCCTGTGCTCATTGTAGTCTCAGGCATAGGTGTTACTGAATGTGACTGACAGAATTGGGAGGAAGCTCTCTAGGTGCCTGGTTGGTTTTTTAGGTTACTCGTCCTCAGTTTTTTTCATCACAGATATACTCCTGGTTACCCTTTGCCTCTTATCCATGAGACTCCAGCCAAGGGCTGTACTTCATTGGCCTGTTGACCTCCCTATCTCTTCTATCTTCACAGGAAGCACCGGAGAGCACGAGACAGGTCCAGGTCCTCATCCTCTTCTTCCCAGTCATCCCACTCCTACAAAGCTGAAGAGTACACTGAGGAGACAGAGGAGAGAGAGGAGAGCACCACAGGCTTTGACAAATCAAGACTTGGGACCAAAGATTTTGTGGGTCCAAGTGAAAGAGGAGGAGGCAGAGCTCGAGGAACCTTTGTAAGACCCCACCCCCTCCCCTTTTCTCCAAGCCCCTTGTTCCCACCAATTCTGGTGATGTTTCACCAGCACACCAGTTTGTTGCCTTTTGTATAACTAATCTAGTCTATAGACCCCCGAGTCTGCAGCCCCCTCCCATACCCCCTAGCCTTTTCATTCTTAGTTGTTTTTCTGTCTGTAATCACTTAGCTTCTGGTCTCAGCTTCCCCACCTATGTCATGCTGTGTGTGGAGAGGGCCGTGGGCCATGTTTATCCTTGGTCTGGGGTATAGACTTGAGTTGGGATGAGTTGAAAGAGAATGGCTGGAAAACAGTGCCAGACTGGTTTGGGAATGACCAGCCTGTGACCACAGGACAGCTCTCCATTCTGTGCCAGAAAAGTGTTTGAACAGAATGCATGGAATTGTTTTTCTTTATTGCTGACATGACCCTTTGTTTCCATTTATTGCTACAGCAATTTCGAGCCAGAGGGAGAGGCTGGGGCAGAGGCGGCTACTCTGGTAACAATAACAACAACAGCAACAATGATTTTCAAAAGAGAAACCGGGAAGAGGAGTGGGACCCAGAGTATACACCCAAAAGCAAGAAGTATTACTTGGTATGTGTTTGTGGATAACCAGAAAGGGCCAGAAGGCCTTTGGCTCCCATAGTAGTTGATACCAAAGCCTTAATCAGTCTGTTCAAAGCTATGATTGAATATGTGTGCAGGCGCATTTGCACACATGACAGTGAAGAAAGACGCACTTTCTAAGGAAGGGAATCTATCTCCAAAATGAAATGTCACTAGGGTTTCTCTCACCTAAGCTGTTGGTCATTTCCAAGCACCTTCTGGGCCTCTCTTTCCTTCTCTAAGTTTGGGTCTCTTCTAGCCTGGATTGCCTAGCCAATGAGTGAGCTCTCTTTGCCTTGCTGTGTAAACAGCAGGCTCAAATCCAAGCAGATGTGATTCTGACTCTTGTACCAGGGTGGACTTGCAGCTGAGTCTCTTGTCCTCCACCAGAAGGGTATGGGGCTGTGTTGCCAGTTGCACAGCTAGGAAACATGCTGTTTGTTGTGTGGATGACTGCATAGCCACTTTTGCTTTTCCAGGCCTGCTGGGAGCTGCTGTGAGGCTCCAAGCGGGCCCTTGCTCTAGGGGAAATTAGTTAGCCTGGCTCAGGACAAGTGCTGGAGTAGGACGGCCTGCTATAGGGGGAAAGACTAAAGGCCATACAGGACTCCCCCCCGCCCCCCGCCCGCCTGTTTTTTTTAGTCCCCCCTTGCCACCTGAAAGAGAGCATTGTCAGCCTGATTATTTAGGCTGGTGAGAAAAAGCTGGCACTTTAGCCGAGCTGACCCCAGGAGCCAAAGGCTGGGTGGGGTATAGGTGAGGGTGTTTTAAATTCTTCGAACCCATGGGGCTGATGAGGTAACAGCAACTTCTAGTTTTCAAAATGCTTTCTCATATTCTTTCATTGGACCCCCTTCTATCTCATGAGATCATCAGAACAGGGATTGAGAAGAAGGCTACTTTTTCTACTCTGCCACAGTTTCTCCTTGCATAAACCTAGAGAGGACAGATACAAGATGGGAGACTGGGTTCTGGTCCTGCCTTGGCCACTAGCTAGTTTCAGACCATGAGCAGGTCATTTGGGTTGTTTTTGAGTTGGGGGGTGGGGGTGGGTCAGGAAGAACTGGAGCCCCAGCTGTGTATTCTAAGTGTCACCTGTCTCACAGCCCAGAAGAGTCATGGTTTCACATTTTGGTGTCATTGGCTTTCTCAGATCCATCCTTTGAGAGAGGGTGTACTAAATAAATCACTCGGAACCGAAAGTTCCTAAGCCCCAGTTTCTCCATTTGCATACTGGGGGTGATAATGATAGGTAATGTGAGGGTTAAATGAGATAATGCATGTAGAGGTCTTAGTTCGGTGCTCAGTGAAGGTTTTCTCATCCTCATTATTACAGTGCCCAAGCTGCTGCCTATGGTAGAATTCCTAAGGCACCCAAACGAATGTGTTCTTCACTCTGAACTGGTGGCATTTTTGGAATGAGGGATAGGGAGAAATGTAGAAGCAGTAAAAGACTGGGTTGGGGCACAGGTTATTTTGGAAAGGGACATTTGGGTGGGTGTCAGAGAAGAGGGCTGTGGCATTGATAGCAGTTCTCTTTCTTCTTAGCATGACGACCGCGAAGGCGAAGGCAGCGAGAAGTGGGTGAGCAGGGGCCGGGGCCGAGGAGCCTTTCCCCGGGGTCGGGGCCGGTTCATGTTCCGGAAATCCAGCACCAGCCCCAAATGGGCGCATGACAAGTTCAGTGGGGAGGAAGGGGAGATTGAAGACGACGAGAGTGGGACAGAGAACCGAGAAGAGAAGGACAATCTACAACCCACAACCGAGTAGGGGCCACTCTGACAGGAGCCCCTGCCCAGGGGAGAGAGGCGCTGGGAAGATGGCTGGTGAGGAGCTAAACAGGAGCCTCAAAAAGATTCTGAAAATACCCACCCACCAACCCACCACCAGCCTTGCAGAATCCTACTACAGCCAAAAGCATCCCTGGCGCTGTGTCCCACTGGACTGAGGAGGCTGGCCTTGGAGCCTGGGGCCAGGCCCAGCTCTTGAGCAAAACACAACACATAATGGGCTTTAGCTGTGTTTCTCATTTGTTGTTGGTGTGTGGGGTAGGGGCTGGGGTGGGGAGGGGAGAACAATGCTTGGATTTTGGTTTGTTCCCTATTAGAAACCAACAGTTTTTACTTTGATTTCATTTGGAGCTAAGAGGAATAATTTGATTATTTTCGATCTCTTCCTCCCCTTCCTGATTTTAAAAGCCCTTCTTTTTTTTAGGCATATGTAGTAACATTAGCAAAAAAGATTTTAATTTGGGCAACTTTGATTCTTAAAACAGAAAACAAAGCATGTGAATAAACATTTAAGTGTTCACCTCAGTTTGGGACCAAACTGCTTGGATCTTTGTAGAAACTGGTTTTGTATGTCATGGAGGAGTTCAAGGTCTTTCTGACCACCTTGTGTTCCCCTTTTCTGCGTAGCCACTTGGTGGCTACTCCTAACCACACCCTACGCTGCCCCCTCCATCTTTTCTGATTTCTTCTGGGCTGGACTGCCCATCCTCCACCAGCAGCTCCAGTATCCCAAACTTTCTAGTCTTGCTGATCCTCTCAGCAACCGGGGTGGAAACTGGAGGGCAGTTTCTGGTCTGTTTTCTAAGAAACTTCTGAATTCTATTATCTTTACAAATATAAGATGAGAAAATAATTTTTTCGATATTTTTTATTAATCTTTTTATAAAGAAACTCCTATGATCGATTAAGGAAGGTGGTCGTGGCTGGGTGGTTCGTGGGGTGGTTTTTTTGTTCAGTTTTTTT